>NC_092508.1:60913318-61228318 GCF_047511675.1 Marmota flaviventris
CTAAAGTATAGCTAAAAAGGAGTTGATGAACTAGTTAAAGACACTATTTATGAGGTCATCTCCCTTGGGTTGGGTGAAACAGGACTGAGAAATCCATTCTGGTAGCTGCTACCATCACACTATATACTAATTTGTTTTTGCAATATTATCAATATGCCAGAGACGCCTGTCTTTGCTTACAGAGAATAGAAAAAAATATATATAAATATATACACACTGCCATTTGGTTATAGGGAATAGAAAAATGTTTTGTGTTTTTGTAGATGTGTATTTTATAATTTGTATCTGTGTCCTTTACTAAACTATAATTGTCTCTGCCACTGCCCAGAAAGCTTCAACCTAAATTACTTGAACAGTGAGTTCCAAATTATTTATTCTGGTCATCTTTTTAAAAAAGTCCTTTTATTCTTTTCTATTGCAATTAATGACTTTTTCCTGCTCTTTGAGATACAGTAGACAGCTTTTGTCTATTTTCTACATCAGATGGAACAATAGAACTGTAGTAATCATTCTGTAGTAATAGAGCTATATTGGATCTATGGAACTGTGGCAGCAAAGAAGGGATTTTTAGTACAGGATGAATCACAAGTATTTATGTGCCTACCTAAGCTATTTTAATAATGCTTATTCTTGATATTCCATGTAAAAAGCTATCAATTATTTTCTAACCAGCCTTTGGTGATAAAGAAATAGATATTTAGTTTTACTAGTATATACAACTAAGTATATATTTAGAATTCTACCTCAAGGGTTATTCACATGTAATAACAAAGTTTAAATTACATAATGATTACATTGTGTATGTGTGCCTTATGAAAAATCTTATCTTATGAAATTCAAAATTTTAAAGCAGTTTAATTCAGAATTGACTACTTATTTTACCAAAAAAAAAACCCCCACTTTTGAAAAGGCTTCAGAGGAGAGTTTGTTTTGGGGTTTTGGTTGTTTGATGATTAATTTATAGCTTTCCTTGTGTTTGGGAAATATTTTGTTTCTATAAATAATATGTTTATTTTCTAAATTGAAGAATACTTATGCATCTAGTTATTATATAAATACTTACAAATTATTATGGAATACTTCACGTTCTGTTCTAACCTTCATATTATCCTCCTTCCCAATGTTTGACTTCTACATTCTTCATATTCACTCATTCTTTCTAATAATTGTCCTTTCTATAATCTTTTTCGTGTTTCCCCCCCCACCCCAACTTTTATCAAATTTACTGAGCAGTCTTAGATTTCTGACTTTATCTTCTTAATCTACAACTTTTCCTTGACCTACCTCCATCATAGAATATTTTGGGAGAATGGATCACTAGTAATGCTGAAATATACCTGTATGTTTTGAATTACTCACATTTTCTTCTGAGAGACTATTTTGGGTGAGATGAATGAATGCATTTTTAAAGAATGTTGCTAGTAGTAATACATACAGAGGATAAAACTAAGCAAGTAATGTCACCTTTAGAGCACAAATAAATAGCAGGTGTCTGCTTACAATTGGGTACTATTTAATTGTGCAATTAAAAAATAACAAGCAGTAAGGTTCATGTATTAAAAATAGATTTCTAAAGCACAATTGGAAATAGGTCATTATAAATAGGTTATTCTGTTTTCTTAAAAAAAAAAAAGATTGAATAAACTTTTAACACAGAAGACAGGTTTTAGTCAAAAGAAAAGACATTACCGCCACTATATTATTAGCTCTCTGTGGTTCTGGGTGTATTAGGCTGACACAAACTATACCCAAACCTGTAAGTTGTGTAGCTACTACCACATGCTGGATCAGATCTGATCTTTGAATATTTAATGACCATGTAACTTGTACAGCCAGTAACCTGTGGGATGTCAGTTTAGGGTTTAGGTTTGGAGCCTGGCATACTTTTGCATTGGTAACTCATTCTCTCTCTTCTCTCTTTTCCTTTAATAAATGCTTAACATTAAGCAGAATTATTTATTAGATTAAATTTGTTAGTAGAGAAGTTAAAAACTAACTTCATAAGGAAGCTGATGCAGTATGAACAGATCTTTTTTCCTTTTTTTTTTTGAAATGGAATAAATTATATGCACTGTATTTTGTAATGATATTAATGATAATTCAAATAGGTAATCTGAAGTATGAAAAAGTTTATTTACCATTGAATAAGTCATAATGTTCAGTTCACATTCCATGCTAATCTGTAGTGTTGGAAAAATAATAAGTCCAAAGTGGTTAAACTATGATAGAATCAGATAGAAACCTCCAAAAATAAGTACATGGCTATGATAAAGTGTTTTTAGTTGGTGTTTCTAATTGCCACCAAAAAGTAAAAGTAAACTTTACTTATGAAATTATTACCTTTGTCTTCTGAGATTAGGAAAGTCACTTTACAGATCACTTTTTTTCACTATCAAAAATTCTTTAATATAAATATTGTTTTAGTTATTACTAGTTTTGTATTCATTGCTTACTCATTTACAAGTGATTTATTTTCACACTCTACCTAATACAGGCATGATTCAAATTCTCATTTCATAATATTACCTTTAAAAAATAATAATACTTTTTGTAGACTTTGAAGTTTTAACCACTTTTGAGTGAACATAAATTTTAACTTTTTGAATGCAAAGATCTTTTTTTTTTTTTGGTATTCTTTGACTATTTATAAAGACTAGTGACTGAATAGTGAATGACAGAGCCAGAACGTTGACCTTTACTCATCTTTCAGTGGCAACATGCATGTGCTTTATTTCTAAATTTATTTTATTGTAGATGAATAGTAAGTTGATTTTTTGTATTCATAAGAATTAATTCACTGTAGCTCTCATTGCATATCTCCTAAATCTCCTAAAGTACAGTCTTCAAGTAATGGGAGTATTTGCTCCTCAGGTTTTTTGAGAAACATTACATTTTTTTTCAGAGCAGTGTTAATCAGGTGTTTTTTACGTTCATCCTTTTTGTTTCTCTCTCTCACATTATGTTCATGATTGTTATAGCATCTAAAATATTTCTTTATTACTAGCTACTCTATTGATTTTCTGTTCTAAATTTATTTTTAAAGATCAATGAAGCACGTTTTTTGTAAGACGTATACTCTGGAATATTTTTTAAAAAATATCTTAAGGATTTCATAGAACAGAATAAAACTATATAATAAAACCTGGGACCATACAAGTTATTACTGAAAATATTTCAAAAAGAAAGTAACTTTGGACTGGGGCTGTAGCTCAGCAGTAGAGCACTTACCTTGTACATGTGAGGTGCTAGGTTTGATCCTCAGCACCATATAAAAATAAATAAATAAAATAAAGGTATTGGGCCCATCTACAACTAAAAAAAATTATTAACAAAAAAGAAAGTAACTTTTCTGTTACCAATACTTATGCATAACTTCCTCATTGTTCACTTATGAAAAACTTATAGTTGCAAAGGCAACTGTTTCCTGTCTTTTAAAAGTTGTTTCTCACCGGGTGTGGTGGTACAAGCCTTTAATCCCAGCAACTGGATGCCGAGGCAAGAGGATCATAAGTTTGAGGACAGTCTCTGCAATATAGCAAGGTCCTAAGTATTTAGTTGAGACCCTTCTCAAAATAAAAACAGCTGGGGATGTAGCTTACTGGTAAAGTACCCTCTTGGTTCTATCCCCTGTACAAAAAAAAAAAAAAAGAAGTTCTTTAAGGCAAAGCCACAAACATTCCTATATTATGTATTTCTGCCCCATGTGGAATCTTAGGATTTAAGGAAACAAACAAATCACACACTAGTTGATCCTGTTTTGATAATAGTCTTTCATAAACTCAAGTTATGGGAAAACAATTATCTTTGTGATTTGAGAAGCTCTGCTAGGTTGTTTGTATAATCAGATTATCATTCAGAAGTTGAAGACAAGAAAGAAATGATTTGAAAGGACTGTTATAAACGAACACATATGGGGGGAAAAATTCCTGAAAAACCAACTTCCTTATGATAGATTCTCTCTGTAGTCATAATGCTTTTAAAAAGATACAAATTGCCAGTCATACTTACAAGGGAATAGAATTTTTGAAGTTATTAGAATCTGTAACTATGTCTTGACACTGCTGTTACTCAAGTTTGTGATATGAACAGCATATGGATATGTGTTGCTCTTTGTTTTCTAGTCTTCAAATTTCATCATCTTCTTGGTTATTTAAATATTTGATTATTAAAGTTGGACAAATCAGTATCAAATATTAAATAGCATAGTAGGAATTGGCTTTAATGTGTGTTTGGTGTGTGCATGTGAGAGTATGTTTATTTGATTTGTAAGCCCTAAATATACATGCCAAAAGTTTAACTGGGAAAACATAACCAATTTGTGATTGAAACAGGATTAGTCAAGAATCATCAGCACCAACACAAAGGTATCTTTGCAGACCGAAGGAATCAGCTAAACAATTTACAGTCATCTCAATCTCTACTAAAACAAAAATCACATCCAACATGCCACCTGACACCATTTCTTTCTCTCTCTCTCCTTTGCTCCTTGCGATGTGGCATTCATCTCTCCTTGTGCCTCCGTTCTGAAGAGATAACAGTATAGCAACAACTCTGCCACTGAAATCCTGTTCTCTGACCGATATTGGCACCTGCAAAGAGAAACAACCAGTAACAGGCAGCAGCAGCATCAGTATTAATCTTCCATGATGAAATCTTTACAGGTCAAGAACAAGTACACAGCTCTTTCTCACTCCTTCACAGTGGACTATGCAACTAGTTGAAATGGAAGACAATGGATTGTCTACAAGCCTTTTGAACAGTGGAGAATACAGGGCGTTGGTTTTAGGTGACTTGACCCCCAAATATTCTTGGAGTTTGATATCCCTTCTGGTCTTTCTTTTTAGAATACCATAATCATCTTAGTATGACCACAAAGATTTAAGTTTGCATAAAGTGGCATTTCTTGTCACTTTAGATTTGAATTAAAATAATGAGCAAACATAATGTTAGAGGGCTTAATCTTTAAAACTCTGTATTCATCTCAATATTTATGACCATGACCAAAAGAAATATTTTGAGAATTCTTCTATCAATTAAATAAAGCCTACTACATTGTACACTGTGTTCTATAGAATGTAACACAGATGCTACTTGCATAGGCAGTGGTTTGCAGTGGAAATGCATGAAGCTTGAAATAGTCACAGTTAAGCTCATGAAGAACGTTATGAGGCTCCTGACTTGGTGTATGTGGACCAGAAAGGTGCTAAGATGTGTTGGAATTCTTCATTAATATTTGTCTTTACTGCTTTTCACTTAAAAAGTAGTAGCCTATAAAAGATGTTTGCTGAGAGAACATGAAACTAGCTGTAGATGGGAAATTCTCAGTCATTTATATTCTACCTCCTATTTTCTTAAGGACCTTCAGATATTCTTGGCTCCGATTTTTCACATTTGTAATCAGACATCTTGGTAGTAGATGATGTTCATTTACCAAAATGAAAATTTAGAGATAAAAGTTGTTTTACTCCCTTAGTGTTCAATATGAATCCAGTTGTTACATAAGCAATGAAACGTGAAAGTTTTTATACATTTGGAAAGACCCTTAGAAGTCATGTTTCCCATTACTTAGAGCAGAGTTTGTTTAATTCAGATTTGTAGTTCAGTCTAGAGAACAGTTTTACAAAAAAGAGAAAAGTTTCTTAGCTACCAGCCTTTCCCTTTAAAAATCATACAGATTGTTAAAGCCATGACATTTATATGCATATGCATATTGGAAGAGTTGAAGACTAGACTTTTGCTGTTATTGGATGGAGAGTTAAATCTTCTCATGCTGTTAAAATCTTTGTAATCCACCAACATCCTGAGAAAGGCTAAAAAGCAGCAAAAAGCTAAGAGAAAAGCCTACAGTGTACTATAGTAAGGTCTTATATCTGTGTATGCGAGGGCTTGGTGTCAGCACTTTGGTTAGTGTTTAACATTAAGGAATTTCAGCCCCATGATACAGTGGTACATAAATATACTGTTTAAAATTTGCCAGTCATTAGATTTGTTACATTTATTTGCTGCTGAGGAGGTTGTGGGTTTATTTATTGTTTTTTTTTTTGTTGTTGTTTGTTTGTTTGATTTGGGGGGGGGGGTGGTTGTTGTTTAAATAAAATGGAGGAAAATACAGAAAATCAGAACCAACTTATTTTAGCATAAGTCATTCCTCGTTAAGGTTTCAGTGTATTTGTTTATGCACTTGAGAATAAACCACCACTCCTCCTCTTTCTTAAAAGGCAATGAAGGACTTAAAGGGTGGAGAGAAGAAAACATTAATAGTAAATGTTGTATTCTAATCTTACCTAATTAAATACACCTGAGGAAGATACACTATGCTCCCATCAATGGTGACCTTTTTGGTGTTTAGAGATGGCAATGGAAGGGAATATTTATATAGTTGGAAAAGAAAACACATAGGAATTCATAATTTTGTTCTCTCCCTCCCCCCATCATACTCAGAAATGTGATTATGGGGCAGTAGTTTTTAAGTTAAGATAAATTCAGACTCGCTTTGTATAGGTAGTTTTTGGAAGTTGTTGGCTCATATTTATGTCAGTTCAGATCTCCCATATCTGTATTTAGAATTTGGGAATGCATGTATCTAGAGACATATAATAAGGATAAATATGAATTAAGTTGGTACTTTTCTCCTTTATTTCTTTTTTCTACATTGCCCTTTATTTCATTAGGTTTTTAATTTTTTAAATTGTAGTTGAACACAATACCTTTATTTTATTTTACTTATATATTTATTTAAAAATTTATTTTTTAGTTGTCAGTGGACCTTTATTTGATTTATTTATATGTGGTACTGAGAATTGAACCCAGTGCCTCACATATACTAGGCAAGTGCTCTACCACTGAGCTACAACCAGCCCCTCCATTACTTTTTAATAGTGCATTTTGTCAATTTCACCTTTCACTTGCCTGGTGATAATCTTTAGAATGTCATTATTAATAGTTGATGAAACAAGTTTTTGAGGACTTAAAGGTGTTAATTTTTAAGTAAATTCGGTATCAAGCTTTTTGAAATCTCAGTCTGAACTAGTTTTTTTTAATTAATGTTGTTTGGATACTGTTGCATTTCTGTGCTTCCAGCATTTTTATAATATGCCATACAAATTATTTTCTTTCACCAACCCTTGTGGATTATAGGAAAGTTGAGAGTGCTATATCAAAATACTTCCTGGGCTCGGGGTGTGGGGGGGTGTAGCTCAGTAGTAGAGCACTTGTTTAGCATGAGGAAGGCCCTAGATTCAGTCCTCAGCACTGCAAAAACAAATGAAATATTTCCTATCTTATCTTGGCTTTTTCTAATATAAAAAGAGGAAATTAAGGGTTTTTTTTGGTGGGGATAAAATGTAATATACATTCAAGTTTTACTAAATACTTTTCAAAACTGTTTTATTTGGGAATGAAATATATCAGATTTATATGTTGAAATACATTTTATAACTCTTCAAAGCCTTCACACTCTACCTTTCATTTAATAATTATCTTTTTAAAAAATTTGTTACAATGGGAAATGCTTACTCCAAATTCACCTGAAAGTTAACAGTTTCTTCATTACTATTGCTTGCTTTTGGCTTAGAAGAGAGTTGAGCCAAGGAGATATTAAGTTATCAGAGGAGACTTTGTTTACAAATTGAAAACATTTCTGTGGTGAAGATCTGTGAGAGACAAAACTGTTTTGGGATGAATCTTCCATATATATAATTAAAAATTTTAAATGTCGCAGGTGGTGTTTTTGCAGGTTATTTTAAACAATGAGGCAGTATTGAGATATGTTGCTGTATACTTGTGTGACTTGGTTTTTTTTTTATATAATTCAGAATATCAGAGCTTTTTTTAAAGTATTGTTAAAACTGCTTTAGTATGTAGTGTTACATTGTTTATTATTGTGCCTTTAAACAGATAAGAGCTATGTCCATTTATTTTGTACTTGATCACCAAAACTACCTCTCTTTAATACAGTCTATTATTCATGTTCCTTTTACATTGTAATTGCCTACAGAGACCTAATCATTCTCAATGTTATTTCTTTCTTTGTTTCTTTTAAATTTTCCATTTTAATTAACTGTTCAGCTTCTGGATTAATCCAGGGTTGAAACTTAAGTGTTCTTACTAAAGTCAGTTCAGCTGGTTGGATTCTCTTTTATTGTACTGATCTGGCCTAGTTTTGCTGTGAGTTTGAGGATTCCATTCTATAGTGATTAGTTGTGAATCCAGGTCATCCTCGTTTCTCCTAAACCCTCTGAAAAAGTTTAATTCTGAGGATGTCCCAGAGGTTAATGTCAGTTTCAAGCAAGTAGAGTATAGCCTGTAGGATAAACCTTTGAAAATGATCTGAATGTATCTTAAAGATAAATTAGTTGTTGAAACTACTGCTTTCTAGACTCTTGTGCCCTGCAGCCAGATCCAGTCTGGGCAGTGCCCCTTTCTATGAGGAGAGAATACTAGACAGTATTGCCTCTGACATTTGTTTAATAGGATGTGTATTAGTCTGTTCAGGTTGCCATAATAAAATAGCAGGCTGGATGGCTTAAACAACAGAAATTTATTTTCTTGTTTTGAAATCTTAAAAGTTTTAAGATCAAAGGTCCAACAGGATTTAGTTTCTGGTGAGTGGTCTCTTCTGGCTTACATATAGCCTTTTCTCTTTGTTCTTTGGGAGGTGGTGGGGCAGTCTTCTCACAAAACCAATAATCCCATTATGAGGGCACCACCCTCAGGTACATATCTAATGCTAATGACCTCCTAAAAGGCCCTCTCTCCAAATACCATCATATTGGGTTTTAGAGCTTCATTATATGAATTTGAAGGGATCACAGATATTTAGTTCATTGTAGCGTATATACTTTTTTCATTGGGATTTGAGAGAAATTACTTAGAGTTGTGGAATTATCTCTCATCCAGAATCATGTTGTTTTGTATTATGGCCTATACTACTGTGAAATGTTTCGTTACAAGATGGAAAATACAAACAAATTTTACTGGCGTATGGATTTATTTGTAAGGAAGGTTCAGGTAGAGTTTCGTCATTTGACATTTTTTCCTTATTACTGAGAATCCAGTAATTTCCCCTAGTTCTTTGAACATTTTTTTCCCTCAGTAAATGTAACAGTTCAAAATGAATAAAGATTGACTGCTTTTATTTTGTAAAATTTTATGGAGCACATTTGTCATGTTTTATAGAGGAGGAAAACTTTCCTTAATTTACTGATATAGACAGATATTTTATTTTCTTAAATAAGTATTTTGTGATATTGGTTATAGATGTGATTATAAAACAAATGTAAATAGGTGCATCAACAATCTAGTTGAATCTCATAATTATATATATGTATGACTCAATAAATTTAACTTCAGTAAATTGGCTGTTGAAATAGTCTCCCTATGCCACAGTTTCAAAAAAAAAAAGTTAAAATTATTTCAGGTGGTATTTTAATAGGCTTCAAGTATTTAAAATTTAGCCAGCCTACCAAATGTTAGTACAAAGACAAATACAAAGAGAAAAAGTTACCTCTTTCTAGATTCAATAGTCTGATGTAAGATCTTCCATATTCATAGGCACATCTATATGACCAATTTCTTATTCTGTCTTGTATGACTAAATTAAGATAGCTAAGTTATATTTTGAGTTTATTGTTGCAAAGTTTTTAAATTAATTTCCTGTTATAATGACTCTTAGATTAATGAATCTCCTAGTATGTCACCTTACTTTTTTCTTCATTAAGAAAAATATTTGTAGCCAAGTACAGTGGCACACTGTTGTAATTTCAGCAGCTTGGGAGGCTAAGGCAGGAGGATTAAAAGTTTGAGGCTAGCCTCAACAATTGAGTGAGTCCCTGTCTTAAAATTAAAAAATCAAAAGGGTTGGGGATGTAGCTTAGTGGTAGAGTGCCTTGAATTCAATCCCAAGTACTGAAGGTGGGCAGAGGAAGACAAAAAATATTAATGACTGAAGCTATATTAAATGAGGAAATTGTAATTAAGACAGTCTGTTAAGTGTACCTGTTTAGAAAAATCAAAATTCTAGAAAGGTTTCTCTTCATTTAATTTTCCATTTATCATGTAAGTCTAATCTATTAAATATCTTTGCAAAAAGTTGTTGTGGTTGAATTCCACTTTAAATAATAAAAGTAACCCTAAGAGTTAAGTAGAATACAAACAATATAGTTAGACTTAGTTTTTTAAAATCTTTGAAGATTTTTGTTTTCTCCATACTACTTAAAGTATTCCTTTCAACTTTTAATAGACTTTACACCTCTGTTATCTATATTTGAATGAAATGATAATATTTATATTTCAAAATAAATTTCAGAATTATTAATATTTTGAGGTAAAAATAAATTAGTAAACTAAAAGCAAAAGAGCTAATGAAATATTCAGAAATAATCTCCGTTGCAAGTGGTCCAAGTTTGTAATTGTATTGGGTACATATTAAACTAAGGTAATCTTTATTTATTTACTCAACAATATTTATTCAGAATATTTAAAAACAGGACATTTCTAGATATTTCCACCAAAATTTGCTATGTACACGTACATCCTTTAAGTAGTACTGAAATTTATATTGACAAAAGTGTGTGTGTGAGAGAGAGTGAGTAACATGGGTGCTATATCTGCTTATTTGTTTTGGAATCTAGTTTAAGTTTTTCTGAAAATTATGTATCTTAAAGACATGAAAAATACATTCATAAAAATATTATTAAATAGTGGTTAAAGTGCTTAAATCTTTAGTCTGCCTATGTTTGCTCTAATAACTGAGGATCCACCACAGCATTCCCTACATTTTTTATTTTACTGTCTCTTTAGGATTACAGTAGGATTTATTCCAAATATTGTAAGGTCTAGGAATACTCAGTGATTCTATCTTCTTCCTTTCTTCCTCTTTTAATTATTATAAAATTTCTTCATTTTATGTGTTTTATACTAAGTTCTTCCCTCTTAAATTAAAATTTGAATGAACAAAAAATAAGATTTTTCAGGTCATTTTGTTTTATAACTTCAGACTATCTTGTACTCACTTTTGGTACAGACGTTATAAAAGTAGATTTCTTGTACTACAGAACAAAATCCACCATCTCATTAGGTCTAGATTTTTTTTATGTGGAGGATGGTTTCTTGACATAGGCTTTTTGTCTTATCTTTTTCTATCTTTCAGGCATTGAAAAAAAGCACTTTGGTCTTTTAACTCGGTGGAACTTTATAATGCACTGTTCTTCCCATCACTGTAGAAAATTGATGCATGGGTAAAAATACCTTTTTTATATCACAAATAAATTGAGCTTGTTATAGTCCCCTCTCTTCATTTTCAGGAAGAGGCAGAAATCCAGGCAGAACTTGAACGTTTGGAAAGAGTCAGAAATCTTCACATACGGGAGCTCAAAAGAATAAACAATGAAGATAATTCACAGTGAGTTATTATTTGTATTTGAGTTGTATATGATAAAAGTTCCTTTCCCCCTCCTCCATGAAGAGCGTAAACACACTGTTTCCTTGTCAGGCCTTTCATCACACAGAAAAGATCCACAGTCTTTCTCACAGCTTTGAAGGCCTTGTATGCTGGTCCCTGACTATTACACCATTCCATCTCTGTCATCCTTCCCTTATTTACATGTCACAAGCACATTGACCTCCTCAGACATGTCAGGCATAGTCCCATCTCAGGGTTTTAGTACTTACCATTTCTTTTACTGAAATGTTTTTCCTCTAAATACCAGAGTGGCTTACTTTTTATTTCACTCCAAATGTTTATTAGAGAGGCTGTCCGTCAACCTCCCTATCTCAGAAAATGGTCCCTGTCTCATGTTATTCCCTATATCAGTACGCTTACCTTGCTTTGTTTTTTTATAGTATTTATTAATATCTGGAAAAATTTCACTTATTATCTGTCTCCTGCCAGACAGTAAGCCTCATGAGAAAATGAACTTGGTTTTATTCTTGTTGTAGCACCAGAACCTAGACCAGTGTCTGATATATGATAGGCACTTAATAAATATTTGTTGCCTGAATATCAAAGTTAATGTTATATTATTGAAGGAGAAATTATTTCAACTAAAAGTATTCTAGTGTGCCATATATGCAAGAATTATGCATTATGCAAGAATTTGGGAAGAAATGGAAAACAATTATAAATTATAATTCTCTGTTCTTGATCCCTAGTAATCAAAATGAGTGCCATGAATAGTACACGTTAAAGGAATGCAAAGCAAAGAAAGTAACCCAGTGTGTGAGGTGAATGAAATAATGAGAGTTATAGAATAACCTAAATTCTATCAGTTTAAATTCAAATAAAGCAGATAGGATAAAACTAATTTAAAATTAACTATTCTAAGCCATGTGGAGTGACAACCCCCTGTAATGCCAGCTGCTTGAGAGATTGAGGCAGAAGGATGGCAGGTGCAGAGCCAGCCTCAGCAGCTCAGACCCTGTCTCAGAATAAAGAAGAAAAAGGGATAGGTATGTAGCTCAATAGAAGAACATCCCTGAGTTGAAATTCCAAGTATTAAAAAAAGGTAAATAAGTAAATAAAATAAGATGAAATATTCTGAAAATTAGGTTCAAACTTTGTGGATATGACTTAGATTGTTTAAAATAAAGTGAATTGTTTCAGATTTACAATATGCCTTAAAACTAAACAGCAGTCTCTCTTATTCACAAGATTCTTAGGAAAGCTCAAATTATCCAACCTACACTCAATTGATTTTGAATAAGATAATAAAACAAAATGTATTTGCACTTGGAATTATAAAGCTATTGTTGCCTTTTTTTTTTTTTTTTAAGAATACACATTTTGGAACTACATTTTTCTGCTAATACCTGCCATATATTAGCTGTTAAGTTTAAGTTACTTATCCTCTTAGTATCTATATAAAATAGATCTAGTAGTGGGACCTACTTCATTGAGTTAAGTGCTTAAGATGTAGAGGGTACCATAATTGTTACATAGTAATAACAGTAATATTGCTTATAAGTTCTAAAAAATCTTTACTTTTTAAATTGGTTTTCAAAGTTTTATTTTATAGATGTGCAAAGACAGTAAAATTTTATCATGAATCAAGGCCTATTTATAAATAAAATTATTTTAATTATGTAGTATAAAATCAGCCATAACTCTCAATATAAAAGTATATTTTCCAGCCAGGCGTGGTGGCACAGGCCTATAATCCCAGAGGCTTGGGAGGCTGAGGCAGAAGGATTGAGAGTTCAAAGCCAGCCTAAGCAAAAGCAAGCCACTGAGCAATTCAGTGAGACCCTGTCTCTAAATAAAATACAAAATAGGGCTGGGGATGTGGCTCAGAGGTCATGTGCCCCTGAGTTCAATACCCGCCCCCCCCCCCCCAAAAAAAAGAGTATATTTTACCACAGAAATCATTGCTGAAGAATAAGTAGGTAAGGCATTTCATGTCAATACAGTCCTGTAATCCCATGACCTGGGAGGCTGAGACAGGAGAATTGCAAGTTTGAGGCTAGCCTCAGCAGCTTGGCTAGGCCCTAAGTAACTTAGTGAAACCCGGTCTCAAAATCAAAAATTATAAAAGGGCTGAAGATATAGCTCAGTAGTAAAGTACCCTTGGATTAAATTCCCAGTGCAAAGAAGAAGAAAACAAAAATACAGTAAATGTTGTCTTTATGAGAGTACTGTAATTTGTCAAGCTTTGTAAGTACAAAATTGTTAAGATAGGTGATATTCCTGAAGAGAAGGAAAAGAAATATTGATGAAATGTGAAATTATCAGTAGAGGAACTAGGGAAGAAATAGCTAGGAGTAGAAAAAGAGAATGGAACTTTAACATAGACAGAATTTTTATGTGTGTTTTTTAATGTATCTGAGTGGGCTTTGTTTCTCCACCCTTAAGGTTCAAAGATCACCCAACATTAAATGAAAGGTATTTATTACTTCATCTGCTTGGAAGAGGTGGCTTTAGCGAAGTATATAAGGTAACGTACATTTTATTGTTATTCTCACTAACAAAGATAAAAATTCTCACTATAGCAAAGGTATAGGAGTATGTGGTTAAGAAGTGCTTGTCTAAACACCTGTCCTTGCTCCTGCACTGTCCCCGTTTAATTCTCTCAACAACTCTATAGATTAGACTGAGGCTCAGAGAGGGTGACTTAGCATAGTCACTCAGGTAATAAGTTCATTTGACTCCAAAGAGAGCATTCCAGACTTCTTCATTATGTATTATTTTGTATTATGTCTGTTTTCGTGCTTTAATGATTTTGTAACAAAACAGTAATTTTACTGTTTTTCCTCTACTACTTATTTTTAGGTTAAATTTGCAGGTGGGGGGACTGGGGGACCTACCTTCTAACAAATATGTAAGCTTCTAAGTGTTTTGGGTTTTTTTAATTAAAAAAATATATATATTTTTTTTACTTTTATTTTTGCAGTGCTGGGAATCTAACCCAGGGCCTTGCCCATGCTAAGTGTGTATTCTTATCACTGAGCTGTACCCTGAACCCCCCTATGTGTTTTTCACAGGGATACCTTTGTATATAAATGACAGTGGGACTTAAATTATTAAATCTTTTTGCAGTGACATTTATTGCTATTAAAAAATACTTATGAATCATGTGAAGACTTAAAGTACAATCATTCTGGTTTTGGTTTTTCTTTTTTTTTTAAATATTTTTTTTAGATGTTGATGGGCCTTTATTTTATTGATTTATTTATGTGGTGCTGAGAATCAAACCCAGTGCCTCACAGCTGCTGGGCAAGTGCTCTTCCACTGAGCCACAACTCCAGCCCCTCTTTCTCTCTCTTTTTTTTTTTAACTTAAAAAATAGATTGATTATTTGAATAAATCAAGTACCAAAAAAATTTTTGAGACCAGAGAATGTTGAAGACAGGTTGGATATTTGATGTGATTAAGGAATTATTATTGATGTAGTTAGGATAGTAGTGGTAATGATATGTGGTTACATTTTAAAAGCCTTGTTATCTATAAGAGATAAATACTGAAGAAATTATGGATGAAATGATAGATAGTCTGAGATTTGTTTTTAAAAACATCCAAGGAGGGCTGGGGATGTGACTCAGTGATAAGAGTATTTGCCTCACCTGCAGGAGGCCCTGGATTCAATCCCTAGCACTCCAATAAGTAACAAACAAACAAACAAATAAATTCAAGGAATATGCTTGAGAGGCTGGTGATACAGTTCAGCAGGTGGTGTGCTTGCCTCTCATACATGAGACTCTGGGTTCCTCAGCACCACTAAAAAAAAAAAAGGACAGAGAGAAAGAAATACACATATATGAAAAAGCATGTGTAATAGGAAATAGACGAAACAAGACTTGCAAAGTGATGATAAATTTTGAAGTTGGATGGTGGATATATAAGGGTTCATTATACTATTTTTTACTTTTGTATATGTTGGGCAATTCTGTAATGACTAGTTTTTTTTTTGTTGTTGTTTTTTTTTTTTTTTTTAGTAATTGGGAAATTATTAGGAACTTATTAGTTTAAAAAAAATGAAAAAGAATAGGGGATTACCAAGAAAAGATAGATAGAAAGGTTTGTTTTATCTGACCCATAGAAAAGCATCCCAGCCATCTGTTTTCCTTGCTGCTTACTACTACTACCAGTACAGAGGAAGAGGTCCATTTTAAAAATAAATACCAGTTTTATTGATTAATCTTGATTCAGTGTGTTGACATTTAAAAACTTGAATGTGAAAATTCACATTAAGAGTTTCTCTAATTTATCACCATGAAACTTATATCTCATTCCTTAGTAAATGTGTCACTCAACTATATATAACATTTGCCGAGATGATCACTAAAAGTTGTAATATTCTTCTAACTCTTAGTATTATTGAAAATTTTTTCACTAAAATTAAAATATAGATCTTTAGTTATTTATTTGATCTCTAGAAATCATTGTTCTTTGCCTTTAATCCTAGGCTTTTGACCTATATGAACAAAGATATGCTGCTGTGAAGATCCATCAGCTTAATAAAAGCTGGAGAGATGAGAAAAAAGAAAACTACCACAAGTAAATATTAGTATTTTATGGTTTTTAAAAATTGAAAAAGTTTTAATGGTCATGGAGAATTAAAACACTCTCTTTCCATAGGCATGCCTGCAGAGAGTATAGAATACACAAAGAACTGGATCACCCCAGAATAGTTAAACTCTATGATTATTTTTCCTTGGACACAGATACGTAAGTGAATACTCAAGGATTTAAGTTTTAAGAAAAGATACCTTTGCTTTTGCTTTCCCTATCCTGTGGTGATGATATAAATATTCTCTATTGTGATGCTGAATTACTAAACAATAGTTAACGCCTGATTTTTTTTTTTTTTTCTCTTTCCTGTTGTAGGTTTTGTACAGTGTTAGAATACTGTGAAGGCAATGACTTGGATTTCTATCTGAAGCAACATAAATTAATGTCAGAGAAAGAAGCTAGGTCTATTGTAATGCAGATTGTAAATGCACTAAGATATCTCAATGAGATCAAACCTCCTATTATACATTATGATCTTAAGCCAGGTAATTAATGAAATGTGTCTCATAATTTTTTTAAAGTTCTAAACTGTGAGTTTTAGAAAGTCATATTCAGTTAAGTCCTTTGAAAATACACTTTTTGGTTTAGTTTTTAAAACTTCAGTGGAATACTAGGAGAATTGCAAGTGTTATATTGCCATATTTTATTTGTTTGTTTGCCACATTTATTTGTTTGCCACATTTTATTTGTTTGTTTGTTGTTTGTTTTTGTGGGGGAGGGGGTTGAGCCCAGGGGTGCTTAACCACTCAGCCACATCCCTAGTCCTTTTTAAATTTTGAGACAGGTATCACTGAGTTGCTTAGAGCCTTACTAAATTGCTGAGGCTGGCTTTGAACTTGGAATCCTCCTGCCTCAGCCTCTTGAGCCTCTGGGATTACGGGTTTGTGTGCCTTCCACCCATATACTGCCACATTTGGGTTTTTTGTTTGTTTGTTTATTTGGTACCAGGGATTGAATTCTGGGGCACTCAACCACTGAGCCATATCACCAGCCCTATTTTGTATTTTCTTTAGAGAGGTTCTCACTGAATTGCTTAGGGCCTCACCATTGCTGAGGCTGGCTTTGAACTTGTGATCCTCCTGTCTCAGTCTCCTAAGCTGCTAGGATTACAGGAGTGCACCACCACATCCAGCTTATACTGCCACATTTTAAATAAATATTTACTTCCCCAGAGTTAAAAGTATCAAAGATAATGTTTTGCACATATATGTCATAAAAAGAATCATATATTTTGTTCTTAGGAAATATCCTCCTGGTAGATGGAACAGCATGTGGAGAAATCAAGATCACCGATTTTGGTCTGTCCAAGATTATGGATGATGATAGCTATGGTGTAGATGGAATGGATCTAACTTCCCAAGGGGCAGGCACTTACTGGTAAATGTATTGTTAAAAATATCACAATTATCTAGCCCCAAGTGCTTTATGAGAATTTAGTTTTATTTTCATTTGTCTTTGAAATTATTATGGTGAAGGTATTGATATTAAGCCTCTGATCTGAGAGGAAGAATATCGTGATTAGCCTTCTTTTCTCAACTGCAAATACCAGCCAACCAGAAGGAGAATGACGTGTGTGGCATTAACAGATGACTTCAGTACCCACCAGCCAGAAACTCCACACATGGAGAATTCATGGATTTTCTTCTGTAATGTTAGAGTGATACTTATCATGCATGTAGATATTTATATAAATATAATGTTTTAACTATATGAAAACTAAGCATCCAGCTTTCTCTGTAGCAGTTTTGTGATTGAAGTTTTTGTGGATGCTTTGTTGATTGCATATGGTGATGAATTTAGCATATTCTTGGTCTTAGGACTTACTTGATTCTCAAAACTTCTCCTAAAAGATTTTGAATGGGGTTGTTGATGTAGTTAGGTGGTAGAGCACTTATCTAGCATGCACAAAGCCCTGAGTTCAATCCCCACTACCACCAAAAAAAAAAAAAAAATCTAAAGACTTCATAAACATAGATAGAATCAGTTCACAGATAAAAATCTAACTGAATGTCATCTCCCCAGAGTACCTAGGTATTTATAAAAGCTGAATTTTCAAACTTACTGGTAGATTCACCAAAGTAAGAACATAAGACTATAAAAATCTCAAAACAAACATAGTTTGCAGAATAAATTAGTTTAGGAAAAGGAGTGGAATTTTAATAGGAAGAGAAATATACTCATCTTGAACAGGATTTTGACTGCAGATATAAATGTGACTGAGGGTTTCAGTCTTCACATAGCTTACATGGGCACATGATAACCTGTTCTACAAGATGCCACAGGTCTATATAGATTTAACTTTCATGAAAAGGGATTACTCATAATGCCTTTTGTGCTGGTAGCATTTCTTCAGGAATCTGGTGTGGATAAAAATAACAGTGCCAGTGTCCCCCCTCCCATATTTGAAGAAAATTACCCTTTAAACTTCTAATCCCTTAAAAGTTAATATATTTAATCATTAGTCTTCAGACTTTTTCTGTTAGCAACAGGACTCATTTTTTTCACAAGAACTTAGAATCCCAATGATTAAACCAACAAAAATAAGGCTCTTTGGTAGAAACCTTGCCTTTGTGGAAAACAGCTTGAAAATCATGTTCTGAACAGAAAATCATTCCTCTTCTGAAGAACATACTCATTATTTGCTTCCCTCTTGCTCTGGCTTCACTAATGAAGGTCAACACAAGGAAATTTCCCTCAGGCATGAGACAGGGAAGCTTACTTT
This sequence comes from Marmota flaviventris, assembly GCF_047511675.1. NCBI lineage: Eukaryota > Metazoa > Chordata > Mammalia > Rodentia > Sciuridae > Marmota > Marmota flaviventris. The sequence goes on from NC_092508.1 coordinate 60,932,044, forward strand.
AGGGTCTGTGCAGGAAGGAGATACAGTTATGATGTTCCATATAGGAACATGACTATATTTCCGATAGAAAAAGTTTCCCACAAATGGTTAGTGTCTATGGCCATATTATTTAGCTGTGTTTTTAAAAACTGGGATGGTTTATCCATATTTTTAGAATACATGTATATTGCTTTAATAAATTATGTGTCATCCCCACAAACTTAGATTGGTCAGTATCACTTTGAAAAAATAAGTTTGTCTCCTTCTTTCTCCCTGAAGTCAGATGCAGTCATCCATTAAAATCCTGGTGGACTTTTTTCCCTCAGATATCCTTGATCTCTAGCTTCCTTGCTTACATCCTTTTGCCTGTAGAGACAATATTCATAGTGTTCAAGGGCCCTGCTTTCTTAGTTACATACATAGACACCTATACAAAATATTGACACTTTCATTGATAGAACAAATCTAAGCCTTTTACTTTATTTGTTGGGGGAGGAAAGGATTTCCATCATAAGTGAGTCATCAGTTATCTTTGGTGGCTCTACTTTAAGAAAGTTTTTTGCATTTTTTTTTTTTGTTGTTAGAGAGAGGGAGAGGGAGAGAGAGAATTTTAATATTTATTTTTTAGTTATCGGCGGACACAACATCTTTGTTTGTATGTGGTGCTGAGGATCGAACCCAGGACGCACGCATGCCAGGCGAGCGCGCTACCGCTTGAGCCACATCCCCAGCCCAGTTTTTTGCATTTTTAAGAGATCTTTCAATGTCCTGCTGAAACCTCAGTGATTTTATTTAGTACATTGAGTATAAAACTAGATTTTTAAAAAATAGATTCCCATATAACTGCATTGCTCCTTTTCACGATTTTTAATTTATCTGAAGTGTGAGATGCTTGCATTCCTGATGGATCTTTTCACTTCTTTTAACCCTTCCTTTATCAAAAAGAATGAATTAATGGATAGCACTTATAAATTTTTAAAAAATAGTATTTTTGAATACTCGGTATATTTCAGACACTGCCAGTGCTTGAAACTGCACTGTGAATAAGAGCTTTTTGAACTGTTCACAGTCTAGTCGTCATAGCGGTACCACACCATCCTGTCCTAACATGGGGCACAAGCAAGGCCCTGCCTGGTGAGACATAGAGAAGGCTCATGGAGGTGGGGTCTTAAAGAAGAAATTGTGTTCCTCAAATGAAATGGAATGATTAGGGAGGGCATTAGGTAGGTTCAAAATCAGAGGGAAAAGGAGAGAAGTGTAAGGAAGCAAGTGAGTTAACTGGGGATTAGAAAGTATGGATAACGTGTACAGATTTTGAAGTTTATATTGTTGCCAAATTAGGTTTATTTTAATTTTATTTTTATTTTTAAAGAGAGTGATAGGAGGTCTTATCTTATTGACAGTAAGTGCTTTCCTGGTGGTTTAAACAAGAGAACCATGTGATCTGATGGATATTTTAGGAAGGGAACTGCCTATAGTTTGAACAATGGTGAAGAGTGATAGGAGAGGAGTTCTTCTCTTATTAGATACTCAAATTAGAATATTGTAATCTCTAATGATAATTTTTGTTTCTGTAGATATATATGTTGATATAAAATATACTATCACAAAATTATATTTTTTGACTTTGGAACCAAATGATAAAAGCATGTAAATGCTTCAGAAGTTTAATTGATAGTATGAATAAAATGTGCATTCTAAGATTTAGAGTGTTTTTAAAGGTTTTAAGTTAAAGATTACTAACAGTATTCTTTTCCTTTTTCTCCCCCAAATAACTTTATAGGTATTTACCTCCAGAGTGTTTTGTAGTTGGAAAAGAGCCACCAAAGATTTCCAATAAGGTCGATGTATGGTCAGTTGGCGTCATCTTCTTTCAGTGTCTTTATGGTAGAAAGGTAAGTTACCCCAGCTTCAACTGTTAAGTTGCATTTTCCTTTTTAAATATAAAATTTTACTAATTTGAAGTCAATTTAAATCCTTTCATGGGAACCTAGCCTTCTCTCTTTATTCCTGAATTTCCATTGATTAAAATTATTTTAATATAGCAGTGTATTTGGCTTTCTCTCTCTCTGTCTCTCCAATACTCTCTGTTAACACTGCTAATAACATTTGTTGTTAGGAACCCTGCGTCACTTTTCATTATCCTCCATTCTTTCCACTTTTTCTAACATCCATCTTCATCCCACCTCAGACACAGTTTGGTCTGCGCATAATTTTCCACTGTGACTCCTCAGAGTCACATTTTAATTCTTCACAAACTTTTTGGGTGGGGGGTCGGGGGTGGAACTGGGGATTGGATCCATAAGCACTCTGAGCTACATCCCCAGCCCTTTTATTTTTTATTTGGAGACAAAGTCTTGCTAAGTTACCGAGGCTGACCTCAGACTTGGGATCCTCCTACCTCAGCCTTCTAAGTAGCTGGGATTGTAGGCATGCACCATTGCACCTGGTTCCAAACCTTTTTTTTTTTTTTACATTAAAGTCAGAAGTACAAGTTGCTGTAGATATTATCCCACCCCATTCCTGCATAAGTATGGGAAGAGAGGTTAATGGACTTTTCTGAAAATTCACAGCATGTTAAGACCAAATCTAGGTCTCCTAACTCCAAATCTGGAGTCATTTTATCTTAATTATTTGTATTGTAACAGCATTATGTTCTTCTTCTCCTTATCACATTTTATCTGTGCTAAGGACTGTATTAGATAGGCTTTCTCAGCCTGGTGTCAGTTATAATCTGATTTCCGTGGAGACTACATTCCAGCTTCTGAATTACAGAGGACAATATCTTAGAAACAAGTTATTTGTTTTGGGGGATTCACTGATGATCTTTGTTTTAAATATTTTGTGAGATAAATATTCTAACATCTTATTTTTATTTTTTTAAAGCCATTTGGTCACAATCAATCTCAACAAGACATTCTTCAAGAAAATACAATATTAAAAGCCACAGAAGTCCAGTTCCCTGTTAAACCAGTTGTAAGCAGTGAAGCCAAGGTATAAAATTCACCTGTATAAGTTTTGTGCAGTAACTTTCAATTGTGGTTACAACATAGTAAGTACTTACTACCAAGTACCCTGACAGGAATCATCACTGCAGGTGATCTGTCCAGCAGGGGCTAGTGATTTGTGCTGGAAAAAGGAGCTGCTTTAGCCGTTGGTTATTATAGTTTTCATCTTTTAAGTACTCAAGTATAGTTCCTGATTCTTTGTGAAAATCAGCTTGCTTGGAAAATCACAAGGTCTGGGGCCATCATTACTTTTAAGTCTTAATCAGCTTATATTAATACTAAGATAAAATTTAAGCGCTTTTATATATATTATCTTTTAATAAACTTATGAAATACTTTAGTTATTTCTGATTTGTAAAATGAGAAACCAGCCTTACTACCACAAAAGTACCTTCTTCAGAATCTTACCAGCAAGTAGGTAGCAGAGCTGCGGTTCCTATCAGACACCAAAATCCACACCCTTGACCTCTGTGCTGCCCTGCACTAACTCTTTAGAGCTAATCCAGTATAATCCATGTATATCCAGTAATCCAGTTCTAAACCATATGTCTTTGTAATAAAATAACAGGAAATAGATATTTCTAATTAATAGCAAAACTTTTTTATGTTGAGTATCTTCTCCCCTTTTCCCTATTGACCTTTCATATCTGTTTTACTCCTGCTTTCTCATACTTGTTCCCAAGCTCTTTTTTATGGGATTCCCTGTTGGAGTCTTCTCCTTTTAAAATCCCATGAAATTCATAATACAAACCCATAAGAATAATTCATAAGCCGGGCGTGGTGGTGCACACCTATAATCCCAGCAGCTTGGGAGGCTGAGACAAGAGGATTTCAAGTTCAAAGCCAGTGTCAGCAATGGTGCTAAGCAGCTCTCTGAATAAATACAAAATACGGCTGGGGACGTGGTTCAGTGGTCGAGTGCCCTTGAGTTCAATCCCCAATACCAAAAAAAAAAAAAATCATAAGCAGGCAGTATATAGTTTTTTATATTTCTGTTATTCACATGTAGTATAGAAAAGTACTGTTAGATGTTTGCAATCATAGTAGCCTTCATAACTGAAGATGTGCTGGGTTTTACCATATCTCACTAAGTATTTATTAAGCATTCCATTTTGCACCTTAAGTCTTTATTGTTCTTTTCAAGTTATTTAAGTGATAGTTATGATTTTTTAAATTTAAGAGGTAAATATAATGTTCTTTTAAAATGTAATAAAGATAATATGATTCCTTTAAAAAAATATTGTTGGTTGTGGTGATGCACACTTGTAATCCCAGCTACTCAGGAGGCTGATGCAGGAGGATTTTAAGTTCAAGGCCAGTCTGTGCAACTTAGTAAGACTCTATCTCAAAATAGGGTCTTACCTATCTTGTGTCAATGAGAACAGAAATTGAATTAAATCATTTATTTATTTTTTAATACTGACAAAAATGACCCTGAATGAATGGAATGTGTCACAAGGGAGTTCATTTAGCCTTCTCTGGTTCTGTCCTTACACCTTATAGGTTTCATAATCACTTTTTAGTATCTGGAATTCATCAAAGGCTATTGGAGGGGTTCCATGTGCATTTTTTTTTTCTTTCTTAATGTCCCTACAGAATACACCTTTGTCAAGTATTTTCCCTAACCTGAGTATGGGTGTCTTGTCTTTATTTACTTTTTACAAACTTCTTAACCTTGTTGTTGATAGGCTTTCATTCCCTCAAATTCTGCCTTCTACTGTATCAGTCACCTTTAATTTTTTCTTCATCTTAATTATTTTCAAAGTAGATTCTAAAACTTTTATTTATTAAAGACTAAAACAGATAAAGACCTCTAAAGGATGAGATGGATTTTAAGTAAATAGGAGTAAGCTAGTCATGGTAAAATGAAAATAGCTAGGCATGAATTGATATTTAGAAGGAGAAAAGATCATTTTAATGGCTGGCTTTGTTTTTTTTTTTGTTTTTTGTTCCTTTTAAGGCCTTCATACGACGCTGTTTAGCATACCGAAAAGAGGATCGATTTGATGTTCACCAACTGGCAAATGACCCATACCTTCTCCCACACATGAGAAGATCAAATTCTTCAGGAAACTTACACATGGCTGGGCTGACAGCATCCCCTACGCCCCCTTCTTCAAGCATAATTACTTACTGACTTTCCTTCAAGATTGGCATGATATCTTTGAATTGCTTCCAGATGCAAACTTGAGTTTGAGAGCATTTGAGTGTTTTTTGTGTTGTTTTTTTTTACAGGACATGGTTAGGAACTGTTTGTGAACTAAAGTTCTTCATAGCATCATTTGTATGAGAGTGGATCATGGACAGTGAATAAATGCACACTTCTTACTTTGACCTTGAGCAGTGAAGGATGACTGCCTGTTGCACAGAAACAGGAATACCATGTTAAGATAGAAGAAAAATGGGGGTTTTTGTTTGTTTATTTGGGGGAACACTGTAAATAACGTTTGTAATACTTAAATATATTTGATTGTTACTAGAGAGTTCTAATTGAAGGGTAGTTTTTCATTATTTAAAAACACATGGAGAAAATATGAGACATATTTCTAACACAAGAACTACAGTGCCTGGATACATTCTTCAGCATTCGGCAGTTAATCTGCTGAAACCAAAGTAAGAACTGAATGACAGTGGCCATTGTGTTTTATAGTAGAATGTGAGAGTTAGAATCTTTGGACAGAGTTAGACTTTGTCTTTTGCCTATTCTGGCTTTTACCAAGTTGTACCTCGAAACCACATGTCCGTTTTTTTTCCACTGGTTATATTAAAGGGAGAGCTGTTAGTCCTAGGTATTTTACACCTTTGATGAAAAGATCTGCTTCTTTTGAAATCAGTTGAATTCACTAAATTGTAATATTTCCAGTGCTTTCAACATGTTAGAATTATTAACAGGTATTTTTCTTTCATTTCCAGGCCTTGTTCATTAAAACAAGAGATAGTATGTAACCAAATGCAGACCAGTTCTATGCAGGATAATGATAAAATTCCCTTCTAGCTCTATTGTAAATTGTTGTACAGATGTCCTATTTCAATTACTAAGTTTCAGCAGCTTATTCTTGTACAAATGTTTAAAAATATGGCTTTTCTAATTGGATATTGTATTTTTTTTAAGTCTTCTTGAAGGCGCTTTAATTGCTGCTAAAATGATGTTGCTTCTTTGCTAAAAGAATTGAATGAGCTCCTTGAAGGTGCAAGTTGACTGTACATTATAGAGATTAAAAACAGGCATTCACTAACAATCAAGGCATGTAAAAATGATCCATGTTGGGCATATTGAGTTCTCTAAATTAGTTTCCTGGGTTCTAGGGCTGTGGAGCACATAGATACTAGATTTATAAATTGTTCATGGTTATTCTACACTTGTAGAAGGTTCTTATCATCAAGGTGGGATGATAGTCCCATAAAAAAGTTTCTTGTGGTTTGTACAGATTTGTTAAAATGTGAACATTTTCTAACTGCCTTGTATGGGTAGAAACCAATATTTTTCAGGATGTTGTATTTCATTCTTACAAGGATCTTTTCTTTATTGTCACATTCATATTGCTGATACTTACATGTAAGTTGTCCATGTTGCAGAAAACAGAGGCTATACCTACCTACCACAGATTCCCCTTAATATTGTACAGTTAAACTGTGGCTCTTATTTCTGAAGTTGCAAGCCATTTTGTTTTTTCATTGTACATAGACACATTGTCTCTTTAAGATGCTGCTGAAATTGTAGAGAATGTAGCCAAAACAGTAATAAACAATAATAGTTAAAAAGTAAAGACTATGAAAATTACATTCAAAGAGAGCTTTCAAGATTTAGGATATTGGCTAACTTAGCTCCTTTACTTAAGGATCAGCTGAAAAAATTCTTTAAGTATACTTCAGGACAAGTATAAAGTGTTTGAAGCTGTTGGAGTTAAACCTAATAACCATTATCAAGGCTAATCCTGGGTAAGTAACACTTAGCACTATCAGGAGTGGCTCAAGGACTATACCTGTTCCTCTGGAGATTTAAGATAGAAATCCTATAAGAATACTGACTTGGTCATGAAATGTTAGCACTGGCTGAGTGTTTTTAGTGCTGCTTGCATGTTTTTTTTTAGTTTTGTTGTTTGGGTTTTCATCTTTCTGAATCTTAAAGTACTATATTCATAAAGTCCTGAATTAAAAAGAAAATGCCCACTTTTATTTAAAAATTTGGTGAGGGCCTCACAGTGGCACATGACTGTAATCCCAGCGGCTCAGGAAACTGAGGTAGGAAGATCTCGAGTTCAAAGCTAGCCTCAGTTGCTAAGCAACTCAATGAGACCCTGTCTCTAAATAAAATACAAAATAAGGCTGGGGATGTGGCTCAGTAGTTGAGTGCCCCTGAGTTCACTCCCCTCTAACCGCGCCCCCCCCCCAAAAAAATTATTTTTTTTGTTGAGGTATAGAATTAATGTTGTGAATCTTACATGAAGCTGAATAAGTGGTAGACCTAGATCACTGCTTCACCATATCATTTTCAAGTGAATGACAGTTCTAGCTTGTGTAAGAATGCAGAAGAGGGAAATAAGCCATAAAATGACACTGCTCCTTTGACCTGGGTTTAGGTAATCATTTTGATGTCTAAGGTATATAGGAGATGAATCAATTTAACAGATCTAGGTCTTCCTTCTAAAGTTTTTCCAAATGAGTGCTATAGATTTTGGAACATGCCAGTACCGAGTAGGTCCAAGGTGGCTAACTGAGCCAAATAGAATAATTTATGATAGGAAATTGGTACCTACTAGTAAATTATTTCTAAGTTACTCTGGTAATCTTTAGCTCTAGTATCTTTTGAAGCTTCTGTTATTTTCTAGTCCCCTGATGTCTGTCTTCAGAATTAAAGTATGTATTCTGTCCTTACAGTGATATCTGAGGTGTTTCTAAGAGTCAGAACTAATACAAGGCAAAATGCAGTTATTATATATAATTTTTAAATCTTTTTTCATTTAAATTAGCTTCATGAACTGGGGTTGTAGCTCAGTGTTAGTGTGTGCTTTTTAGCATGTGTGAGGCCATAGGTTCAATACCAAGCCCCACCCCACCCCCAAAAAAAGAAGAAATACAGAAAATAGGAATAAATTAGCTTTAGTTGTGTGCATGTTGAGAAAAAGTAAGTATAGAAGATCACCCTAATTTTTTAAGTTGGGAGTTGGGGAGAGAGAAAGAGCAAGAGCAAGTCATTTCAGTTTAATTATACATAAAATGTGAACAAATGTCTCTACAAATACCTCTTTAAAGAAAGCCAAAATGGTGGTTTATTGTTGTGTTGTTTTGCTGTTCATCATTACTTATTAAATGCAGTGTTGATTACCATCAGATGTTACTAGCTATGTTTTAGTGGAAATGCCAACTGTACCTTTCACTTAGTCTTAGCCTTACTTATACTTTTGTAAGTACATTGGCAGGTATTTGTTGTTTGGAATGTTTAATTCAATAAGTGCTTTTAAATTGAATTATTAGAATTCTAGTTCTTGGGTTTCAGTTCACGCTGAAACAGTTTCATAATTTATATAAATTGCCTTTTGATTTGAATTAACTTTAGTTCCCCAAACACATAACACTTCCATTTACCTTCCCTTACTTTCCCTCCCCTCCCCCTTTACATTTTTTGAGGGGTACCATGTATAAAGCCAGAGAAGAACTTGGTAGAAGAGTTATTTCAAGTTAGAATCAAAATGTGTTGCATTCTTGCTTCCCTGCCTGCTTGCTTTCTTTTTGACAAGGAGGGAAAGTTTATTTTGGCTCATGGTCCATTGCTCTGGGCCCAAGGTGAGGTAGCACATCATGGAGGAAGGAAGCTGTTCCATTCGTGGCAGCCAGGAAGCAGAGAAAGAAGGAGCCACAGGGAAGATAAGCCCTTCCAGGTCATGCCCCAGTGACCCCCTCCTTCAGCCATACCCCATCTGCCTACAGTAACCACCATCTATTCAAAGTAGGATTGACTAATTAGGTAACAGCTCTCATAATCTAATAATTATCTCTGAATATTCTTGCATTAACCCAGAAGCTCTTGGGGGACACCATAATATCCAAACCATAATGTTCTTCCCTGGCCACCATAAGCTTCATGCAAGACGCATTTATTTCATTTCCAAGAGTCCTATAGTCTTTACAGTTTCAACATTGCCAAAACATCCCACAACCAAAGTATCCTCTGAGACTCAAGGCACACTCTTGACTCTGCTCCCCTGTAAAGAAAAAAAAAAAGCAAGTTACATATGTCCAGTATTCAGTGACAAAGTAAACATTCCTGTTTCAAAAGGGAGAAATAGGAGCATAGAAAGAAGGGATGGGTCCAAAGCAAGACCTAAATCCATCTGGGCAAACAGGTCCCTTAACTCTTGTGTACAAGAGGACACATGATGGCAAGATGTTCTATGGAGAGGGATTGAGCAGCCCCCACTCCAACTCCTTTAGCCTAACACACAGGGGCTCTCTTTTTAGTCCAGCATCTCCACAACTTTCTCTGCAGCCAGTGGTCAACGACTTCTTTGCGGACAGTCCACATTACTGGCATCTCTAATTTCTGGGATCTCTCTTCCTGCTTTGGCTTCACCTTTACAACTTCGTGCCTTACCCTCTCATGGGCAGCCCAGAGGCATTCCAACCCTGCTATACTTTGCCTGACCTTCTGGGCTTTTCTTTGAATCTTGGTGGGAGCCTGCATGACCCTGTAACTCCAGCATCCTGCATCCTCAACAGCTAGTCCCACATGGATGACACCAAGGTCTGCCATCAACCTGCACCTCCTGGAATCATGACTGTGGCTTCTGAGTGCCTGTGTGGCTGAGCCTGATCTATGACCCTTGCCCCAAGACCTCAAAGGAATTTTCTGTTTTACATCCTTTAGCCTGTGATGGTTGCAGTCTTGCAAATTCTAGATATTCCCTCAAGCCATCTCTCCTGTTGTCTCTGTGGAAAGTACTTGGCATCTCTTCACAGTCTATAATCTATCAATCACACCTTCCATGGAAGTCTTTAAAATCCTTCAGCTCTGCTTTTTGTTCCTGATTTTCACAGTAAACCTGGCTAAAAGATGCCAGTAGTATCCATGGCACGCAGTGACTGCTATGCTGCCTTGAATTTTTCTCTACCAGATTGATTTAGCCCATCACATTTAGGTTCAGCCTTAGAGTCTCAGGTCATGGACAAAACGTAGACAAGTTCTTTGCCATAATATAACACTAGTGGCCTCTAGTTCAAATCCCAGTAGTTTCCATTACCACTGTAACTTCATGAGTACAGAACACAGTTATTGTATTCTGATCTTTTGAGCTCCCATCAGAATTGCCCATTAAGCTCCATTTTAAACCATTTAAAAACGGATCCAGCCTGCATCTCCCAACTTTTCCAAATTCTTCTAGCAAACCAACTCTACAGACTTATGAACTAGACACAGCAGGACTCCACTAATATACTAATTTCTGTGTTAGTTTCTTTGTCACTGTGACCAAAATATCTGACAATAACAACTTAGAGGAAGAAAAGTATCTTTTGGCTCATGGTCCAGGAGAAGAGAGAAGGAAGATGCTTCATTTATGGCAGCCTGGAAGCAGAGAAAGAGGAAATGTATTACTTTTCAGCCAGAAATCACTTGTTTAAAACACAGGGGATGTGGATTGCCTGCGTACATATGACTTTTAAGGCAATAAAATATAATTTTAAGAATTTAGATTTCTGGCCAGGTGCAGTGGTGCATGGCTATAATCTCAACTCTGGAGGCTGAAGCAGGAGGATCACAATATGGAGGCCAGCCTCAGCAACTTAGCAAGTCCCTGAGGAGCTTAGACCTTATCTCAAAAAGGACTGAGTATGTGGCTTAGTAGTTAAGCACCCCTGGCTTCAATCCCTGGTACCAAAACAAACAAACAAAGAATTTAGATTTATGGACCTAAATTAACTACCTGTGTTTCAGGTTCCTTATGTGAAAATGAAGATAATAAGAGGTACCTACATACAGAGTGGTTGTGAGGAATAAATAAGGACACATGTAAAAGCACTCAAAACTGTGTCCAGCACACAGTGAATACCATGTGTAACAACATGCGGTTACTACTGTCTTTAAGACTCAAAAGATTATTCTATTTTTGCCTTCTGTATAAAATTGTGGTGGTCTTTATAGTTTAAATTCTAAGAAAAAAGTAGTTATACACTGCTTGGCTGGTTTCAAAGAAGGGATAATCAGATTACCTGAAAATGGAACATGAGAAAATGTAGCAATTTGAAATAGAAAAAGGTAGTGACTGTGAACTCTAATTACCAAAATGATCATGCATTCACCATTTATGCTGCTTCATCACAGGCAATGCTACTCTACTTTCCAGAGTTTTCTGTTCTAATAACAGCTATCTGAGGTAGGGTGGCTGGTATTGGCCTCTTTTTTACAAAGGAAGAAACAGATTTGGAGAGGGGACATAACTTGGTAACATGTAAGCAGAAGAAGAGCTAAAGCATAAGCACTGGAGTCCTGGAGCAAGCTCCTTGCCATGTTAACATTTGCTTTATTATAAACATTGTTCACTGAGTTAAGTCTGACAACAGTGGAATACTGTGGCTGACAACAGTGGAATAGCTGCAAACATGATTGTCACTATAAAAATGCAAATGTAGTCCCAAACTCATTCTGAGTAAGAGGAAGAGTGGGTCACAGGCCTGTTCCTGTTCTGTCAGGTTTTTGTTGCTTTTTTTAAATCAAGATGGAGTCTGGCCCTGTCTACCTTGGAGAGAGGCTTCCATGCCTGGTTGTGGGCACTGTTGGGAACACAGAAATACATCCTGGCTTCCCTGAGCCAGCTGATCTCTAGTAAGAACTTTGTGAAACCAACTCTGAACAGCTTCCTCAAATGGAAGCCCTGGAACTTTGGGTAAAATTTATTAGTGGTTATATTATCCCAAACTCTTGTCACAGAATCATCTAAGACTGACAAAATGATTCACATGCAGTGCTCAGCAGCAACACCACACATGCATGACCCTGATGGCATCGAGTGGCTCTTAATGGGTTTCAAAATTCTGCATGTAAAGCTTAAATTTCCCTTTAAACATAATCATTTTCATTGGAAACACCTTAGACTGTTTTTTAAAAAATATTTCTTCTATTAGTGAGCCACTCACTCTTTTTTCTTTTATTTTTTAGTTCTAGGTGGACACAATATCTTTACTCTGTTTTTGTGTGGTGCTGAGAATCGAACCCAGTGCCTCATGCATGCTAGGCAAGCGTGCTACCACTTGAGCCACATCCCCAGCCCATAGACTGTTTTCATGACCATGGATGTGGTCAACAGCCCACCATTGTTTAAGTTTGGCTGGGTGCAGTGGCACATGACTTGTTATCCCAGCAGTGTGAGAGGCAGAGGCAGGAGGATGGTAAGTTTGAGGCCAGCATCAGTAACTTAGCCAGATCCTATCTCAAAGTAGAAAATTAAAAAAAAAAAGGACTAGGAAAGAGCTCAGTGGTAAAATGCTCCTAGATTCAATCCCTGGTGTGTGTGTGTGCGCGCGCTCACGCGCACACATGCACACACACGTGTCTGAAAAGCTAAATGCCATTAACACAGGATATGGTGAGTTCTAGAACAGGGTAGCAATCAAACAAAGACACTTGGATGACTTGGTCCAAAAAATAAGCATGACTAATTTGTTATTAATATCCATCGCTATTTGTTTCAAATGATCATATGCATCCTTAGAAATCTATTTCTGTTAATGACCAAGTTCATAACCTCCTATTGAGGTACTCAGGAAAAGGATGAAAGGCAGAAAACATAGGTTTGAAAGTCAGACCTGGCTTTGTCTCCCAACTTCTCTGAAGCCACTAACTTCTCTGAGGCTTACTTTCCACATCTAAACTCTTTCTACAAATGGGGCTGGGGTTGTGGCTCAGTGGTACAGCACTTGCCTAGCATGTGTGAGACACTGGGTTTGATCCCCAGCACCATATATAAAAATAAGCAAAATAAAATAAAGATTAAAAAAATTGGACTTTAAAAAAAAATTTTAAATGGTGCCTGCCTAACAGGCACTTTGCTCTAGGAGTGGACTTGGGAAATGTTCCCAACTGGCTTTGGACACTTGGAACAAATGCCACAGTGCAGAAGAGGTTTAGAGCCTCTGTTTTAGATAGTTTTTTAACTGCTGTGATTAAAGACCTAACAAGAACAACTTTAGAACAGGAAGAGCTTATTTGGGGGCTCATGGTTTCCAAGGTCTCAGTCCATAGATGGCTAGTTCCATTCCTCTGAGCTCTCAAAACTTTCTGGTCAAGCTACCATGAATATTAGCATAGGTGGCTTCTAGACTAATGTGACAGAAAATTTACTTATATTTCATTTTGACAATGAACTTTAACTTAGCAGTAGGATTTTGCAGAATATTTGTAGAATATTGCACACTCATAGTTTTTACTATAAAACTAAAAGAAATTGAGCTTAGAATCATTATTCTAGGGCATTATGAGGTGATTCAAGAAGCTGAATTAGCCATATTGTATCCAAATTTGTATGAGGTGAGAAACTTTAAACATGGGCAGCATTCTCTCTTATTGTCTTGCATCAACAACACTTTTATATTCAAATGTACTACATTTTATCAAAAGTAAAATGTGCTTTGTAGTTTCTTCGGGAGAGTGAAATAACCTTTAATGAAATAGAGTTATGCTAAAATGCTATTTAAATTATATTTTTCTGGGATTTTTCTTTATTTTTACTGGACACAATATATTTATTTATTTATTTTTATGTGGTGCTGAGGCTCGAACCCAGTGCCTCACACATGCAGGGCAAGTACTCTACCATTGAGCTACAGCCTCAGCCCCTATTTTTCTGGTTTTTAAAGTTATAAAATGAGGAAGGTAGAAGTCCTTAGTAAATTGACCTATTTGTAAGGAATATTTAGAAAAAGTAATAGACTTTCTAGTACCATGTATGGAAGATGTTCATTCTGCTAAGGACCATGGAGATACTTAAGTCAAGTTTTGAGTTCCACAGGGAAATTTATTGTACAAAATTAATTCCTCCCCACATCTGTGGAAAGAAGCCATATTCAGAGATAAAAATCTGGAAAATATAAAGACTTGCCCTAGGAAAATTTTCAGTCCTACATTAGTTGGGAGGAATACCATGCCTGCATTTATTTAGTGGCCTGACACTGCCAGACACGGTGGCAACAAAGTGTCTTGTTTTGAATTTGTAATCTAAACTTTCCAGAAAGCCCCTTTTCCTTTGTTTCACAAGCCAACTATTTTGGCACTAGAACTCTTTCCTTCAGTGGTTCATAAAGCTGAATAAAACCACGATGGAAACATTGATAGCTATAGTAATTTGCTGTTACCACAGAAATTAAGAGTTTAAGCCTGACCCTAAACTCTTAAAAATAGACGTAGGTTAAAAATCATTCTTTTTTTTTTTTCTTTTTTGTCTTTTTTCTTCATAGATAATACTATGCCACACACAAGTTAATAAATGTTAGTAAATACTGCTTAATAATTGACAGAAGGCTAAAAATGGTAGCATCCAAGTTCTCTTCCATATAGCTTTCCCAGGTACCTAACCCAGGCTGCATCCTGAAAGTATTAAGGTTGCTTTGTTGTTGATGTTTGTTTCATTGTTGTTTTTTTTTCCCCTACAAGTATGAAATCTTTTTGCTATGTCTATTTTTCCATCTAAGGACGAAATGGTATAATTAACCATTTATTATGGGAGAATGGGAGAAGCTATGGTTAACAAGTTACCCACTTCACTCCCCGCCCCTACCCCTCAAAGGAAAGGTTGATTTGTCAATTCATGCAAAATCTACTTTGGCTGTCCTGGGCAACTCTCCAAGACAGATCTCCTCCCTGCGGTGACTATGAGATCCAGGTTGCTTGCTTTTTGTGGGTCCATTCACTTGTATAGGAAGAAAGGTGAGGGAGAGACATTCCTGGTTCTCAAATTTTTCAGACCAGAGTGGCATTCCCTGCTACAGTGGAGTCATATGGTCCCAAATAACTGCACAGGCGGTACTATATTTTTATCACCCTCAATAACTTGCATGAGCTGGGTACAGCAGAGCATGCCTATAATCCCAGCAGCTTGGGAGGCTGAGGCAGGAGGATCGAAAGTTCAAAGCCAGCCTCAGCAATTTAGTAAGGGCCTAAGAACTTAGTGAAACCCTGTCTCAAAAGAAGGACTGGGAAATGTGGCTCAGTGGTTAAGTGCCCCTAGGTTTAATGCTTGATCACAAAATAATTTGCATGTTAGAATCATTTTATATGTAATGTGTACTTTCTAAAAAAGGTCTCAACCTCAAATACATAGTTGCTCTGTGGTGACTTGCTAGATTTGGGGAGTTGTATGAAGCAGAAGCCTAAAGAGCTTAACTGAAAATTTCTAATCTACAGAATCCCTGGAGTTATTATTATTATTACTAGCATCATTACCACCACCATCATCATCATCATTATCATGTAGTAACTGTACATACTGATAGGTGCAGGGTGATATTTCAACACATATATACAGGATTTATTGATTAAATCATTTCCCTCTCCTTGATTTTTATGTATGGAGCCTTGGAGCTCCTCTTACAGATCTTCAAAAAGTGGATACTAGGGTACTGTGATACTAGGTACTAGGATACTAGGTACTGGTCACTCTTATGCTGCAGAACATCGAACTTAACTCCTCCCTGCTAACTCTGTTTTGGGACCTATTTTTCATCTTGCTCGTGTGCTTCCTCCACTCTACTCTTCCTAGCCGCTAGTAATTACCATTCTAGCTTTCACATAGGAGAGAGAACATGCAGTATTTGTCTTTCTGTGTCTGGCTTATTTCACTTAACCTAATGTCCTCCATCAAGACAGTAACAGATCCCTTGCCCCATGCTCTGGATGAAAACCCATGTGGGAGGGGGCATACCTAAGCAGAAGAGCAAAGGAAAACTGAGATGAAGCTTCATTCCATCTCCACACCATGTCCTCTATCTAAGGAAAGAACACCGAAGTCAATTTGTTGGACACTTACTGTATACCAGGTATTATAATCAACCTTTTCTTGAATCGCCCACAACAACCCCACAACAAAGCCCATATTTTAGGCGGAGCAGGGGAAGGGGCATTGAGAGATTAAGTTGTTAGCTCAAACTGTGAAGTAACAGAGCAGGGGCTTAAGCCCAGGCCTGACTGGCCCCAAAGCCTAGATTCTAAGGCCCACTTGGATTAATCATCACTAGTTCTATTATTCACCAGCATCATTCTTTTAAAACAATATATTCTGGGCTGGGGTTGTGGCTCAGTGGTAGAGTACTTGCCTAGCACTTGAGGCATTGGGTTTGATCATCAGGATCACATTAAAAAATATATATAATAAAATTATTTTAAAAATTTCCTCAGAAGTTTTCACATGTTAACTTTTATTGCTTATATATATGTGTGTGTGTGTGTGTGTATATATATATATATATATATATATATTTGATAGCCCTTTATTTTTCATTTATTTATATACAGTGCTGAGAATCAAACCCAGGGCTTCACTCATGCCAGGCAAGTGAGCTACCACTGAGCCCAAGCCCCAGCCCCAGCCCCAGCCCCAGCCCCAGCCCCTAGTGTTTTCTTAAAATCACTCCTGTGTTTAAGAGGCCTTAAAATCCCCAACACACTGTTTAGAAACCTTTGAATTGACAAAAGTAATGGCAAGGCAAAGTCTTCAATTAACTTACAATGCAATATCAAGAAAAATTACATTCGACTCCTGCAGATCATGTTTCCTATATCATTATGAGATTTATAAGGATAGTTTATGATAATTAACATAAAAGCAATTTTACTGAGAAATTTTTAGGATAAAATTCTATTTATCCTCCAGTCGGATGGTGAAAGACAAAACCTTGAACCTGGTGACTGGGCAGAGCAGCCCTTGCCTTGCAAGTCTCTCCTGGTCACAGGCACAGACACCTTCAAGAGACAGCCCAGGGCTCTGAGGGAAGGGGCAGGAGGTTGTAATATTAAACTTCTCCCACCTCCTCCTCAGCCCATTCTGTGCCCCCCCGCCCCCCCCCCAGCCAGCAAGGCTGCCCTTCCCCACCCAACCCTGTCCAGGGTCTCTGGTCTGCAGAGGGTCAAGGCCAGGGTGGGGTCAGGGACCCCACAGTGTACCCTCCATGCATCAGACACTGCTACCCTCATTCTATCATCCTGAGCTCACCACTTGGAATTAAACTTGTCTGAGGTTCAATTAGCAGATGGCGAGTGCTGGGGAGTGGACTGCTAAACCAGACAGTCCCAACCACCAAGCAGGAAGACTGAAAGTACAAACCCCAAGGCGCCCCGTCTCCAAAGGTCACGTTGAGTTGTCCACTCTGACCGTCTACTTCTTTGCCAATCCGTGACAGAAAGAGGCTATGCCTAGGAAGAGGACATGGCCGCCTCTCCAATAATTGAAGCTCCCCCAGAAGCGGGCGATTTGATGGCCACCATTCGACTGGGTTGCTCCGCGCTTTGAACCCACGTTTCTATGTGTGTCAATTGCAAAAGAATTCTTCTTGCTAACAAGGAGGTTTTTCAAACCACTGATCTTTGTAAAGAACAAGCTCCCTGAGCACTTCCCTGCCCAAACAATAGGCACCCCTTTATGAACTCCCTGGACTGGACAATCTAAGCTCCTTAGCGCGGCATTTCAGGCTTTGCACGACCGGGCTCTGCCTCCCCTCCCGATGCCACTGGCTCATACCATGCTTCACCCTCGGCCCGGCAGCGCCGCAGCAGTGAGCAGTTCCGAGGGCGCGGTGTGCTCTGTACCTGCCTGTATTCGCTGCCCCAAATGCCTTTCCACGTTAACACCTAATGGATGTATAACTGATGTGATTCTGCAATCTGTATACGGGGTAGAAATGGGAGTTCATAACCCACTTGAATCAAAGTGTGAAATATGATATATCAAGAACTATGTAATGTTTTGAGCAACCAACAATAAAAATTAAAAAAAAAAAAAAAAAAGAGAGAGAGAACCTCTATCCATCCCTCAAAGTCCTGAGGTCGCCTCCTCCCCAAAGCCTCCTCTGATCGCCTCAGGTGGAGTAACTCTGACTCTGCGCAGCTCCGTCCCTTGCTTTCGCCACACTGGGGGACCAGTGGCTCATCTTGGGACGTTTTTGGATTCAGAGACGCCTGGGTTCAATCGCAGCGGCTCCCCTGACAGGCTCTCGGGTCTGTGAGAAGCGGGAATGTTTGTCCTGCGGGGCTGCGGGGAAGGTTAGAGACGGGAGGGACCGCCCAGGCCCGGACGGGGACAAGGGACCCCCGCGGGCTCTAACGTTACTCCGGGGCGCGGGCGGAGGGAGGCGGGTCTGGGGTGGAGGGGAGCCAGCAGTCTCCACGAGGGTGCTAGGGTTCCTCATGATCCTCGAAGGCATCCCGGCCGCCTGAAGGGCTTTTCAGCTTTCTTTATTTTAACCATCCTCAGGTAGATCGATATATAAAAATATTTACTTTAAATTTTGGTAAAAGCACCCAGGCTCTTTTGCATCCCACATCCAACCTCACAACTGTGCTAGAAGGATAGCGGGACCAGGGTCCTTCTTACAAACAACCAAAAGCGCCCCCACCTTTGGGGCTGCTCCCGCGACGCCTCGGCCCCGCCCAGGGGCCCTGCCAATCCGGTCCGGAGACCCCGCGGCCTCCGACGGGCTGCGGCTTTCCCAGGCTCGCAGCGCCACCTGGTGGCCCTCGGCGCTCACTGAAGGTCCTGTGGGGGAGCCCTCCTTGGCGGCTGATTCCCCTCTACGTGAGCAGGGGTAAGAAGGTGACCCTGGACGAAGTGAAGCTGTGCCAAAAAAAAAATCTGCGGAGAGCAGGTGAACCCCCATATGAGGACAGAACTGAGGCTTGAAACTGGACAGACCGAGCTGGATTAAGCTCCTACCCCTAGATTTTCTTACGACGTGATCGGGGGCCCTCCCAGCCTCGGTTTGAGGTCTGGGTACCACCTGCAGGAAAACTCTCTCAGCCCTGGGCCTGGTAGGCACAATCAACCCAATGCTTGCTTTATTTTGGTTCCTTTTTCTCACTGGAGTTTATTGGTAAAGAAAACGACTTCAGCCTATTTAAAGCAACTATTTTTTTTTTCAATACATGTTAAAATAAACACTAGGTATTAAATTAGAAATTCTTTTTTTAAAGAAAAAAAAATATTTATTTATTTTTTTTAGTTCTCGGCGGACACAACATCTTTGTTTGTATGTGGTGCTGAGGATCGAACCACAGCCGCACGCATGCCAGACGAGCGCGCTACCACTTGAACCACATCCTCAGCCCATGAAATTCTTTTTTTTTTTTTCTTGTGTACATCATACTCTGGGTAACATTAGTCCATGGGATTGAGTTTAGAGCCTGAGCCTGGTTTGTCAACGCCCCATCCTTCGTTAAACTCTTGGCTTAGGAGAGAGATAAATTTTAAAATGAATTTCATTATCTCTGCAGTTTCATGCTTTTTTATTTCTGGTCATTTGAGGAAAAGAAAAACACAATCTTGGCAGAGAACAGGCAGATCAATGAGCTCTGAGCTCCTGGACTCATTCAACAGGAGTCTGGTTCTTCCTGCTTTTATTCTGCTCCTTAACCAGATGATGGAGTTTGCTCCTCACTGCCAAGAAACACACAGGTTGTTTAGCTACTGATTTAAAATGAACCAGTGTTAGAGCTATGTATGCTTCTGATACCTGATGGCTAAAATTATTTCCAGAGACTGAAAGGCCAAAACAATACCTAGATGCAGTGTGGACTTGCCACTGGGTCCCTAGGCCTGCCTTCAGCACAGTTGTCTGTAATAGGGACATTCCTGGTCAAGTCTATTTACAAACACAAAGTAATATTGGAAATCATTCACAGTGCAAGTCTTTTAAGACATCACTGATGATTCTGATCTAGGACCAGTGTTGGGACTTCTCAGTGAAGAGCTACCTCTGTGTGTGACCAGTCATAGCATGAACCTTTGAGATGCTGCGGGGGGAGTTCAAGCTGTAAGAAGACCAACATGAAATAAGGCTTTCTCTTGCTCAGTCGTCCATATCGCAGCCCCCACCCCCCATCCCCCATCCCCAGATGGAAAACAAACAACAACTCTCTTGTTTGTGCTGATTAAAAAGTAATTCAAACGTGTTTTTAAAAATTCAGGAGGATTGGGGATGTCACTCAATGACAGAATACTTGCCTAGAATGTGCAAGACCTTGGGTTCAACCCCAACACCACAAAAAAAAATAATAATAATTTTGATAATAAAGGAGTATGTAAGAGAAAAAATGAGAAGTTCCTATAACTGTACCCCTAGCTACCCTAATTTAAGTGCTTCTCAAAGATGCTTATTTGAACCTCAGGAAGACTTGAGTGCCAGTGTCAAAACAGGCCAGTCACATCAGAGCTGGGTGGACGGTAGGTCCCTCTCACTAGGAAGAAGGATAAGGTCATTCAGGCCTGCATGAACTCTTACTAAACTTTTTGTACTTAAAAAGGAGAACTGACGATAAATTCTAATGGAGCATGTTGTTAAGATAAATAATTAATGGGTGTGGAGACCCAGGATATGGCTTTGGGAAAAGAGGCTGGTGAAACTCAAATTCCTGTCACTGTTCTTGTCATTCATTGCCTAAGGACCTATTTTCTCTCTTGCATTTATAGTTTAAGCAACTGCTTCAAATTTTGTCAACCTAGTGCCCATTCTATCATGAATCATTTGATTCCTAAGAATGAAGTCCATGACGGACCTTGTTTTCTGATGAATCTGGACCTCCAGGGGCTCTGGACACCTGAGCCTGTGCCCTGCCTTTCCTCATCTTCAGTACCCTGAGGACCAGGATAGTACAGGGTACTGCAAATTCAGACTCCTGCAGGGCCAGGTGGGCTGAAGGACTGGAAGGTGCAGGCTCTAGGGAGCACTTGTTTCCCTGTGGGACTGATTTATGACTTTTTGTGAGAAACCAGAAATCTAGGTTTATGTAAGTCCTGATATTTAGATGTTCCCAACTTAGTCACATTTTAGCATACACAAGGCAGTTCAAAGAAACGTGTTGGAACACCAGTTTGCTACCCCGTTTGTTTTCTGTGCAGACCACCCTGCAAAAGGCTTGCACAGAGCTGAGCTCACCTCATCATTCACTCCACAAACAGTGATGCCTAATAAATGTTAGCTACTATTATTGCCCCAAGTCCCATGGCTGTTGTGAAGCACAGGCTTGTATTTGTATATTGCTGGGAAACATGGAGCCACCTGAACTGTCATAACACTGACAGTTCCTGGGGCCCATCCTCACTAGCAGATGGTATGTGGAGTTTCCTTTGAAGGAAAGGATAAGGTCATTCAAGCCTGCATGAACTCTTACTAAACTTTTTGTACTTGAAAAAGAGAACTGACGATAGTAGCCATGTTCATGTCACTCCCTTAAGAGGCAGCAGTTTCTGCACTTCTTAGTTGCACTTTAACAGGTAAAAACTGTCCCTGGGTGCTGGCTGCACCCTTGTGTTACGTTCAGCCCCCTCACGTGAAGCTCCCAGGGGGACACAAGCCTGGGAATGGGTCTTACTTGCCCTTCCATTGGCCTCTTGCTCTAGAGCGTGAATACCTACCACAAGGTTAATTTTCCATTCTACTTAGTCAGTGGGATGGATATGCAAGCGGGCTTTAAATGAACACTTGGGCTAGTCATGCTCAAAATTGTTCTTCCCAGATCTAATGCAAAAAAATATCAGTGATAATACCCTCCCTCCTCTAACCTTTGCTAAACCGTGTCTTGGTAGATGACCTTCCTGTGGCCTTATTATCTCCCCCAGTTTTGGACCAGCCTGGCTTAATTATCACCTAGGAGGAAGATGTCAGTGTTCAGTGCTGTGGCTCTCACCTCCTTCCCAGGGAATGTTTTTAAAAAACTCCAAAAGTCCAGAATCCATATTCTAATTACTGTGTGACTAATCTGCAGGCAGGGCTGAAACCTTGCTGGGTGCTCAAGATAATTAAAGAGGAAGGCCTTTAGGGTAGAGATGGGGACCCAGCCTTTCTTATAAGGGAACTGTTGATAAATAGGGCCACTCTGAAAGAAAAAAAAAAAAAAAAAACATTGACAAATTGTTGAAATAAGATGTATTTTATTTCCTAATAAAGCAAATGTACCTGTAGCCAGCAGATCAAGGTGGCAGCAAAGGGCTTTCCTATTGAGAGCTCCAGGGGCACCTATCAAATTTTGAGTGCTTTTCCACCACCTAAAGGGTCAGCCCAGCTAAGCCTTCTTCAGCTGCCAGAGATCCTTCCTGTAACCAAGGCTCCACACCTCCCTCTACATGAGACCCTTCACTTGTCACAGTAATTGTGAATTGCCATGAAGTTGCTTCATTGTTTTCTTTTGATGGTGCCAGGGATTAAGCCCAGGGCCTTGTGTGTATGAGGCAAGCACTCTACCAACTGCGCTATATCCCCCACCCCTCTTTTTCCTTTTTGTACCAGGAGTTGAACCTGGGGTGCTTAACCACTGAGCCACATTCCCAGCCCTTTTTATATTTTGAGACCTGGTCTTGCTTCGGACCTGTGATCCTCCTATCTCAACCTCCCAAGCCACTAGGATTACAGGCATGAGTGACCACACGCAGCATTTCTCAGTTTCTTAAAGGAGGGCTATGTCCTGAGCCATGACAGCAGCTCCAGCAGCCCACAGGTCTCACAGTTCTGAGCAAGGCCATCCTGGAGGTTTGGTATGTGCTGCATCAATAGGGAAGAGGCCACAAAGCCATTTCTAGGTCATCAAAAGTTTCAGGAAATGAGCTAAGTGCAGCTGTTCTAAGAGCATGTAGTGATGAACTAACATAAAACAGAAATAAAAATCAACAGGGAAAAGGTAAAGTCATCCCAGTCCTCATGGGCCTTGGGTGACAATGGACCTTCCCCCATCTCTCCTGGAGTTCAGCCTCCCCACTGCTTCCCTCAGTGGCACACTGCAAGGCTACGCTGCCCCACAGTGACATTTCTCCATGCCATCTGCGTGAAAGTGGCTGGTGCTCAGACCCATCTAACCTTGCAGTTTCTGCCTAAGTCTTCATGGAAAATGTCACCTTAAAAGCCGCTGTTCTCTTCCCAGTGCCCCTCATCTGAAATGTCTCTTCTGTTCCCTCAAATCTTAGGCAAATGGTGGGGCTGCATGTGTACCTACCTTAAAGGCTACACTGCTGCTTACTGTCCCTCATTGACCACTCTTCTCCCTCTGCAGTGAGGGCACCAGCTGTGGCCCCCAAATAAAGGCTTTATTTCTCAGCCTCTTTCAGGTAGACATGGTCACATGGTTCCACACTGCCTAAAAGGATGTACGCCAAAGTGTTTCACGTAACTTTTCTGAAGCTACCCCAAAAGAAGTGGGGAAATGTCTCCTGGCTGAACAAGGATGAATGGCTGGGGCTGCACCTGCCATCTGAGACCAGGCCATGACCCTGGGAATGGAAACCACACCCAGGAGAATTACAAGATGGAACCAAGGTTTCTGGCACCATTGGGCCAGATCTGCTCAGACTGACTACCTCTATTTGAACATGGGAGAGAAATAAGCTTTCTTGTTTAAGATACTATCGTGGCTCTCTTACAGCCGAGGAAATGAGGCTTAGAAAGATTAAGCTCCTTACTTCAAGTTACATGTTTAGTATGGGCCTGAGAGGAGGTTTACTCCCAAGTGTTTTGAAGCTAGAGCAGAGTTCTGCCTCACACTGGGGAATGTTCTAAGTAGAAGCAGCTTCTACTGCCAGTAGCAGGTCAGCACCAGCTCCCGGGGGGAAGGAAATCATAGTTTGGAAAGAAGCAAATTATATCAGAGGAAGTTGAAAATTAAAACACATTCCCACCAAGTGGGAGATTCACGAATGCATTTTAAACTATCTTATTGACTGTGGAAAGATTTTTACTTTCTTTAATCAAAATAATGAGTGAGATATTCAAACACCAAAATATCTTTATCTTACAACATAAATCCTGTTTGGTCTTAATGAATTAATGCCATGTTGAATGTGGATTTCTATTTTCTACTTTTCTGAGATTTTTTTTTCATTCAATAATTGTTTTGTGATTGTATCTTTTTTCTGTTTTAAAGCTATTTTTATATCAGCTTAATCTGAGCTTCATTTAAAAAATACAATTTCTGTTTTGATGCTTTAGGAAAGGAAAAAAATTAAAGTATATATATATATATATATATATATATATATATATATATATAAAGATACTATCGTGTTGAGAATTTCTGAGGTAACTGAGCCTAATCCAAATCAATGTCACCGCCCCCGCCCATCATGGCCATGTGACTCTCTTTTTGTGAACCTGGGAAGATGCTGATGAGATATAGGCTATCCAAGTTCCTTCTGACTCTATGGGCTCTGGCCCTCGGGGCTGCAGTGGAGTTCCATCTCCATGACTACAGCACTATCCTGGAGTGCCCTAAGGATGGAATCCGCGGCCTGTCTCCCCTAAGAGGCCCCAGGGAGTGGGCTACTGCCAGGGTCACCATCTTATATCTGTGTTTTTAGAACCTGGAACAGGATCTTCTATTGTCTTTAAAGGCTGAAACGAAAGGTTGTGGGCACAGGTCAGGGGTTAAGTGAGTGCCCAGCACAAGCACAACCCTGAGTTCAATCCCTAGCACAAAAAAAGAAAAAGACTGAAACTAGATTTCCTGAAGAAAGTAGAGAATACCCAAGTTTTTACCACCTCAGAGACAATCCAGTGAGCCATTCTAGGCCAAATCTGTGCCATCCTTTACCTGAGTGTCAAGAATTGCTTTCCCCCTCGGCCTTATCCACATACCTGTGGATATTTTCCCAGGAAGATGGTCCAGGGCTGTCATTCTCAAATGAGAACTATGACCTCAAGAGTTAAGAATCACTGCAGTGGAGGACATACTGTTAAAAGCAATAAATTGGCAGAGCTTGAAAATCACTCACTTGCTTTCCCCTAAGAGATGTCCTTTAAATTTGTTATTGTTTTTAATGTGAACATCTTTTAGAAAGTGGTAACATGATCACTTTCCCTGTACAGGAAAGCCAAAAATTGTTAACATTTAAAATGTGCTTGTGAATATTATCCCTACCTGCTGCCAGTTCCTTTGCAAAAAATTATGACTGTTAACAGAAAGAAATAATCTGTAAATATTTATCACACAAGCAGAAGCCATGACTAGAGTTGGAACTTTCTTTTATCACTTAGTTTTACTACATATTTGGCTCCAGAAATGGACAGAGCCTAAAAATCGGTCAGCACTGGGCCCCCTGTCAGAGGTGCAGGATTGGCGTTAATTAGTTCCCAGATGAGTGGTCAAAGATGAGTCACCCATGTTGGCACCTCAGTATCAGCAGCACTGCGGGTACCCAAGACTTTATACTAGTACTAGGTCAAAAACCAATTAACCTCTTTCATATTATTTCAAAATTGGGGACATAATATACATTTAATTTCATTCAATAAATCAATTCCAGTTAACTTACCATCTCTTAGAAACTTAGAAAAAAGCAAACATAAATCATAAACAATTAAAGACATGGGACATATTGAGAGAATAACACATGACACATATGGCAACTGAATTGCAATTTAAATGTAACACAAGAAGAAAAGTAAAATTACAGTAATTTATTGCTATATCTCTGCTTCCCCAGAATAGCTATATTATAAGTAGCCACAAAGTGCCACCTTCTGGTTTAAAATTGTGCAACATCTCCTTTATTTCTCTTTAAATGCCATCTTAATGGTGGACATAGAAAGCAACAGCAGCAGTTACAAAATGTTGTCTGAGTAATTCTGAGAGCTCAAAACAAGGCTGAATAAAAAGATGTTCAATTAATAGTGCACACTGTGTAACTTTAACAAACATCTCCGATTGGAACTTCTGTGTAAACCTTAATAGAGATTCGACTCACAGAGACCAAAAGTAAAGTTATCGTTTCCTTTTACAGTTTAGTGAGGTGGTTTGCATTCTTGCAACGATTTACAAAGTACAAGAAATGTGTGTGAGCACTAGGCATAAAATATCCCATTTTCTTATAGAAGGAGCAGTAGGAGGCAGGAAACCCAGTGGACACCTTGCCACCTCCTTTCCCAAAGATGTACACCCCAAAATGGCAGTGGACGCCTAGCTGCAAGCCACCTTTACAACTCTTTTTGGTTGTTTGAAATACAAGCACTTTCTGACATTTCCCTCCCTGGCCCGTGAGCCCCACCCCAACTTGGCAGGATACAAACCCACGTCCGCTTGCTTAGTTTTCCCCTTAGAATTATTTACAGGACACCTACAGATACGGTACAAACTAGTATGAAATTAATGATAGTTTGCATTTCCAGACACGCTCCCGTGGTTAAATAAATACACCACGCCAATTCTGAAGACAGGTTCAGAGTGAAGGTGACTCAGAAGCGTTTGCATCCGTAACTGTAACCGCAGAAACAGGCTTCTCGCTGGCCGGGGCGGAGTCGCTGATTCTGTCCTCAACAGTGACGAGGGCCTTGGAGGTGGGGGATGTCACATCCACAGTGAGTGAGGGGGCAGCGTCTGCCTTTGCAGTAGTCGTGACAGGGTCAGAAGATGGGATGCCGGCGGGTGGGAGGGAAGATAGCAGCTCCCCTGAGCTGGCTACAGAAGAGCCTTCTGGAGCCAAAGGGAATGATGGGAGGAACTCGGACGGCATGCGGAGAGGTGCAATGCCAGGTAAGTTTTGGGGAGGCAGGGTAGGAAGAGGTGGCAAACCTAGGACAAAAAGACATAGGTCATACACCCTCCCAGCACTGAAAGAGCAGCTTTCCTCATCAGATGACTGCCTGTATCTGATCTCATCAGGAATGCTGAAGCTGAGGACAGAGAACATAAATCCCAACTTCTGCTTATCTCCAGCTGGAGGCCATGAAAGAGTTAAATGCATCTTGCAGCCCAGCCGCAGCAGCAGCTGGCCTTGGGTAAAGGTTCCCAGGCTTGTAGGCCCCAGGTGACTCAGCCCAACACGGAGGAAAACAGGCTCAGGGGAGACCAGATGGACGTTAGCCGCCCAGTAGCAAAGTAGCTACAATGATATGGGAGAGGAGGACTCATGCTCCCCTAGTTACAGCTTTCTCTGGTGAGAACCAGGAAGAAGAGATGCAGGAGCCATCCTCCTGTGAAAGCTGTGGAAAGCAGGGGCTTGGGGAACAGCCCCTCTACTAGCCTCGCCACAGGGTCTCAGCGTCTTGGTAGCCCTATGATTGATGACTATTGATATTACTGTTGGTGGGTTTATTCTGATGATTTTATAATTCAGAAAGCATGAAAGGAGTATTAAACAGCAACAAAGGGAAGGCAGGCTGTCAACATACATGCAGGGTGACCACTGGCTGACACAACCCTCTTGCTCTGACAGGCTGTTAAAGTGGAGGGAGGGCAGAGGAAGAGCCAAGAACACAGAGAGAAAAGAAAAGCTGGAGGGGATGCTAGGACTGGAAATGGCAGTTTGGGTTTACTAGGATTTCCCTTGCACTGAAAACTAAGTGAGGTAATGAACACAAAGGTCGTGAGTGCTACAGACGGACAGTTATCATCTAGGCAGAAATGTGACAGTGACACTGAGCACAATGGTACAGTGAGTGAACTCCTTGGCATCACCGAGGGGCTGCTTGGTCGCTCTCATTTGGGGAATCTTAGCTCTCACAGCAGATTTATGAGGTGCTGCTGCTTCATTTTCACCTGTGCACAAAATCCAAGCACTCTGCATATCTGCTAACTGAACTATCTGCAGCTAAAATCTCTCAGTTTTTACTATAAAACATTTGTGAATAATGGGGGATATTTATCAAACAACAAGCCCAGCTGGCTGAGCAGGTCTCATCATTTTACAGCCTAAGTTTCTGGGCTTGCACTACACAAAATAGCAGCACTCCTCTCCCGCTGGCCACTGCTGCAGAGATAAGAGAGTAACAGGGATTCATTCATCTCTACTGGGTGAACTGAACCCCCTTCACCAAACTCAGTGTGGCAGTGCCATTCCACGGCTCTTTATTTCTATGACTGGCCTTTCTGGTGCTTGAGCTGTCAGTATGCAGGGAGAGGAAAAAAGAGAGAGGCAGCAGGCAGAGGAATCACAAAGATAGTCTTCTCTTTTTAAAAAGTTTTTAAATAAAAAAGGTTAATATTTGTATTCAAAGTTAGCTGAAATTTGTTAAACCAATTTGCCTTTTCTAGAAATAAACTGAATTAAAGGACTGGCTTTCCTGAATACAGTTGTTTATTAGCAGGGTCCTAGGAGGGTAAGATGTGCAACATACCCGGATTCACGAGTTCTGGTAAGCCAACCCCTGGCAGGAGGTGTGGTGCGGGAAGGTTGAGGTTGGGGAGGCTGGGGAGGTTAGGGAGTCCTGCTGGCAAAGGCATCAGACCTGAACAGAATGGGGAAGAGAAGAAAAATTATATCACTTCACCTAGGAAAGAAAACAGATTCTTTTATACTGAAAAAAAATGATTCACTTCAAAGTGCAAATACCAGAGGTTCACTAAATGTGTGTCACTTTTGTCCAGAATATCAACAACAAAAAATCTCACTCAACTGAACTATATTTCTATACCTAAGCCATTTAGTTGGCTATGTGGGTAAAAGTTAAAACAAATAACTTACACTCCTGAAAATCTGGAACAAGAATGACAACAATGGCCTGAGTGTCTGGGAGATAGCCTGATTCACTCAGTCACTACAGTAGTAAATGGAACTGATTTTTTCTTTGATTATTGAGCTCACAGTCTCTCTGGTTTTCTTTTTCATTCTGAGATAATTTCAGACTTATAGTTACAAAAGTAGTAACAATAATTCCCACACATACCTATCACCCCAACTCCCCAAGTTAATCTTGCACACAGTTGCTTCATCACTGTGTGTGTGAGAACTTGGTTCCTGTCTTAACAGTACAAGGACAGCCAGGTTTTTGTGTCCCAATCTGTAATTCCAGTAACTTGGGAGGCTGAGACATGAGGATCTCAAATTTAAGGCCAGCCTTAGCAACTTAGTGAGACCCTGTCTCAAAATAAAACAAAAAGGGATAGGGATGGGGCTTTGTGGTAGAGCGCTTGCCAGCGTATATGAGGACTTGTGTTCTGGGACCAAAAAAAAAAAGTACAACAACATTAACTGTATAATTAAAGGCCCTTCACAATAAAAGTATACTTATAGTCACTGAAATAACATTCTATTGTTTCTGGACTTGCTCTCCATTGGCAATACTAAGAGAAAAACACAAAAATTTATAATGTTAGAGCTACTGAAGACCCAAACAAAGAACATCTCTTCCAGGATATTCATATCAACAACTATCACAAAGTGCTAGCTGCACTGTGGGACTGGGGGGTGGGTGGTAGTCGGCTGGGGTTAAGGAGCCCTGGGATAGACAGGGCTAAGGGAGAGGGGCCACTTTCTCTCCTTTATCACAAAGTTACTGCAGAGAGAAAATGATGATTAAAAGGCATAAGCAAGGCTGGGGATGGAGCACAGTCTTAGCCTATCTAGTATGTGTGAGGCCCTGGGTTCAATCCCCAGTACTGGGGGGAAAAAAGGCATAAGCAGTCATCACACAGGTGCAGGTTGTTTTCAGATGCAAATATTATCATCACATATGTCTCTAGGCCCTCTTGCTTACCTGGTAACGTAGTAGCTGGGTTCATTGGTGGCATAGAAGCAAGGGATTGGTTTACTTGTGGTGACAACAACGGTACTGTTGGCACACCTAAAATAAAAGCACAATTTAAAAAAATTTCTAACAAATTCCTCTGACAAAAGAATAAACAGACTACAATAGAACCCCCCACGGTCAGGTCTTCTTCAGTCCCAATTTCTGGCTGTACCCCTAGATGCACACCACCCTTCAGAGCTGATCCACCTACTCTGCCCATGGCCTTTGCAGAGACCTTAACCAAGGTTAAGAGGGCAGAGGGCTATATAACCTGCCTCCAGCAAATTCTGGACAAGATGTGTGCATGGAACCTCTATAGGGCAGGGTTAGCAAACTGTCTTAGAAATTTGGAAATGGGATCAAGAATTCTAGCCAATTTCTACTGGTCTCCTGAACTAGAAGGCCCTGTAAACCTGGGGTTGCTGGGGCCCTGTGCCCTGAGAAGCAGTGAATGCTCATCCATGAAAGAGGACTAATGACAGAGAGACAAAAGAACACATGGACTTCTAGAGGTGGAGAAAATGACTTGTTCCTAAATCTCCACTTCCTTTGACCTTAAGTTCCATGACACACTCCTCTGCAGTCTAACATGTCCCCTATGTGTACTGATGGTGGCTCGAGGTTATATTCTCCATGTACAAGTGACCCTCAAGGCACAGCTAATAAAGATTTGTCCATTGCTGTTTATCACCTACTCAAGTAGGAGAATTTTTTATGTTAAAGCAATGGTAATGCAAATTGTACATCATTAATTTGAAATTCCCAAATCTGAGATGCTCCCAAATCTGAAAATTTCTGAAAGTCAACATGATGCCACAGGTAGGAAATTCCACACCTGACCTCATGTGATGAGTGCAAGTCAAATGCAGACGCACTAAAAATACTATAAAATTATCTTCAGAGTATGTGTATAAGGTATATATGAAACAAATGAATTTTGTGTTTAGATTTGGGTTCCATCCCACAGATATTTCATTATGCTTATGCAAATAAGCACTTCTGGTCCCAACCATTTCTCACAAGGATGCTCAACACAGACTCTCAGACTCCAGATCTTGTTTTACAAGATCTGCTTAAATATAGTAGCAGGAATGAATTATGCTTGAAAGTAAGAATTGACCATATTTAAACCATCTTTCATTTATTAATTTATCTATATTCTGCAGAAATTGGTGGCATGCAAATGGCAAAAAGAAAAAGGCCTAGCTGAAGCACTAGCCACAGCTCCACTGGACTCCAGTCTACTTAATTTTACTCACATATTGGAACGTTCTCTATTCTGTACCAAATTATTAGATACTGTGTGCTCTGCTAAGTGGTTCATTACAGAAACAGTGCTATTTTATATTTCTGTCTAAATATTATTTTAAAGAAAATGAAAACCACCTGGATTTGCTTGCAACTTCCTTCTATTTCCTAATAACATCTTTTACATAAATTTCTTTTTATTTTTAAAGGGTAGACACATTGCCTCAAAAATAACAGACTGAATCTAAGCCAGGAATTCTTACCCTAGGGCTTTTGAACGGGCTTCACAGAGTGTGTAAAGCCCCTAAAAGTGCACACACTTTTTGGGAAGAGAGATCTTTGTTTTCATCAGATTCTCAAAGGGATTGGATGGATGGTTGGTGTGTTCATTCATACAAGTTTTAGGGGGCACCGACAGTATGCTAGCCATTGTTTTAGGTACTGGGGCACTTTACAGCATAAAGAAACTGAAATCACAACTTTCAGAAAATTTACATTCTAATCAGAACAGGAAAAGGAAAGGAGGCAGATAGCAAACAAGTAAAATCTACAATATGAAAAATGGCGATAAGTACTCTGAAGAAAAATCAAGCAAGGAAGGGGGACAGGAAGTGTGAAGGGAGCAGGTATCAAACAGTCACACTGACTAATGCCATGTCAAAATACCTTCTTTTCCTTTCTTTCTTTCGGTTGTCCCAACCAACTCCTCTCCCATTTTCTCTCTCAAGGGAGAGAGTGGGAGAGGAGAAGGAACTCAAAATACCTTCACTTTCTAGAAATTTCATAATCTAAAAACTTTCAAATCCTCAAAAAAATATTTTTAAATACTTTTTTATGTTGAAATATATATATATATATATATATATATATATATATATATATATATATATATATATATTTAGAATTAGGCAGCTGGACTCTGTTTAGATGATCCCAATTTTGTTGGCAATGTCTAAAGCATCATAATCAGGAGCCAGTTGAATGTATGCCTTTTTCTCTCCATTAGGCCCTATCAGGGTGTTAACCTTGGCCACATCAATGTCATAGAGCTTCTTTACAGCTTGTTTGATCTGGTGTTTGTTGGCCTTGACATCCACAATGAACACAAGTGTGTTGTTGTCTTCAATCTTCTTCATGGCTGACTCGGTGGTCAGAGGGAATTTGATGTTGGCATAGTGGTCAAGATTATTTCTCCTGGGGGCTCTCTTCCAAGGATGGCTGCCTCTGGATCCCCAACGTCTTGGGTTGCCAGAAGGTAGGTGACGTGTGGATCTTCTTCTTTTTGTGGCTGTGCACACCCTTCAATACTGCCTTCTTGGCCTTCAAAGCTTTTGCTTTGGCTTAGCTTTGGGAGGGGCAGGAGCTTCCTTCTTAGCTTTCTGCGTCATCTTGGTGAAAAGGGTCTACAAGGCCCTAAAAATACGCTTTTATAGGGGCTGGGGTTGTGGCTCAGTGGTAGAGCGCTCGTCTAGCACGGGAGAGGCCCTGGGTTCGATCCTCAGTACCACATAAAAATAAATAAACAAAAATAAAGGTATTGTGTCCAACTACAACTAAAAAAAAAAAAATAAAATAAATAAATATATATATATATATATATATATATATATATATATATATATATATCACCTTTATATCTCCATAGTTACTTTTGGGCTATTTTACAAGCAATATAATTAAGAGTGATGATGGAAAAATAAATGTCTTAACAAAAACTTCTCACATGTCATGATGCCAGAACATTTTAGTCTTTTTAAATTGATTTACTCAAAAAATAAATTGCCAATTTCTTTCAGTCTCTTGTGAACAATTATTCTTTCACTTATGTTTCTGTCTTTAATATTTAAGAAGCCATTCCTCTTCAGTGTTAAAAGCCAGGGATCTCAGTGCATGTGCATATAAGCGTATATAAGTATAAGTATAATTATAATTTAACGAGGGAAGATTTTAAATGTCAGAGAAAAATTTCAAAAGAGATATCAGTTCTTTCCTAAATCAAAAGAGTGGTCATATAGCATCTGGAACACTCTAGAACAGGAAAGAGATATTCAGCCACAGAATGGTCTGCTACCTTAAAAAGTACCTCAACCTACCTTTAGCTTCTAGTTCAGCATGAACTAGAAGGCCTTCTGATAGGATATTTAAAAAAATATTATATCATGAAAAGGAGTCACTCACTTTGTTTGAATGAAATAAACTCTAGGATCACTTATGACTGTGTCTATGATTAGATATTGATGACATTAATATTTAATGTCATCTAGGAAATGTTCTAAAATTGGGCTGTGGTAATGACTGCACAACTCTATAAATATGCTAAAAATCACTGAGCTGTACACTTATGTTAGTTTATTTCATGGTCTACAAATTATGTCTCAGTAAAGTTGAAAAAGAACTAGAAGAGAAGGGGTGGGAAGTATGTTGACATATTGATAACTAGTGAAGCTGGGTAATGGGGTTCATTATATTACTCCATCACTTTTGTGTAGTTTGAAAATTAAAAAACTTTTTTTTTCTTTTGGTGGGGTGAGTATAGAGGATTAAGCCCAGGGTACTAAATAGCTGAGCTACATTTTCATTTTTTATTCTGAGACAGGGTCTCACTAACTTAGTGCAGCTGGCTTTGAATTTGCAATCCTCCTGCCTCAGCCTCCTGAAGCACTGGGATTACAGGTTTGTACTACCATACCCAGCTAAGTTTGCACACATTAAATTTCATCTGGAAAAAACTATCTTTGGAAAATAAAGATTCTGAAAAGTGCTGGGGTTTGAACTGAGGGGACCAAATCCAGATACCACACTGTTCACCTTATTACTGCTTCTTGGTGGGCTGTTTGAAATCCATTCTGGAATAGGGTGGGATATAAGCAAATTCTGAATACAAATATTTAAAAGAGTTCAAGAACAAAATTATGAATAATATTTTTACTACACTGGAAATATTTCATCATGTGTAATGTCAGTATTTCATTCATTTACTCAACTTTTATTGAGTACATGAAATAACTCTTGGTATTATAAAGAATGAAAATTAGAAAACAGGAGATCAGAAAAAGAAAAAATTAAAATCTACCAATATTAGTGAGAACTGTATCAACACTTAGTAATTTCACTCCCCGGTATCTAACCAACAGAAAACAAAACATCTGTCAATGTAAAAACTAGTACACAAATGCTTACAACAGTGTTATTCATAAAAGCCAAAATGTAGAACCATCCTAAATATCCCTCAATTGATAAGTTAATAAAGAAAAGATGGTGCAAGTCATACAATGAAACATTATTCAGCAATAAAAATGAAACATAAATACAAGAAATTACACTTATGAGTCCTGAAAACATTATGCTACGTGAAAGAAACCAGTCACAAAAGACCATGCATATTATAGGAAATATCCAGATTAGGCAAATCCATAGAGGCAGACAGTAGACTCCAGGGTTTGGGAAACCTAGGCAGTGACTGGGGTTGGGTACAGGGTTTCTTTTGTGGCAATGAACTATTCTAAAATTAACTGAGGTGTTGGTTGTATAACTATGCAAACATACTAAAAACCACTGACTAGTGTATTTTAAATGAATTAACTATATGGTATGAGAATTCTATCTTGATAAAGCAGTTAAAACAATAACAAAACCCCCTAAAACTAAAAGACACTATATCAGAAAGAATAAGGAATAAAAGAGGGAACAGGCATATATCCCCTGAGCAAGACTGAATCCCTTGGAAGAAACAGTATCCTGCTCACTTTTGTACCCCTATGCCTACAACCTAGGAAACAGGCCAACACCCTGAATAAATAAAACAATCAGACAGAACTGAAAGGCAGAGTCCTGTTTGCAGGTTGAAAATCTAAACAAGCCTAGGGTCTCAACTACACAGAGAAGAAATTGAAGTGCTGAACCTGTGTGTGGGAAGTGTGGTGAGTTACTATGTTTACATAGACAGGACCACATTTACAGTTTTCAAGGCATTTTGGTATTAATTCTTAAAATTTCATGTACAAATATGTGTAAGACAAAGTAGACTAATGGGGTGGGGCTGTAGCTTAGTGGCAGAGCACTTGCCTAGCATGTGTGAGGCACTGGGTTCCATCCTTAGCACCGCATAAAAAAACTAAAGAAATAAAGGCATGCTGTCCATCTACAACTATTAAAAAAAAAAAAAAAAAAAAAAGTAGACTGAAGTAGTCTTTCTGCACACCTGTACTGAGGACGTTGCTGACAGCTGGTGGAGCTGAACTAATAGAAAGTCCAGACAGACCCTGTTCAATTCCTGTAGTTCCTGGTGGTGACAAAGATGGGGGATTGACTGAAGACAGCTGGACCTTCCAAAAAAGGAAAAAAGGAAAATCACTTAAGTTAGTTTAAAAGAATACGTAAGCACTGCCTCTCACCTGCCCTACAGATGAACACTTGGATCACATACTAGCTGTCCAAAATTTTACCTGGCACTTCTGCATTAGACACTGCTTACTAATTTTGACTATGCTTATGCTCCATCCTGTCACTTCCCTTCTCTGAATGCATGGCTTCTAGCCCCAGTTACATATATTGGCCTAGCTATACCTACACGAGGAGAGATTTTCCTCTTTCCCTTCTTACACACCTGGAAATCATTTTATTCAATTCTTAAACATGCGCTAATTATTCCTCTGTGAATTCTCAAGTTTTTAAAAAATATTTTCACAGCTCATGGAAGAAATCAGCAAGAAGTCTTAACAGATTTCTTAAGTTTCTCAAGATTTCTAACTCCCTGAATACTTTTAATCTTTTCTCATCAATGAATAAAAATGGCCCTGGATCTCTACCTGTTGTGGGAGGCTATAGTCCATAAACACCACAGATGGGCAGTGTTACTTCCAATTACTCCAACTTCTGCCAGTTCTGGTGCCCCTCACCACATTCCAACAGCTTGTATTCTGACCCTTTCCCCAGCTGTCATTTTACCACTTGGTCTACTAAGACCAACTTTAGAGGTTCACCTGTGACCAAAAGCACTGATTGGGGGCGGGAGAGATGGCGAAGAGCTGGGACATGTAACTACGCTGGCTCTGGCCTTGAGCCAATGCTGGGAGTCTGGTGAGAAGGGATGAAGATTCTTGGTAGCTTCACTTTGTCTAGAACAGGGGATGGCTGATTTGTACCAGAAAATGACAGTGGCAGCAGCCTGGTCTTTACATTTTCTTTCTGGGTGTCTGGTTTTTCCTTAGTTATACATGCTGTGATGCCTACCTAAGAAACAATTAAAAATCCTATATACCTGCTCAAATACCTAGCTCTCTTTGCATATCAATCAAGTTTCCTTAAATAGTATACATCAGTGAGACTCCCTGATCCCCCACCACTCACTTGTTGTGCCCTGTAATTCAAGTTTCTGAAATGGCCTTCCCTCAGGACATCCTTCTGCTCCTCTCACCTGCCTTTTCTGCAGCACCTTCCTGGCTGACCATACCCGTGTGCTTGAAGCTTTCTTCTCCCTCTGGCTTCCTCCTAAGCATCCTTTGATTGATTCCCTTTCTCAATCCATTCAGATTTTCAAAATCTTAACCTTAGTTCTCTAATCCAGGCAGGCCCAATCCCTCAACAATCATCAATATCCACTAGGTTGAATTATCTGCTCTTTGTTGATGATTCCCAAATCTGTATCTCTAGTTCTGTTCTCTTTCCTAATCTTCATTAGGATACCTTCCATGAACCTCAAGTTCAACATGATTATCAATACTTCCTTTATCTGTCCTTATCTCAACTTTTGCTACCAACATATGCACTGACACATTTGATTTGTTTTAGTGGAAATGTCTTGAGCTATTCAGGCAGTAATATCGTCTTACCTCTGTAAACCCATCTTTAAGAGGAGTAATAGGTGTACCAGTCATTTGTCCTGGAAGAGAAATTTTCTTTCCTTCTTCAAATGGGCGTGTAGGTATTCGATGCAAATAACCATAACCAATGCCACATCCTAGGCTATAAAAACATTTTTTCTTAAGGTCACTGCTCTCAATCACAGTTTACATTTTTTTTTGAGGTTTTGAAATGTAAATCACACAGACATATTTCCATCCTTGTAAATAAGGTCGTCTTGCTGTCCACCCTCTATGAAACAGCACACCTCTCTCCACCACAGACACTACCTGTGTCTGTGCACCCTGATATTTTCCCCCAAGCATTTATAGCCATTGTACGCCATGACTACCAATTTGTTTATTGTATTTCTCCTTCAATAAAATGTTAAAACCCGTTAGGGCAGAGACCTTGTTTGTTTACTGCCTTGACAGTTCCTGCACATGTAGACAATTATTTGCTGCATGGTGACAGTCAACCAATATGTTAAACACATCAGGGATGGGGCTGTGGCTAGAGCGCTTGCCTAGCATGTGTGAGGCACTGGGTTCGATCCTCAGCAACACATAAAAAAATAAAAGAAATAAAATAAAGGCATGTGTCCATCTACAACAACAACAACAACAAAAACAGGTATGGTGACGCATGCCTATAATCTTGGTTACTCAGGAAGATCACAGGTTCAAGACTAGCTGGGCAACTTGATGAGACACACCCTCTGCCAAAGAAAGGGCTGAGGGTAAAGCTCAGTGGTAGAGTGCCTGCCTAACATGAGAACCCCTGGTTTCAAATTCCAGTACTGTACAAAAGAAATAAAAGCAAAAATAAATAAATTAATTAATTAATTAAAAAAAAAAGAATTATTGGTTTCAATACTCTAGGTCAATTCTTTTTTTGAGGAGTCTTAGTATAAATTAATACCTTATTTCAAAACAAATGTAATCAATGCTTACAATACATCTGAATGAAAAGTTTAAACAGTCAAAACTCAGCCTAAAAAATGATCTTACCTGCCTTCTCCACCCCATGCAGAATTTGGTGTAATAATCACTTCTCGACAATTATCAGTGTCTGTGTTGTACACATAAAGCTTCAGTGGTTTTGCTTCATGTGTTTCAATAAGGCTGAATAGATCTTCAGACTGCAAAACCGTCATCGGAGAAAAAAGTTTTTAAATATAATAATATTTCAAATCAGTTGCTTTCAAACCTGGCTACGATCAAAATCATCTGGGAAACATTCTTAAAAAAAAAAAAAAAATCAGATTCTGGGCTCTGCCCCACACACTGAAATCATTTTTTGATATGCCAAGAAAGATTTCATTCAATGTACAATGCAATATATTATCTCAAGAAAGGCCTACTACATTTCTGTACATCAGTAACAAATCTTCAGAAAGAGAAACTGGGAAAACCACCCCATTTACAATAGCTTAAAAAAAAAAAAAAAAAGATTTAGGAATAAACTTAACGAAAGAGGTAAAGACCTCTACAATGAAAACTACAGCACACTAAAGAAAAAAATTAAAGAAGACCTTAGAAGATGGAAAGATCTATCTTGTTCTTTGATAGGCAGCATTAATACTGTCAAAATGACCATACTACCAAAAGCATTATACAGATTCAATGCAATCCCAATCAAAATCCCAATGACATTCCTCATAGAAATAGAAAAAGTAATCATGAAATTTATCTGGAAAAATAAGAGACCTAGAATAGCCAAAGCAATCCTTAGCAAGAAGAGTGAAGCTGGTGGCATTACTATTCCAGACCTTAAACTACACTACAGAGAAACAGTTATAAAAACAGCATGGTATTGACACCAAAATAGACCTGTAGACCAATGGTACAGAAGAATAGAGAACACAGAGACTAACTCATATAACTACAGTTATCTTATATTAGACAAAGGCACCAAAAACATATATTGGAGAAAAGATAGCCTCTTAAACAAATGGTGCTGAGAAAACTAGAAATCCACATGTAACAAAAGGAAATTAAACCTCTATCTCTCACCATGCACAAAACTCAACTCAAAGTGGATCAAGGACTAGGAATTAAACCAGAAACCTTGCACCTAATAGAAGAAAAAGTAGGCCCAAATCTCCATCATGTGGGATTAGGCCTCAACTTCCTTAATAAGACTCCTATACTGCAAGAATTAAAACCAAAAATCAATAAATGGGATGGATTCAAACTAAAAAGCTTCTTCTCAGCAAAAGAAACAATCAGTGAGGTGAATAGAAAGCCTGCAGAATGGGAGCAAATTTATACCACAAGCACATCAGATAGATAGAACACTAATCTCTAGGATATAGAAAGCACTCAAAAACCTTAAACCAAAAACAAACAAACAAACAAAAAAACCCATAAACAACCCAATCAAATGGGCCAAGGAACTGAACAGACCCTTCCAGAAGAGGATATAAATCAATCAACAAACATACGAAAAAATGTTCAACATCTCTAGCAATTAGAGAAATGCAAATCAATCTCACTCCATTCAGAATGGCAGCTATCAAGCATACAAACAACAATAAGTGTTGGTGAGGATGTGGGGAAAAAGGCACACTCATACATTGCTGGTGGGACTAGTGTAGCCAATCTGGAAAGCAGTATGGAGATTCCTTGGAAAACTTGGAATGGAACCACCATTTGACCCAGCTATCACACTCCTCGGTTTACACCCAAAGGACATAAAAACAGCATACTATAGGGACATAGCCATTATCAATGTTTATGGCAGTATAATTCACATTAGCTAAATTGTGAAACCAACTCAGATGCCCTTCAGTAGATGAATGGATAGATAAACTTTGGTGTATACACACACACACACACACACACACACACACACACACATATACAGCATTAAATGAAACTAAATCATGGCATTTGCAGTAAATGGATGGAGTTGGAGAAAATAATACTAAGTGAAGTAAGCCATCCCAAAAAACCAAAGGCTGAATGTTTTCTCTAATATGAGGATGCTGACTCATAATGGCAATGGAGTAGAGCATGGGAAGAATGGAGAAACTTTAGATAGGGCAAAGGTGAGGGAGGGGAAGGGAGGGGGCAAGGGGGTAGGAATGATGGTGGAATGAGTTAGACATCATTACCCTAAGTACATGCATGAAGACACGAATGGTGTGAAAATACATTGTGTATAACCAGTGACTTGAAAAATTATGCTCTAAATGTGTAATATGAAATGAATTGCATTCTGCCATCATATATAACAAATTAGAATAAATAAATAATTTAATAAAAAAAAGGCTTACTAAGTGTAAGGCTTGAGTCCAGTCCATAAGACCTAGTCAGCATTCTTATTCAAACCCCTGTATCCTCAAGTTCTACATATTCTCCTTTTACTCTCCATTATTAAAACCTGATAGCTAGCTGGGTGCAGTGGTGCATGCCTGTAAGCCCAGAGGCTTCAGAGGCTTAGGCAGGAGAACTGCAAGTTTAAGGTCAGCCTGGGAAACTTAGTGAGACCCTGTATCAAAATAAAAAATAAAAATGCTGGGGATGTAGCTCAGTGGTAAAGGGCCCCTAGGTTTAACCCTCAGAACAAAAGCAAGCAAACAAAACAACAAACAAATAAAAACCCTGGTTATTCTGGCACCTTATTTTTTCTCATCTTGAATTGGTAATATATACTTATGCCAGCTAATGGATTTAGAAAAGGACCTGACTAATACACCTGAGCCAATTCTGTAATCTTGAAAAGCAAAAAGGAGATGACGTAGCACTTCAAGGGGGGGATAAAAAACAAAAGGGGAAGAAAAAAATGAAATTGATGACTAAAATGAGGATTTGATTTAGTTTTAAGGCACATAAGATATTTTGTACATCATATACATAAAATCTGTGCAACTGCCACAAGTATGTGTTTTTCCTCATAGCTATACCTAACAAGATACCTCCCAGATGTTCCATCGAACACTGAAGCATAAGCTATCTTGATCAGCAAAGAACAAAATTTTAAATCTAAATGGAAAGCATGCAAACATTCTTCTGAGTCCACACACAATGAGAAAGTACTAGAAGATAATTCATTAACGAACACATTAATTACCTCATTCATGACCATATCTGCTCCAATGATATAATCGCTGTGTGGTCTAAGACCTGCCAGTGCTGCAGGAGAATTTGATTCTACTTCCTAGGATGACACAAAAACACACCCTAAAATTAATACATATAAAGTAATGCTCCAAGTTTTATAGCCACTATTTTTAATTATAGTTAAGAACCCTAGAAATCTATCTATCTTATTGGAAATAATGTTAGAAGTCAGAAACTAGAATTTAAAACTTTTCAAGACTAAAAATTATGTAATATTTTTCAAATATTTAAAATATTTCTGTAGCTTTCTGCTTAACACACCTTATTCTAACAGATACATCATTAGAAAGCATTCTTAGGTTTCGATATTTGCATCTCCTCACATTTTTTAAAAAAATCAATCTATATTTAAGGGCTGGGATTGTGGCTCAGTGGTAGAGCACTTGCCTCGCACATGTAAGGCCCTCAGCACCACATAAATAAATAAATAGGTAGATAGATAGATAGAAATGAAAATATTGTGTCCATTTACAACTAAAAAAATATTTAAAAAGAAATCAATCTATATTTAAAAAGCAATAAGCGATGATTTATTATGATCTCCCCAAACTGGAGATAATCACTGTTACAAACACCTTTCCACACTGCTTGTTCCACTGCAGGTAATAGTTCATGGTCATACCTACCAATACATGCCAGACATTTTCGTTTGCTCCGTCAAAGCTGCAGAATCGAATGCTCACTCCCAATAAGCCCTGGCCACCCCACAAGTTGCTTGGTGTGACTGAGGTCTCTCTCAGCTCCAGAGTTTTGCTGCTGTAGATGAGCATCTTGACAGGCTTTTCAACATTTGCTTTCAGTAGATCCTTCAGAGTGTCATTGTCTTTATTCTGTGAACACACAGAAATCACATTTTTTAAGAAATGTAACTATTCTTAGTGTAAGTATCCTACAGCTCTCAAAGAATAATATCAAATCTATATAAATATAACATTCATCAGGCAAAAGTTTCATTAACATTCAAATATTCCTTTATATACAAAATGTCAAGAAGTTAAGAACAACTCTTATGTTAGTACTATCTTTAAACTGACCTTTTGTTTTTTTTACTGATCTATTTGTTTTTTGTTTTTTATTGATGTTATTTTTTAAATACATGACAGTGGAGTGCATTACAATTTTTATTACACGTATATAGCACATTTTTTTATGTCTGTTTGTATATAAAGTATGATGACACCAATTCATGTCTTCATACATGTACTTTGGATAATGATGTCTATAACATTCCACCATCATTGCTAACCTCCTGTCCCCGCCCCCCAACTTCCCTTCCCACCCCTCTGCCCTATCTAGAGTTTGTCTATTCTTCCCATGCTCCCGCTCCCTACCCATTATGGGTCATAAACTAACCTTTTTTCTAATAGTTGAGTATGGATTATAGAATTTTCATCTCAACATTATTTAGAGTGATCAAGGGCTTCAGTGATTAAAAACAAAATATACTATAATCAGATTACTAACACAATTGCAATGACTTTGATATCACA
Source organism: Marmota flaviventris (assembly GCF_047511675.1). Classification (NCBI taxonomy): domain Eukaryota; kingdom Metazoa; phylum Chordata; class Mammalia; order Rodentia; family Sciuridae; genus Marmota; species Marmota flaviventris. Next base: position 60,974,419 of record NC_092508.1, read on the forward strand.
ATCTAAAATATCTACTGTGGTTAAAGTTTAATTTTGAACTTTGCCTCTAAATATATACTTTATTATTTATTAGGAGCCTGAAGGAAAAGAAAATGGAAAAAGAATATTAAATATTTTATTAGATAAATGAATAAAGGCCATTATGTCAGAGTGTTGGTAAGTAATGAACAAAACCTTAAGTCTGTTAGGAACAAATAAACTAATCAAGTATCTATTGTCATAAGATTCCTTTGCTGATAGGACATGATTTCCTTCCTATAGGGCTTTATTATGGGTAAAATGAAAGGATTTATAAAAACTAGTTTTTAATTCTGTACTTTTCGAGAACATCTTTTGGTTCTAATAAAATTATGTGTATGTCATGAATTTAGCCCCAAGAAAACCGACAAGTGACATTTTACTAATCCATTTGCCAAAACGTACAAAAGTCTACCATCTTTAAAAATAATCCTTTATATCTTAATTATTTCTTTCTGCTTATAAAAATCAAATATTTAACATATAAAGTAAAAGACTGCAGTGATTGTACTCCCCTAAAGAAATCACTGGGGTGTGAGGCACTGTAAAGTATAGATTTGACATTTTAAAGTTTACCAACCTGTGATTATTTCTAAAAATTAGCATCATACTCTAAATAATCTACATAATTAATAAACATCCATCCCAGATAATATGAAAAATTCCATTTCCAAAAGATCACAAAGTACTATAGACAAAACTAACAAAAAGCCAAACTTACTAATCTTGAACCATTAATAGAAACAATAAAGTCAAAGAAAGGCTCCAGTCCAGCTCTATGTCCTGGGGAATTTTCTTGTACCTATAAAAACAAAATATTAAAAATGTAAAGCTTAATTTAAAATTGTAAGCTAAATTTCCATAGCTATCCTTTTTCAGTAAAAATAGATTAATTTCATTAACAATGAAATACAGACACATGCTAATTCTTGCATTTCTCTTCATCTCTCCCAGAGAATGCCTTTCAGCTCTTTAAATTCTACTCACTTTTTAAGTTTATCTCCTATATGAGGTTGTCCCTTTACGGCTCTATTTCCACATTACTTTCTCCTTTTTAGAGAGGAAGATGCCACTCCTCCAGCAATTAGTAAACAGTTAATCATTACAACTGAGCAAAAAATTCAAGCATTATTCCTTGACTGTCAAGGGACTGTCAAGATAGTCATCTGCTGAGAAAAAGGTGAGAAGAGAAACACAGCCCTCTAATCGAGGACCAAAGAGGCTAGCGTTATAATGGAGATATAGGAATCTAAGGAGAAGGTCTGAAATGGATTAAAATTGATTATCCAGTCTCTAAATTTCCAGTAATAGTAGTAGCTAGTAACAGAAATATGACCAATATAATCAAAATGTGAATACAATCAACTTTATATTTCCTTTACTAAAATAATTTTCACAATTGTCTAAAGGATTTTTACTTTGCTACCTGTTATTAAGTACTGCCAAAACTATCATACAAAAGCAAAAAGTCTGCACCAATATTTTTGATTTTCTATAACAATCCACACAGTTATAATAGTCAATTCTAAAGCTACGCAAATAAAAGATACACATTAATCTATACATAAAACTGTAGCTATTTACACAGTAACAAATAATTTTAATGCTTTAAAAATGGAACTCAGATTGTTCCCAGATACATTCCTCTAATGCCAATGTCAATCAGAATTGTTCATTACTTCTTGAATTAGTGTTACCTTCTATCTATTTACTTTAAGCCAAATCATATTATCACTGTCCGAAGGAAGAAAAACTAGATTCTCTTTTTTTTTTTTTTGGCCACAGTAAACAGAAAGATGGTTCAATATTTACTAAAACTTTTTGATCTTGCATTATGTACATTTCCTGCAAATTTAGAACTAAAACCTTTTCATAATGAAGTTAAATATTAAAGGAGTTCATTATTTAAAGGTATTAGCTCTAATAAAAAAATCAGTATATACTGTTTTCCTTTTCTTATACTCAGTTATTTCCTATTCTATGTATTATCAAACAAAATATCTAGAACCCAAGGAACAGAAAGAATTCCCCCCACCCCAATGACAACTCTGAAAGGGAAAGTGGTGGCTGCCTGGATCTATAAGTCACTACCACCCGGGAGTCACCTCTTCCAGGCATGAAATGATTGGCCATTAAGTGGCCATAGTTAGAAGAGAAACTCCTCAGGTATGAAAAGGGGATTGATGGTACAGATACCTAGAGTCCTAGGAGTTTCATTTAATAGGGTCCATGTCTAGTCATCTGGTTATCTAATTATCTAATCTAATGTTTCCAAATGACCATTAATAGAATTTTATCTAGAAGGCAACTAGTTCATCATCAGTTTTGGACTTCACTGAGTTTGCCAACTTTATCTTTTTGTTAAAAAGACTAACGACAACACTTTTGTAATGTCATCACTGACTCAGAAAGTTGACCCTACACAATGATTCTTATCATGCCACCTTCTGAGTATAAAGTTTAAACTACTTCTCTGAAATGGAAAGTTTTCAGGATCAGGTGTACCTCTGATAACTCAAAAAGGATCCAACAGTTAAGTGTGAATTTTAAAACAAATAAAATTTAAAAAATTCTTCCCCAAACTCCATTTTTCCATTTCATTTGCTACAAATATTGATTTCCTGTTTCTAATGGGCCTTGAAATTAATTTCTTCCCCAAATTTATTTATATCATTTATAAATAAGTAGGTATCTTAATTAGTGCTAGGAAACCAGCAGGGGGAGCCCTAGAAAATGCTCTTTGACTCTACATTTGAAGGAAATTTCCTATATTTCACAGCATGGATAAATACAGCAACTAAACATCTGCACAGGCAAACTTCTCTTGCAATATTATCCACTGATAAGAATCTCTTAGGCACCTCATCTCCCCAGCATTGGATTACTAATTCAATACCTTCTGTCTCCTATAAGATTTCTTGATAGTTAAAATTTATCTTCTGCTTTCTTCAGTCCATTTTAATTAAGTGGTTTACAAATATATTTGGCTCCATAGGTCATTTAACACTTATTATTGAGCTAAACACCATAGCAATTTAAGATGAGCAGACTCAATGTAAAAATTTAATAACTAAGAGTTAAAAAAAAATCTGTACAGTGCAAACATAAAAGTTCAGAGCATACCGATTTGGTTTCAAGCTGTGGTTCTGCCCACTTAGTTGTGTGAGCTTGGGAAAGTTTAATATGCCTCTCTGGGCCTCAATTCCTCATTTGCAAGTAAGGGATAATGTTATCTACTTTACAAGAATGCTGTAAAAATTCAATGAACTAAAGTTTGTGAAATGCCATCTCAGTCTCTAGCTTATGACAGGAGCCCTATAAATCTTAAGGTCATCCCCTAACTCTGCAAACACTATCTGAGGGCAATTTTTTTGTAACCAATCAATACCTGGAAAAAAGGTTATTTTTCCAATCATCTATTAAGTGTCTCTTACTCCTTAAAAAAGAAAACAAAAAATACTTATGTTATTCAGCTGGTAAGAGAAGACAATTTTTTAAAATGTCACCTCTCAAAAATCAATTTAGATAGGTAGCAGATCTAAAGGTCCAAGGGGAAAACCATAAAGCTTTTAGAGAAAAACACAATATCTGAGGTCTTTAAGTATGCTTCCTAACACTGACAAAAAAAGCATTGTCAACCAAATAAACTCAAGAACTATACTAAGTTCTGAAGAATTCAAGAATTATACTAAACTAAGATCGTCTGTTCATCAAAAGGTACATGGTGAAAGTGAAAAGATACGTATCCAACAAAGGAATCCAGAGGAAATGAGAACTACTGCAAATTGTTAAGAAAACAGATAGTAAAACCATATGAGGTACCACTTCTCACTCACTAGAATGACAAAATAAAATAATAACAAGTGTTAGAAAAGATGTGGAGAAAATGGAACTGTCATACACCGCTAGTGGGAATGTAAAATGGTAAAGCCACTGTGGAAAATAGTTTGGCAGTTCCTCAAAAATATTAAACACATAGTTATTGTATGACCCCAACAATTCCACTCCTAGATATACAACTGAGAGAAATGAAAATACATGTCTACAAAAAAACTTGTGCACAAATTTCATACATATTAATTATAATAGTCAAAAAGTAGAAACAACCCAAACATCCCTCAGTGGATAAATTGCATAAATAAAATGTGGTATATCCATAAAAAGGAATGAAATACTGTATTGATACATGCTAGGACAAGAACCTTGAAAGCATCAAGCTAAGTGAAAGAAGCCAGTCACAAAAGACAACATATTGTACGACTCCATCTATGTGATATAAGCAGAACAGACAAATCCATAGATAGACAGTAGATGAGTAGTTGCCAGGGGTTGTGGGTAGAAGAATGGGGTGTGCTGGGTTTCTTTCTGGAGGGGAAAAAAAAAGGCTCTGGAATTAGATAATAGTGATGATGGATATACAACTCTGTGTATATACTAAAAAACCACCAAACTATACTTCAAAAGATTCAGTTTTATGGCATGCTAGTTATATCCCAATATAATTGCTTAAAAATAAAGATAACCCAGTAGAGAAACAGGAAAAAGATTGTGGCAGATAGTGAACAAAAGAGGATATTCAGTAACCAATAAATAAGAATATATGCTCAACCTCAGTGGTCATCAAAGAAATGCAAGCTAAAACCACAGTGCAAAACCACTACATACCTATCGGAATGTTCAAAGTGAAAAAGAAAATATTAAGGGTTAGTGGAACATTCAGAGACTTCAATTACTGCTGGTAGGAGTGTAAATTAGTAAACCATTGATACTGTAAATACGCACACCTTTTGACCCAACGTTTGACTCTGAAGCGTATCCCCATAGAAATGGGTGTACATGTATTCTCTGGAAGACACAGTGTAATAGTCACAGCAGCACTGCTTGTAACAGCCCCAAACTGAAAACTATATAGTCCCTCCCAACAAATGCCAATCAACCGTAGATTCATAGGTTAATAAATTTTAACATATTCATTCTATGACATTAAAAACATTAATGAAATGAAAGGTCTACAACAATACACAACATGAATAAATTTCACAGGCAAAATTTGAGCAAAAGAAGCCAAATACAAACAAATACATACCACCTGGTTCCATATACACCAAATACAAGAATAGGTCAAACTATCTACTATCCTGATTTCTGCTGCCAGAAATCAGGATAGTAGATAATATTCACCCGGGGAAGGTGGGGTGTGTGTGAAATGTAACTGAAAAGGGATGGGAAGCTGTACATTAACATAAAGTTTTTAGACATTCTTTCTTTACCAAAAAAATAGAAATGAAATACTATAACCTAAGAACATATCCCACACCTCACCTAAAGGAACAATTTGAGAACCTACAATTAAGTCAAAAAGGATTCTACATAGTTAATATTAAGACCACAAAATAACTTGGTCTGATGCTCACTGTTCTTTAAAAGAACACTTCAGGACCACTCTCAGACTCCATTGACATTTATTTTACATAATTTAGCTATATGACTTCCAAGCCACCAACAGTGAGAATGATAGGCAAAAGAAGTGAAAGAGGAAAGAGATACTATTACCACATAGTAGTGAATAGTTACTGTGTGCATATATATAAGGTATGATTGGATAGTGTCTTATAGAGAACAAAGAGATACAAAAGTTTGATATTATTTACAGAATTTTTTGTGATAGTGGAAATGTTCTGTACATGTACCGTCCAATAAGGCAGCCACTAGTCACATGTGACTGACAAAGCATTTGAAATGTGGCTAGTGAGATTGAGGAACGAAATTTTTAATTTCATTTAATCTTAATTAATTTTACATTTAAATTTAAAAAGTCATATGATGCTAAAAGCTACAGTACCAGACAGCCCAAGTCTACATGATAACTACATGTATTTCAACACATCATTAAATGATGGTCATAATAACAATTAAGATACAGAAATGCAGTTTGGTGGTAGAGCACTGGCCAGCATGCACCAGGACCTGGGATTGATCCTCACCACCCACCCCCACCCCAATAAAGTCACAAAGGGGTTAAATGATACTTAGCACCTATTCATGATGTTGGGGAAAACATGTAATAAACTGTAAACATAGATTTTTAAGAAGCCAGTAATAACAGTTATATACTATTCGTTCTAAGTACTTGACATTCTGGAAAAGGCCAAACCAAGGAGTCAGTAAAAAGATTAGTGGTTGCCTGAGGTGAAATTTGCTAAACATTTTTAACCCCTCAATAAGCAAAAATGAGCTGCTTATGATGAGATTGCACAGTAAAGGAAAATCCTTATTACATGAAAATAAATTAGCACCAATGATTAGAAGCTGGCTTTCTGAACCACTGCTTTTCAGAAATAATCTCTTGTGGTGTCATTTTACTAAAAGCAGGTTGTTTTAGTTCTGAAATTAGTGAGTCAAAGACAGGATAAACAACAAAACAGATGTCAAACAGAAAAAATGTAAAAAAATCATGACATAATAAGGATCAGTATTTTTCATGACATAGTATTATGGACTGGATACAAATGAAAATTTTTCTTTCTTCAAGCTGTAATACAATTTAAATTTGAAAAACTGTCCTACAAGATACAATTAACCTTTTTGTTCAATCAAGTTCCAGGTAATAACCAATTAAACTTTTGACTTTTCCCTCATCTTCTGATCCTAGATCTGAAAGTATTACCAGATTTAGACTTAAAACAAAAACAACAACAAAAAACAAACAAACAAAAACAGTCTGTTTTATAGAACTTGTTCTTTTCTGGTTGCTTTCTAGTGACACATCCATCTTTTTTTCTAGGATTAAGACTTCAAATATTACTATTCTAAACTATATTTACATCAACCTTTTTTCTCTGTCAATTCTTTGATTAGAAGAGGGAGGAAGGAACTGCAGAGTAGCAGAACAGAAGGGAAAGAAAGTTTGGATGGAGTAGATTAGATATTCTCCTAAATACATTGGTCTATTTACTTATGTATCCATCTGAGGTATACAGACCTGCTACTTTAAAGTAACAAAATGGAAAACCACAAGGTTACTTTCTGAACACAGGAGGTTAAGTGGAATGCAACTGTCTCCTTTTGATTATTGTACCATGCAGTCCTCATCAAATGTTCATAAGTCCCTTTGTCTTCCATCATCATTTCCTCTAGCTTAGTTTAATATCAGCACTCTCACTTTTGCACCATTTTTAAAAACAGTAGAGATGCTAAGACTAAAAAATAAATTCAACCCAAGTAACACCTAAGTGACTCACTTAGGTGAATAGTTCACTCACACTCATGTTTGAGCAGTCACATTATATGTGCATGTGCTCAGGTGATCAAAATGATGGGAAAAGATTTGCAAATGTGATATAATGAAAAGAAATCCTAAATCCTTCATAGTTATAAAAATTAGTTTTGGGGGGATAAGGGCTACTCTATGACTGCAAATGGGCAAGATTCCCTGTTTGAGTCTTGACACAAATGTGCGGTAAATAATTTTGCAATAGACTAGAAGAGTTCAAACCTTACACACTAAGACATTTTTCTCACACATTCTTTCATAATAACTCAAAGGGTATGTTCTCCTGACACTGGCCCTATGGCATAATTTCTAACATATAAAGCACTTTGAAATAAAATTTTAAGCTGGGTTGATGGCACAGGCCTATAGTCTCAGCCACCAAGAAGGCTGAGGCAAGAGGGTCACTTGAGCCCCCAAGTTCCAACATAAGGAAACCCTGCCACTAAAAACAAAAACAAAACAAACAAACAAACCACTAATGGCAACTAAAAGGAAATAAAAATTGGTCTTTACATATACCAGCTTCCTAAAAAAGATTTGAACATTAGGAAAATAATGTTGAAAGAAACTGAAGTATGCTCCAAAAGAAGCCACTCTCACAACCAGCCACTCATTTTACTCTCTTCAAATATCCATTTAGACATTTGTTTCTTAGGGAAAGAAAACTTGCTATGTGACCTTGGACAAATCCTATTAATCTCTCTGTTCCTTTTCTCTTGCTGTAAAGCGAGGAGATGGTAAGACTGAATGACTCACCATGAAAAAAAAAAAAAAATCTGTCACCTAAACTATCTACAGATTCTACAATGAAAAAATCAAATGTGGTAAGATCTTTTAATTACAGAGACTCAGTTATTTTAATGAATGTGCATAGTAACACTGCAGTAAAGCAGTGAGGAAGATACTAGCACCTACCTATGTTTTTAAAAACAGGCTTACAGTGGCACACACCTGTACCTGTAATCCTAGAGGTTTGGGAGGCTGAGGCAAGATGATTGCCAGTCTTAGCAACTTAGCAAGACCCTGACTCAAAATAAAAAATAAAAAATAAAAAATAGGGCGGGGCATGCAGCTCAGCAGTTGAGCACTCCTGGATTTGATCCCTTGTATCAAAAAACAAAACAAAAAAATTAATCAGAACAAAACAGATTTACAATTTCCTTAAAAATGAGGATCCTTCAGTGTTGGAGACTATCATGCTAAGTGAAGTAAGCCAATCCCTAAAAAAGCAAAGGTCAAATGTTCTCTCTGATAAGTGGATGCTGATCCATAAACGGGTTGGGGGAGATAGGAAAGATGGAGGAACTGTGATTGGGCAAAAGGGAGGAAGGGATGGGGAAAAGACATGGGGGCAGGAAAGACGGTGGAAAGAGACTGACCATTACCCTAGGTACATGTATGACTGCACATATGGTGTGACATTACATGTGTACAACCAGAGAAATGAAAAGTTGTGCTGTAATTGTGTACAATGAATCAAAATGTATTCTGTTGTCATATATACCTAATTAGAATAAATAAATAAATGAATTAAAGAGAAAAAATGAGGATCCTTAAAGTTTAATAGGCAACATATGTATTTGTGCTTTGGTGAGTTGACCCAGAACTTATCTTTTAAATAGCAGTAAAGTATATGGTTAGTTATACAAAAGGTAGCTGCTGATTGATAAAATGGAAATACTACTAAAAATATTTACAACTAGTGTATTTTAACTAGTATTGCCATGGCAATAGGGTTCTTAATGAATGACATAATAATACAAATGCTACTAATAAAGGTATCAACTAACATTTCTTGAATCTTTATCATATTCCAAATTATATGCTAAATGTTTTACAATATCTCATTTGATCCAAAGAATACCCACTGAAGTAGACAGTATTGTTTTAATAAAGAGATTCAACAGTGTTCAAAGTAGACAGTATTGTTTTAATAAAGAGATTCAACAGTGTTCAATTGTTTTCAAAATATTTTTGTATGTAATATCTAATGGGATTTTTAGTGAAAGAGGAGGAAGAGGCATTACTATTATCTCCAGACTAAAGTTTAAGATAAAAAGAGAAGTTCAAAGAAGTTCAATGGAAAGTTGCCCAAGGAAACACAATGAAGTGATGGAGCAGGGACTAGATTCCAGTTCCCAGTGTAGTCTCTGTTGGTCTACCAATAAGTCTCAATATATTCCTGTCCACAAGATGACAAGGGTCCTTATTTCTGAAAATGTGCTTGAATGATGTCGCACTGGTGCTAAAAAAGGGGAGAAAGAACAAAAGCCCAGCATCATTCTTCTTATGCTGCAATAAATTTACCTGTGATGCCAAGAGGAAAGTATACAGTCTCTAAGTAACTATTTTGATTCTGAGTATTTCATTATAAAAAACAAGCCATCTTATTTGATAATCATATTTCCCCAGGAAATTTACAGTCAGATACCAAAGCATATACTAAACCTTCACAAATATTTCCAGTTTAGATTATTAATAATTTATTAGAGAATCCATAAAAATAATATAATTTTCCCAGTAGAATATTAAGGGCAACAAAATAAATGTACTGATGTTCGTGATCATTCTAAGCTCAATTCTTATGAAAATTTCATAAAAAGTCCTGTTAAGTGTCTGGCCCAAAAGATAGAACCACCCCTATGTACTGTACTGCTTAAAGAAACCAGAATTAATCCCTAACAGAAAGTGTCCTCAAAAGTGTTAGGCATTAAAACATACTTCATCATATAAAAATGAAATATATATAAGCAACATACTAATTTATCCAAGGTCTAGCAATATAGAGGAAAGTTTATGTTCAATGATGTAATTTCTTTTTTTCTTAATGATAGAATTTCCAAAAGTGTCCAAAGGTTCACATATTATAGTCCATGGCCTTAATAAATAAAAATATTCTGATTCCTACATTTGAAAGTAAATTCAAAGAATGTTTATGAGCTAAAGAACTTCTTGAACTTCTATTAAAGAGACTAATTTTGGGAAGTAGGACAGAATATTCAGGTAGAGTCTTTATAAAGTTTTTCCAATTATATTTGGACAGCAAAATAAAATAACCCAAGTGTTTCTGTTTACATATTGTTTTCAGAATGGATGAGAAAGAAGCTGCAATGAGATTTTTGTTTTTCAAAAGAGGGATAAGTTTAAAAAGTTTGAAACATTTCTTTAGAAAAATAAAGAAAAATTATGCCTATCAGATATTACAAATTAATTTTTTCAAAATAAGTATGAAATTAAAATCCCACTGCAGCAGAATTTCAGTAGATTAATGAGGCACCATTTAAAAAGAGCAGTTCCATCTAATAGTACATATGGTCAAGGTGTTACTTTCTTTCTTTTTTTTTTTTTTTTTGGTACTGGGGGTTGAATCCAGTGGAGGGCTTTACTATAGAGTTACACCCAGGTGTAACAGGTGTCCAGTTGGCCTTCAACTTGTGATTCTCCTGCCTCAGCCTCCCAAGTAGCTGAGTTTACAGGTGTGCACCACTGCACCCAGCTAGGTATTTTGTTTTCTATAAAAATAATTCCACTTGTAGGCACTTTGTCCTCTTAAGAAAACACCTAAATGCTGTCCAATTTGCAGCAAGTGACTCAGGGAATAAATGTCTGTTATTATACTGAAGACACACTGCATTTTAATAACCCTTCCTTTGAAACATCCATCACCTCAAAATCTCTCCTAGAGGAAATCATAAGGAAGAGTGAACACTGAACATGATAGTTCCATGTTCCCACACTGTATGAATACTGGTTCCAAAATACTGTTAGGTATCTTCCATCTCAAAGAATGTTAAGTGACTAACATGCAAAAGGCCCTGGATTCCATCAACCCTTAGAACCAGGGAGCGGGGTGAAAGCCCTGCTGGGTTCACTTGATAACTAATGGCGAATCAAAGCAAGAACTCTGTATTCAATATAATTCAACTATAGGAGGTAACACATAGTAATAAAACTGAGAAGCCTAGAATTTTCCCACCTTGTACAAGGATCAGAGGACCTCAATAAAAGTGGCACTCATGGTGAACATGGAAGTTGAAATATGTTATTTTTCAAAGGTTTCAAAAAATATTTTTAAATTTTCCAGTAGGAATCCACTTTTAAAAAATAACTTTTTACCACTATATTTTTTATGGTTATTCAAGTATTTCATGATCATGGCAGAAATTCTAGAAAATATATTAGATTTAAAAGGAATATAAAAATGTCACCATCTACCAATAATTCTGTTTTATTATCTTTCAGTTTTATTTTCCTAGGCACTGGAACATACATGTATCTACACAGGGTATTAATTTTAAACATTGATTTCCACTGAATGCATAGCATTGTGATCAGTGATTAGGCCCTGATTTATGTAACAATAAATAAAGCAATTGGATGATTTAGGTTGGAAAGCTAATACAACTTTCCACCATACTGTGCTTGAACATGTCCATATCATTCAAATCTTTGTAAAACATGGTTAAGGTACAAAGTTAGGCAAAAGGAGGTGGAGGATAGGAAAAAAAGTGAAGAAAAACACTTCAACAAAATTTACCTTTAGGTAGTAGAGTTACATGTAATTTAGGGATTTTACTGTACTTGCTGAACTTACTCAAATGTTCTCTGATGAATGGAGAACCAGAAAACAATGTAGCCATTTACTAAAAAGAAGATCCATATTACATAAATAAAATATTAAAATTCAATAATTTTGGGAAAGGTGTATTTTTTTATGTTGTCAGTGGGCCTTTATTTTATTTATATCAGTGCTAAGAATTGAACCCAGTTCCACACACATGCCAGGCAAGTGCTCTACCACTAAGCCACAACCCCAGCCTGCTAGAAAGGTGTATTTTAAGTGAAAACAAAAAGTAGGATTTAAGGATGTACATATATGTACTTAGAAAAAAGAGGTGGAGGGAAAGATTCTTTTATATGCATAAAACAAATTGGATAGGTCACAAAGGAAATTGCACAAAGGTTAGTTACCTATGGCATGAAGATGAAGAGTTGGATATACAATAGGATCATGACCACATAGAACCCAGTGCCTCACACGTGCTACGGAAGCACTCTGCCACTGAGCCACAACCCTAGCCCTCCCTAAAGATTTTTGAAGCAGAACCTAAAAGTAGATACTGAAAATGGAAAAAGGGGAAAGTTTACTCTATCAATTATAGGAATTCATGAAATAACAACAATAAAACAGCAGTGGAGTTGGGTGTTTTATACCACAATAATTTCAAACTTATCACATTATTTATTACTAATAAGGAAATGGCCAAGGAATTGGTTATCAAAGAAAACTGCAAATTAAATCAGTCTAGAACTCTTTGAACATAGGTGATTTTTAATCCCAGAATATCCTACCGTATCTACTTTGGTTTACAAGTTCAATAATTCACCAGTGGAATGTTAAAACTATATATTTAGGCAATAATAAATGCAAGGAAGACATTTTTATATGTTTAGATTTCACATAGTATTTTTCCCTCTGAAAACAAAGGTAAGGAATCCAATTACAGAATTAAGGGCAGACGGGGTTCTGAACTCAGAAGCATTTTTCTAAACTAGATGATCATTCATTACTATTTTTTATTTTTTGTGTTGCTAGAGATTGAACTCAGGGCCTCACACATGCTAAGCGAGTGCTCTGCCACTAAGCTGTACCCCCAGCCCTTTTAAAATGAGACAGGGTCTCCTTAAATTGTGTAGGCTGGCATTGACATTGACATTGAGATTCTCCTGCCTCAGGCTCCCAAACAGGGGGATTGTAGGCATGCAGCACCCATCTCCAACTCGATCATTATTATTTCAAAGCTTCCCTTTACTAAAACTCTAACTAAATAAGAATTATCTTTTACAACATTTTTTTTTTTTTGTACCAGGGATTAGGGACACTCAACCACCTAAGCCACATCCCCAGCACTTTTTATTTTATTTTTTTAAAATTCTGAGACAGGGTCTCTCTTTGTTGATGAGGCTTGCTTTGAACTTGTAGTTCTCCTGCCTCAGCCTCTGGAGCTGGGATTATAGGAGTATGCCACTGTGTCCTGCTATGTTTCACAACATTTATGTTCCAAATGCATATTGGTAACTAAGGTTGTCTGTAGTGTTTCCAAAAATTACATTTATATATTAATAACACATCTGCACCATTGAATATGTATGATACTGAACCTGTATGAAGAAAGTACACTTCAAGCTGTTTTCCATTGGAATTATATTTACGGAAGCCATTAAATTGGAGTCCTTTTGATGTGTATGTCTTTCAGAGTATTTTCTACTCATTAATACTAATGTGTTTTATTAAGTTTCCCTGAGTGTATATATTATAAAAATATAACAAATCCCCCAGGATTTATGGTCACAATCAGCTACTGTGAGAATGAGCTGGTAACTGGATAACATACTCCAGAGTAGATAACTCAATTCAGACCAGATAATAGAAAAGCACTGTCACTAATTTTCATTTCATGTCTGGAAACTGACAGTTCTTCCATGTTCCCTATCAGTAGGCACCTAGGGTTTGGGTTAGGTGAAGGGAATAGGAAGGTAATATGATTTATTTATAGGTTCTCTATTCTTTCTGGGAAAAAAAATCACCTATTCCTACCAAGAATGTGACATCAAGATGGATTTTTCTTAGTGAAATAAATGAACGGGAAACTGGACACAAAAATCCTAAAGATCAGAAAGGAGACCTCTCACAGTCCACCATTCAGAGATCTGGGTAATTTAGGAATGTTATCTCACCTAGAACACAGGACCTGGACCAGAAAATGAAGGTAGTACCAGGAAGTGCATTCTCTGAATGAAAATGCTCTTGCCTGAGATAAACGAACATGTTGTGACACTCTACTGCATCCCTAAATGGCGCTGCAGACTGGGATCACTCTGTTCACCGTTCACCATACTGCCACTCACACAGGTGTCACTGCACACAACCATTAATGCCACTTTAAAAGTCTCCTGGTTTCTGGTTCCAGGAGGAAAAAGCAGCGTCTTTTGCACAGCCAAGGTCGTTCACAGGTAGATGGTTTTGTTTGTTTGTTTGTTTTGCATCCTGATGTTGGAGGTTGCTTTCCTTTACTCACCCAGATTATTTGGAAAACATTCTTCCCCATTACATCTTTTACCACTGTGGATCTAAACCTTAATCTCCAAACACGTCCTCATCAGCCTTAGAAAAGAACGGAAGTTCCCCTCCAGGAAATATTGAAGGAGAGTGTTGAAACAGTCAGGAATGACACAGGAAAGAAAAAAGCCCTGTCAAAAAAATCAAGTAAATTTAAGCCCGTCAAAACTACTTGGTGGCATTTAATTTGCCCTCTCCTGTCTAGTTGGCCTTTCCGGACATACAGACAGCGCCGAGGTGAATCAACACCTGCCTTCGCATCCCTAGCTTCGACTGAGGGGTTTAGGATGCCTTTCTGGGAAACCTCAAAAGCTATCTTCATCACCCCTTCTGGAGACGTTGCTCTCAAGCCCTTCCAAACTTTGGAAGCTAAGAATGGAGGGGCGGAGGGCGCCAAGAAGGTCGTGCGCAGGAAGAGGAGCCAAGAGTGACCCTCTCCAGGGCCGTCCCTTGGCCGAGGCACCCGCACTGTCCTTTGGCTCTGGCCGGTCCTCCTAGAGCCGCGGATCCCGGGCCCGGGATGCTTCAGGGAGGTGGACGCCAGCGACCTTCCGACCCAGTCTCGGCCCAGGCAGCGCCCGCGGTCGCCGCTCCTCCGCAGGATCGGGCCTGGCTGCTCCGGTAGGGGGCCGATCGGGGCCTCCGCCTCCCCGCGGCCGGGCCCCGCCTCCAGCCCGCAGCTCCCGGGCCGCCGTCGGAGCCCTTACCCGTAGGACGTGGTAGCCTTCCGTGCCTCCGCCTGGGATCTCGACGCTCTGCGAAGAGCCCATGGCGGCGGGCGATCGGTGTGGACTAGACGGACTTCGTGCTGCTCCCCGCCCCCAGCGTACCACCCGCTCCGCTCCTCCGCGTAGCACTTAGGACGTGGCACTCGCTGTCGCCCGAGAGCCGGGCCGCACTGCCCGCCGGGAGATCGTCGCCGAGGCAGCCGGGGCCTCTGAGACGCCGCAGACAGCGCCACCTGCCGCGAGCCACTGAGAGCCCACCGGCGGCGAGGAAGGGCGGGGAGAAGCCTATTTGTGCTCGCGAGAAAACAGTTCCTAGAGCCCCACTACTTGCTATAGGGCCCTGAGTTGGACAAAATTCATCTAGGCGCGTTGGCCTGGTTGCAGCTCCCCCTGGTGGCCAGTGACGGGCAAGGGCTACTGCAGGAAAGAGCAAATGCAAAATTCAAGGAGGTTCTTATACTCTGGGTGCACAAGACCTGTCTCAGATTGTACATCTGAGAGTAATACGTAGGATGAATACTAAGGCCGCTCCCAAAGAGCTATTAAGTATTACCCACAGCTGTACACAGGTTTATAAAGGAAAACATTCCTATTGTAAATTAGCTGTCCCAAAGAGTTATGGAGTCATGGAGTACCCACTGTTTGTTTATATCTTTATGTTTATGTGTGTGTGTGTGTGTGTGTGTGTGTGTATCTCCCCCGCTCAACTGCCCTGTGAGAACAAGATCAGAGGTGCAAATGGTGGGAAAACAAGTTGAAGGGAATAAGCTTATAAAATGGGCACACCATTTTAATGCTGACCCCTCCAACACACACACACACACACACACACACACACACACACACACTTCCTTTTCCAAGAAGCAATTTACCTGCAGCCCTGGTGGGTTAAGTGGACAGGACATGTCACATTCCCCAGCAAACTACCTGTTATCACAGGAGAAATGCAGGGTCAAAAGTAATGTTCATAAGAGGAAAATTTACCCAGAAGGGGAAGACTTTTGTGACCCTTTTCATAAACCAGATCCTGAAACTCAGAGAGATAAGTATAATTCCTCCTAACCATTAAATTTGTAAGAATTTATGGTTAAAAATTCAATTAGAATGAGGTCAAAGTGACCTAGAGGTGTCATGGCAGTGGGGACTTGAAAGTTTGGGGTCGTCTTGCTGTCAGTCAAAAGTTAAGAGGTGGACCTGGGTGGTACTCTCCAGAAACTTCTCTGGGATCTCCAATAAAACTGGAGTGCACTCAATAGATGAATGGATAAAAAAAAATGTGGCATATTTACACAATGGAATATTACTCAGCAATAAAAGAGAATAAAATCATGGCATTTGCAAGTAAATGGATGGAGTTAGAGAAGATAATGCTAAGTGAAGTTAGCCAATCCCAAAAAGCCAAATGTCGAATGTTTTCTGTGATATAAGGAGGCTGATTCATAATGGGATAGGGAGAGGGAACATGGGAGGAATAGAGGAACACTAGATAGGGCAGAGTTGTTGGAGGGGAAGGGAGGGGACATGGGGTTATAAATGATGATGGAATGTGATGATCATTATTCTCCAAAGTACATGTATGAAGACACAAATTGGTGTGAATATACTTTGTATAGAACCAGAGATATGTGTAATAAGAATTGTAATGCATTCTGCTGTCATATATAAATAAAAAAACTGCAGGAGTGAAGGAGAGACATGTTGTCCTCCTCTCTCTGGGAGGATACACTTTTCCTTGAGAGAGTCCCTTTGCTTATCCATTTAAATAATCATGACTGTTACTCTGAGCAACATGTCTAAAATCTTTCTGACTTGATCTCAAGAATCAGGGTTTGAAGAGGAGAACATTCTTTGTGCTGCCTCAGTTTCCTGGAAGACCCCAGTCCTATAACACAGGGATACACCAGGCTGGGAAATTTGATCAGATTTCCTTGGACTTTCAATTCTCCCTTCTCTGAATTCTCCATTTTAGCTCCTTTGAGTAGCCAAGTTTGATTCATACTGTGTTGATCCTACTCTGTTGCTCCTTTCGCTCCTTCCATGTACTCCATATGCCATTATCCAATGGTCAATCTGACCATCACTAATGGTGAGTCAACCAGCTGTTATCTATTTTCTGATGTTTTGCAATGTGAAATATGTGTTATCACCCATGAAGTATTCTAGCTCCAAATGTTGGTCATACTTCTAGCACATCTTTACTTAGAACCTCTAGTTTACAATAAATACAGAGGACAGACCAGCAAGTAAATGACATCCTAAGGATGAAGGTAAATACAGGATGTGGGCCTTTCTTCAGGACAACTGGCCAATTCTCTTCATTAAGTCAGAATCATATGAATGGAGGTATGCTGTACTAAAAATGACATTAAGAGAAAACTAAGACATGCATTGAAGGTCTTGCATTTGGGTCTTGCTATAGCTTGAATTTGTAATGTGCTTCCAAAGGCACATGTGCTAAAGACTTGGTCACCAGCCTGTGGGTACTGGGAGGGATGGAACCTTAAGAGGTGGAGCCTGGTGGGAGGAAGTTGGGTCTTGGAGGTATGGCCTTGAAGTTCATATTTGAATCCCTCCCCTTTTTTTCTTTCTTTGCTTCCCATCTGCCATGAGGTAAGAAGCTTTGCTCAGTCTTGATGCTCCCAGCCTGATATTCTGCCTCCATACAGGCTGAAAAGCAACTGAGCAGACTGGTCATGGTCTGAAACCTCTGAAACTGTGAGCCAAAATAAGCCTTTCCTCCTTTGAGTTGATTTATCTCAGGTATTTTGTCACAGTGACAAAAAGCAGACCAACATGCCGTCAATTTGGAGAAATTAGCATGTTTGCTTTTTTTTTTTTTTTTTCATTTGTCTTAAGATAGGTTCTTGCTCTGTTGCCCAGGCACATCTTGAATTTCTGGGTTCAAGTGATCTTCCAGCCTCAGCCTGTCCAGTAGCTGGAACTATATACCTAGTATAACTGTGCCCAACTTGTAAAGAACATTTTGACTCAGTTGGGGAAATTTGAATATGTACTGAATTTGAGAAGAGAAGCATTTATTCACATGAAGAAGTAGAAATTATTGACTGAAAATACAAAGCTAGTTACAGGACAAGAAAACATTTCCTTAAAATACATATTAATATATATGTGTGCATAAGAAGAGCGTGAGAGGATATGAACCAAGGGTTACAGTGGTGATCTCTGGGTGGTGACATGCATGTTTTATTTTATTCTTACTGGTTTTGTATTCTATAATGGTCATGGACTGCCTTTTAATAACAAAAGTTTATTTAAATCTGAAAAAACATTTATCTTTGCTGCTGATATGCCATTATCAGGTTTTAGAAAGTCAAAAAAAGAAAGAGAGAGAGAGAGAGAGAGAGAGAGAGAGAGAGAGAGAGAGAGAGAAAGAAAGAAAGAAAGAAAGAAAATCTCCAGTTATTAGGCTTTTCAAGGGCAGGGACTACAGTGGAATTGGCTTTGTGTTCCTAATGCTTACCAGTGTGCCTGGAAGCTAATTCAACAAATTCATGGATTTAATGCAAGAGAATAAATATAATAAATAGATTTGAAGATATATTCTTGTTCTGCTTGGTAATTAATAATATTCTTTGTGATGATTTCATAATCTATTGCTATGTTCAGGGGCCAAAATTTTTGGACCATATTTTCCCCCAGATGTCTTGCAGAACCCAAGCAGTTGGTCTTTGTCTTGCAGAACCCAAGCAGTTGGTCTTTGGTAGTCCATGATGAAGTATACCCTTTCTTAGAACTGTACTGTGTGTTTCAGCTGCTTTCACTAAAGCAGCTATTTCACTTGCTATTCCCAATAGGCCCTCTACTTTCATATCCTCTTAACTTTATTCATGACAATTCCCATGTCTCAGGGGGCTGGGGATGTGGTTCAAGTGGTAGCGCACTCCCCTGGCATGGGTGCTACCCGGGTTCGATCCTCAGCACCACATACAAACAAAGATGTTGTGTCTGCCGAAAACTAAAATGTAAATAAAATATTAAAAAAATAATAATTCCCATGTCTCAGATGCTCTTTCCTACAGTTTCTACTTAGAAAAAGTCTGACTATCATCGAAGGCCCATCTTAAATGTGAGTTTCTTCTCATCCTGAGTATCTGGACCACTTAGTTCCTTCTTTCTGGTAACATCACTGTCATCATCACAGGCCTGTCTTCTACCATTCATTCAGTGTAAGAATCATGTATGTTCTTCTTTAGATCCCAAGTTTGTGGTTGGTAATATGGTAGTAATATTTATTGATTTGAATTGAATATGTGTAATCAATGGCTTTCAAGCTTTTTGTTTTTTTCCTTTTCCAACTCAGTTAACAAGTTACTTCTGTGGCACCTATTTGTGCCTCATCAAAATGTGTGTTATTTCTTCAATGGCAATGGGTAGAGAGTGTATTATGGGGCCTGCCTGATTTGGGAATGAAAAAAATTGTGATAACCGGTTCCTAGTACCAATTGTCTTCATTATGCTCAAACAGAGGGCAAACAAGAAAATCCCAAGGATATTGCTAAAGCTAGCATAAATAAATACAACATGATGGAGCGGGCACATGAGAGATTATTGTCCAAGTCAGTCTCAATTGGAGTAGGAATCTGCTATAGGCAAGTTGGCATTTTGAAGCATCATAGTCAGCAGGAAAATCAAAATCCAGAAAAAAGCGAGTACCTACAGGCCAAAAAAACAAAACCAAAAACAAACAAAAAATCAAACCAGAAGAATTTATTCTTCTGGAACAAGCATTTGTGTGTTTTTATAGGTTTCATTAGTTCTGAGTTCTCATAAATAAGTAGTTGATGATGGAAGGGTCATTTTAATCATATTGGCTAGTTAAGCCTATCTTTTTTGCCTTTGCCTTTAGACTAACCTGGGAAAGTTGGGCTCCTGCTGAATTTGGATGGGGACCCAGTCACTGGATAGGTCAGACAAGAGGGCCCCCTGTGGCATGGGGCCTTTTCTAACCTAGTTTGTTTTGCGAAGGAGTCATGTTATGTGCCATGGAATCTCAACCACTGCTGACTGTACCATTACCTACACTGAATAGTAGTAACCCATGAAGAGGCCTTTTAGGAAAAGTTCTACTCCCTAAAGTAGATGATAGTGATAGCCAGACCAGTCCAATTTTCTCTGTGAGGTCTTGGAACTGTAAAGTACAGGAGAGACTCAGTGTGCATTTATTTGCATATTAGAATATAAACTCTTATCAGGGATGGTCTTTGTCTGCGTGTTGACTACTGTATAAGTCCTGCTGACTAAGGACTGTCCTAGAAAAGTTGCTTGATAAATGGTTGTTGAATGAATGAATAAATGATCGTGTTAGTAGTCATGATAATAGAAAGCACTAGAGCAATGGTTCTCTAGCTTGGGTATGAATCCATGGAACTTTATAAAAATACAGAAGTTCAAGTGCTAGCCTACTTCACTGAGCCTGGGTCCCAGTGTCTTCATTAGTTTCTGGGTGATTTTGATGACACACCTCTTGAGAATTCCCACACTAGAGCAATGCCTAATAAATCCATGCTGTTTTGTGGATAATCAGATAATCTAGGAGACTCTTGAGCTAGGAAGGATCCTCTCAGAAATCAAATGGCCACAAAACCCAAATTGTTCTTTTATTTCTTTGATGTACCTATCATCTCTATCGTCAAATTTTCTTTTTATTTATTTATTTTTAAGGAATATATCTTGGGACAATTTTCGATTTACAGAAAAGTTGCAGATAGTACAGAGAATTCCCATATGCTCTTCACGCAGTTTTCCCTGTTATTAACATCTTATATCAACCATGGTACATTTGTCAAAACCAGGAAACCAACATTTGCACATCATTAACTGAACTCTAAAATTTATTCAAACTTCACAAGTCTTTCCACTAATGTTCTTTTTCCATTCTAGGATTCAATCTGAGATCCTGCATCATGGTTATTTATCACGTCTCCTTTGTCTTCTCTGGTTTGTGACAGTGTCTCCATCTTTTTCTGTTTTTCATGACCTTGAAAGTTTCACAGAGCACTGTTCAGGTATTTTAAAGAATATACTTCACTTTAGGTGTATCTACTTGTTTTAGTCAGCTTTTTCCATGTGCTGAGAGACCCGACCAGCACAGTTGTAGAGGAGGAAAAGTTTATTTGTAGGCAATGGTTTCAGAGGTCTCAGTCCACATACAGCAGGCTCCATTCCTCAGTGCTCAAGGTGAAGCTGAACATCATGGTGGAAGAGTGTGGCAGAGGGAAGCAGCTCACATGATGATCAAAAAGAGAGGTCTCCAATTGCCAGATACAAATATATACCCCAATATATACCCCCAATGAACCACTTCCTCCGGTTACCAGTTAATTCGAATCTTCAGGGAATAATTCACTGATTAGGTGTGTTAGAGTCTGTAAATAAGTCAAAATAACACCTGGCATTTTGCCAGGGGAATGTTAGAGTTCGTAAACAAGTCTGGATGATGCCTGGCAAAATGCCAGAGGGAGTGGTTTGAGAAGTAACAAAAGTGAGCCATTAAGTGTGGAGATTCCTGATTGGTTGACTGATGTATCTAGTTTATGTTAATTAGATAAGCTGTGTGGAATGTATAAATACTGCTCCTGTCCTGCAATAAACGGCTTCCACTCCTGCTGTATCAACGTACACCAGTTATTCGTCACCCCCCGGTTATTTTGCTGCAGCCGGACTGTGGCAAGGTGAAAGCTATAAACCAATCATTTCTCCTCTAAACCTTCTTGCATTGTCTCACACATAAGCTTTTGGGGTATACTTCACATCCAAACCATAACACTATTGTTTTTCTCATGATTAGACTGGGGTTATGGATTTCAGGGAAGAATGCCCAGGGAGGAGGCATTTGCATCATATCATATCAGGATTATGTGCTATTAAATATATGGTTTTACTGGGGTTCACTTCAATCACTTGTTTAAGATGCTATTTTCCTTGATAGTAAAGTTACTATATCCCTCTTTCCCTAAGTAAGCAAATTACTATGTCCAGACATCTTGTGGGGTAGGGGTAGGGGATATCTGTGGGCAAGGGGGACAGGTCTTAAGCTCCATTTTCTGGAGAGGAATTATTACATAAATAACTTGGACTTCTTAAATAAGGATTTTTTCCCCATTCTCTCCTACTTATTTACTTATTAAGTCATTTGTTCATATCAATTTGGCTTCATTTACATTTATTTTATGTATAAATATTTTTTGTTTAATTTTTTTTAGTTGTAGAAATACACAATAACTTTATTTTATTTATTTATTTTTATGTGGTGCTGAGGATTGAACCTATTGTCTCACATGTGCCAGGCTCCACCACTGAGCTGCAAAGCCAGCCCCATGTATATTTATTTTATACTTTTGGTTATACTGTGTTATTCATTACTGGTAGGAATGCAAAATGATGTCTTTTGCTGCTCAAATTGTACCTATGTCTCCTCATAAATCACTCCTTCTTCCTTTAACACTGGCAACCGTTAAACATTTTTCCTTCCTTATAGTTTTGCATCTTCCAGATGTCATATGAATAGAATTACACAATATATAGACTTTTGGGTCTGGTTTCTTTGACTTAGGAAAATGTACTTAAGATTCATGTATGCTAGGGCTGGGGATGTGGCTCAAGGGGTAGCGCGCTTGTCTGGCACGTGTGCGGCCCAGGTTCGATCCTCAGCACCATATACAAACAAAGATGTTGTGTCCGCCAATAACTAAAAAATAAATATTAGAATTCTTTCTCTCTCTCTTTAAAAAAAAGATTCATGTGTACTGTATGACTATATAGCATTTTTATTACTGAATAGTATTCCATTGTATGAATGTGTCATACTTTGTTTTTCTGTTTACCTGTTGAACAGATATTGATGGCTGTTTCCGGTTTGGGGCAATTGTTAATAAAGCTGCTATAAATAAGCATGTACAAGTTTTATGTGGACATAACTTTTCAGTCACTTGAGTAAATACCTAGAGTAGATTTGTTGGGTTGTGTGGTTAAGTTTATGTTTAACTTTATAAGCAACTGCCAAAACTGTTTTGCATTTTCACCAGCAATAACTGAATCAATTCCTATTTGATGTTGTCAGTTTTTTTTTTAATGTTTATTTTTTAGGTGTAGATGGACACAACACAATGCCCTTATTTTTATGTGGTGGTAAGGATCAAACCCGAGTCCCACCTGTGCTAGGGGAGCGCTCTACCACTGAGCCACAATCCCAGCCCACTGAGTCACAATCCCAGCCTTGAGCCACAATCCCAGCCTCTGAGCCACAATCCCAGCCCTAGTTTTTTATTTTAACCTCTCTCTTAGATGTGCAGTGACATCTAATTATGGTTTCAATTTTCATTTCCCTAGTAAAAAATGCTCTTGAACAGCTTTTCATTATGCTTAGATGGTATCCATATATCTTTCTTGTGGATGTGTTTTTCCAGATCTTTTGCCCATTTTTAAATTAGGTTGTTTATTTTCATATTGTTGAGTTTTTACCTATGTTTTGGGTATGAGCCCTTAACAGATATGTGATTTACAAAAATTTCCCCCAGTTTTCAGCTTGGTGTTGTTATCTTAACAATATCAATCACAGAGCCCAAGTTTTGAATTTTGATGAAGTCCAATTTATCCATTTTTTAATAGGGTCACACTTTTGGTATTGCATTTTAAAATTATCATCAAACCCAAGTCATGCATATTTTCTACTAAGTTTTCTTCTAGAATTTCTGTAATTTTACATTTTACAATTAGGTCTATGATCCATTTTGAATTAATTTTTGTACAAGGAGTAAGAAATGTATTGAAGCTCATTTCTTTTACATATGGATATCCAATTGTCTCACTCTTGTGTGTTTAAAAGACTATCCTTTTCCATGAATTGTCTTAACAATTTTGTCAAAGTGAGTCTCTAAAGCTGGGTGAGATCATCCCAGCAAACACACTTGACAAGGTCCAAATTGTACAGATACTCTTGCATTTCTTTGACATGTCTATCATTTTTGTTAGTACATCTATTTTTACCTGAAACTTTGGTTACTCAAAGTAGCCTGTTTTTTTTCGCAAATAAAAGAATCTGCTTGGCAGTCCTCCCTGGACTGTCTCTTTCTACTATCTCCTGGCAGCTGAGTTCTTCTAGAAACCTTTGCAGGTGCCTGATTTTAGGCAAAGACTGATTGTGTTGATTATTACCTGTGAGTCCTTTGAAGATGAAAGATCCTGGTAGAGCCCAGTAATTAGTGCAGCGAGAACTCCATTGACTTCTGATACCCACCTCACTTGCTTGATGAGTTCTTTTTATTTGAAGTAGTAGAGAAATGGAAACCCATGTGGTGCACTAAGAAGTTGGCAAAGTCTCTATATGGTTCTGGGTGACAGAGAGGAGCTTATCTTGCCATCTCAGGCAATTCATTTCTATGTGGTCTCTTTTCTATATTATGGGACAACTTCAAGCGTGTGGCTAAAGCACACCTAGAATTGTGATGTTAAGAGATGATTGCTGTCTAAAGGTCACAGTGTGTCAAGAGGCTTTCAGGGACTTACAAAGGGCTTGATAACATATTATTCCTCATTCCTCCTGGATATTATCCCAAGGAGATTGCTCTATTTCACGTTAAGATAAATTCTTTTTCCCCTATGACACTGTTAACAAATGATTTTCACTTGGAGGACAACCTGGGACATAGCTAAGATTATGTAAAATTCTCAGTCTGATAACTGTAACTCAAGTCCTTTCCTAAGAAAGTATATTGAAATGTAATTGGGTAAGAGTGATATTGTTACAGGAAAACCTTGAACCTGCTCTAATATGGATAAAATGTCATTCACAGTGTTGATGCTTTATTTGTAGTAATATATTACTAATGTAACCAGGGATCACAAGCTCATGTATCCACAGAGGGAATGAACAGGGCTGAGTATGAGAAAAGTGGAAATAATGTGGGCCATGGCAATAGGACATCTCAAGTCCTTCTAAATGGGCTTAGCGGCTCATTTCTGCCCGACTGAAGACATTTAGGGTCCTGTATCACCAAAGTGATTTCCAAAAGAGGTTAGAAACAGCATTTTCTTATGAAATCAACCAATTTTACTTAATGTTAGTTATTAATTAGCATCTTTTTAAAAATAATACATTGTGTGCCAAAATAATGAATATGCTTAGAGAGAAGTATTCATAGATAATTCAGTTTGTGATCTCTGATTTAGACAATATACAAATCTGTGCCAATAAGTGTTAGTTTACCTTAACAAATAGAATAACAGTCTTAGACTCCATTAGAGTGTATTGGCATTTATGATGCAGTGCCAAATATCTTATTTGACCTATGGCAATGATTTTTATTCTTATTTTTTTAAGTGGAAGAAGAGAAAGGTGGTGACGTGCTTTAATCATAGCAACTGGCATGTGGCAGAACTAGAGGTGGCACTAAAGCCTCTGACCATAAGTTCAGATCTTCCTACTACATTAATAATTAATGCAATAATATTAGCTTCTATTTGTTAATGGCTATCATAACTATCTCCCTTGATACTGTTTGTATGCATTATTTCTAATCGTCAATAAATTCTGGGTAGGTAGTATTAACTTCATTTTATAGATGTAGGAACTGAGACCCAGAGTGGTTGAATGACTTTCCCAAGAATCCACAACTCGTATATGGCCAATTGATCCCAAAGTTCATGTTCTTTGGCTACACCCCATCCTGCCTCTCCCTTGAATGGAAATGGAACTAAAGGGTTGTGACTACATTTATACCTCACCTCTCCTGCTAAACTGGAGGAGGAAGAATCCAGCCCAGGGGGAAGAAAATACTGAGGCAGCCTGTATGCAGCAGAGTAGGGACCTATTAGCATTCTTAAAATTCCTGAGCTGTCTGGAGAGACCTCTTTGACTCAAAATTGCAGAGGTTTCAGTCAGAAAATATTAATGGTAATGTTGCTACAATGGTGTTTCTAAGAAATTGTGAAAAAAAAAAATCCACAAATCTGATCAAGCCTCTAAAATCTAACTACAAGTTGTTAGTAAACATAGTGTACTGAAGAGCATGTTTAAACAATACCATGGGGGGTACAATAGGGAAACTACAGCACAAACAATCTAGTTTATTTAGCAATAAGATGTAAGGGAAAGAAAAGGAAGTGGGAGCCTGTAGTTTAACAAAAAAAGAAAAACTTTAGAGGCATATCAACAAAATACAAGATGTGACTCGATATGCAAAAACTAATTGCATTTTTTGGTTTTGTTTTTTTGTATCAGAGATTGAACCCAGGGGCATTTAACCACACTGAGCCACATCCCCAGCCTTTTTATATTTTATTTTGAGACAGGGTCTCACTAAGTTACTTAGGTCCTTGCTAAATTGCTGAAACTGGCTTTTGAGATCCTCTGTTTCAGCTTCCTGAGTTGCGGGGATTACAGGCGTGCACCACCATGCCAGGCTGCAAAAGCTAATTGTAAAAACATGAGATAATCATGACAATTTAAACACTGACTAGATATTTGATGATATTAAATAATTATAAAATTTTAAATATGTGATTAATTTTTAGAGATATAAAACTGTGAGGGTTTGGGGCTTTCAAACTATTATTTATCTTGTGTTATTTTGGATCTTATTACTTTAAAACATAACTTTTATTTGTCAGTTTTTGGTAATACATACATTTGGAACAAGATCCAACAGATTTAAAAGAGTGACTTATTAGAGTTCAGGGATATAACTCAGTTGGTAGAGTGCTTGTCTTGCATGCACAAGGTCCTGGGTTCAATCCCCAGCATACACAAAAAATAAATAAGTGACTTTTTAAAAAATAAGTGAATTATTAAAAAATAATTGACTGGCTGATGCAATTCCCTGTACTGGAGGCAACCATTGTGTGTCCCATTAGAATCACTGAATATGCTTTCTTTTTTTGGTACTGGGGATTGAACACAGGCCCTGTGCATATTAGGCAAACACTCTACTGCTGAGTTACATCACCAGCCCAGTGTTATTTATTAACTTACCTTTGTGATGCTGGGGATCCAACCCAGGACTTCAAACATGCTAGGCAAATACCATACCACTGAACTACATCCCCAACCCCTAGTGTGATTTATTTTGATGTGTACAGATTTAACCTAATTTTTGCCCAAATGGTCACCTGTTTGTTCTAAAATGATTTAATGAATTATCAAACTTTTCCCAGAGGAAATAGATTTAAAATCCCATCTTTACCAATTACAAAATACTCATATGTATTTGATTCTATATATGGTCTTTGTATTTTGTTAATTCATGAACCAATATCACATTTTATAAATATACTATACTATAATATATTTCAACTTGCCACTTTTTATTTTTCTTTTCAGAATTTTCTTTCCACTTTTATCTGCACATTTTTACATGTGAACCAGATTAAAAATTAGCTAATTATTTTTTGTAAAAGGCCAAAGAGCAAATATTTTTAGGCCTTCCTGTCCTAGATCTCTGTAGCAATTACTTAATTCTGCCATCGTACTGTGTAAGCAAGAGTAAACAATAAGTAAATGAGTGTGTGTGGCTGTGTTCCAATAAAACTTCATTTATGAAAACAGGATATGCTGGACTTGGCACATAGGCTGTAATCTGCTTAACCCCACATTGGACAAATCCATTTTCCTAAATAAGAAAATAATTCTTGGTGTTTTTTTTTTTTTTTTTTGGTGGGGGAGGAGTTTGTCAAATTTATAGATTAATTAGAGAAAATTGACACTTTTATGATTTTTAGTCTTTCTATCTTAGAACAGGAAATACTTTTCATTGCGTTAAAGCTCATTTGGTGCCCTTAGTAGTATATAAAAAAAATTTACCCTATATATTCAAAGATATGTTCATCTTCAATATTTGTATCTTAGCCATTAGGGACACTACATGTGTGCATGTTGAGATATTCCTTGATTATTTTCTCTATCAATAATATTCTCTTAATCTGTGCTGGGGTTGTAGCTTAGTGGTAGAGTGCTTGCCTTGCATGTGTGAGGCCCTGGGTTTGGTCCCCAGCACCACATAAAAATAAATAAATAAAAATAAAGATATCAACATAAAAATAAACAAATAAAAATGAAGATATTGTGTCCATCTACAACTAAAAAAATATTCTCTTAATCCTTTTTGTTAGGTCCGTGGCGGCGACTTAGAACAAAGAACATCAATCAGATGCCGGTGGAAATGCCTGTCAATCAGCCAGATCTTCTGACTAACGCCTGTCAATCAGTAGGACCCCCTGGCCAATCCTGGAGTTCTGCCAACTCCCCTGACCAACTTCAAGGGGGCAAGGGACCCTAGAAACACCTTTTCCTGTCCCAAGCCCTTCCCTTCCTGCTGTAAGCCCCTTTTAGTCCAGTCTGGTCGAGCTTCCACGAGGTTTCTCCTCAGACCCTTCTCCTGTCCCCCCTGTGGGTCTGATCGAGTTCCGCCCGGGAGTGATATCTCAATAAAGCCTCCCCCCCCCATCTGACACTTTTTATCTCTGTTCATCTTTTCTTCATTTTTCTTGCTTTTCTTAATCCTGTTCTTTGTGTCTCTTGTGGTGTTTTTAGTGAAGTCTGTTCTTCTTTATGTTGCCTTTAGTATGGGCTGTAACGAAATGCTTTCAGTCACAAGTAATATAAGCCAGTTAAAAGTGGTTTATAAATTGAAGAAAGTGTACTTCACATAGAAAGAAGTTTGGAGATAGAAATTTCAGAGTCTCAGAGATATAAGGGGAGTTAGTTTCTTTTATCTTTTCATTCATGAGAATAAAATGGCTAAAGTAGCTCAAAACATTGTCAAATGATAGCATATGAGAAGAGAATACATTTTTGACTTTGTATCTTTTTTTAAGATCAAGGGAAACTGTCTTAGAAGCTTTTCGGAACTTTTATGTTTTATCAGCCAAGGTTGTATCATATGTTCATGCCTAACCAGCCTCTGTCAAAGGGAATAGAATTACCAGACTTGAGTTAGACAAAATTGACACTTACCCCAGGGACTAGGGAGGGGCCCATGAAGCACTTATAAAGCTTTAGAAATCAAGTCAGACTGATACTGGCTACAGTGTAGACTTGTTATGAAACAGAACAGATATATAATGTGTGGTCTGCTATGGTTTGGATATGGTTTGTCCCCATTCATGACCTTGGAAAGGATTAAGGTAGTACTCAAGCAAAGATTCTGTTAAGAGCCTGAGCCTGACCCACCCAGCCACTGGCTGGCTTGTGTTTTCAGGATGTGTCCTTCCTCCATATATTGCCATCTGCCATGATTTGATTATGGCCAAGAAGGCCCTCAATACAGGGAGCCGCCAGTACCATGTCCTTGAATCTCTAAAACTGTGAGCTAAATAAACTTTTTTCTTGACTTATATTTCATTATAATAATGAAAAATGGACTAATACATGGTCAATTGATTTTTTATGAAGGCAAATTACCCAGGCAATTCAATGGAGAAAGAATAGTTTTTTCATCAAATGGTGCTTGGCAATTGGACATCCATATACAAAAGAAAAGAGAGGACAGTGAAAGAAATAGGGAAGGGAGGTAATTTTAGTCTATATCTCACAATAATTAGCTAAAAAATGCCGCAGTCCGGCTGCAGCAAAATAACCAGGGTGGGGGGGTGACGAATAACTTGTATACGTTGATACAGCAGGAGTGGAAGCCGTTTATTGTAGGACAGGAGCGGTATTTATACATTCCACACAGCTTATCTTAATTAGCATAAACTAGATACATTAGTCAACCAATAAGGAATCTCCACACTTAATGGCTCGCTTTTGTTACTTCTCAAACCACTCCCTCTGGCATTTTGCCAGGCACCATCCAGACTTGTTTACGAACTCTAACATTCCCCTGGCAAAATGCCAGGTGTTATTTTGACTTGTTTACAGACTCTAACAAAAAAAAAAAGAAAGAAAGAAAGAAAAGAAAGCTAGATACTGGGTGACACACCTGTAGTCCCAGCTACTTGGGAGACTGAGGGAGGCTCAAGCCCATGAGTTTTAGACCAGCCTGGCAACATAGTGAAACCCCATCTCAAAAAATAATAACTCAGATAATATACCTAAATATAGGACATTTAAAAAATGTAGAACATAAAAAGCATAAGCTATAAAAGAATAATTCATATACAACACTTTGTCCAAGTTTGAAATTTTGACTGTTCAGAAAATGCTATTAAGAAAATATTTGGAAAACATATATCTAAGAAATATATATTTTGAAAAATGGGCAAATAGCCCAATTTTGAAAATGAACAAAAGGCTTGAATAGTCATTTCATACACACAAAAAATGATGTACAGATGACAATGAAAGAGGCCATGAAAAGATGCTTACCATTATGAGCTTTAGGGAAATAGGAATTAAAACCACAATGAGAGATCACTACATAATTATTGGAACTGTTAAAATAAAAATAGCTGAGAAGCACTAGCAAGAATGTGAAGCACTTAAGATGCTCAAAACTTGTGGAAATATGAAATGGTACAGCCACTTTGAAGAAGAGTTTGGCAGTTTATTATCAGACTAAACACTATGTGATCCAATGATCTCACTCTTAGATATTTATCGAAGATAAATGTCTATACAAAATACCCAGTACAAAAACCTATAAATAGCTCGGAACAGAGAAACATCCTAGTAATCCAATGTAATCCCAGTGACTTGGGAGACTGAGGCAGGAGCAGGAGGATAACAAGTTAAAGGCCAATCTTGGAAACAATGAGGCTTGATTCCCAGTAATGAAAACTAAAACCAAACCTAAACAAAACAAAAACCCTAAAAAAAAAAAAAAAAAAAAAAAAAAAACTACACATAAATGTTTATAGCAGTTTTGTCATATGTTTGTTGTGAATCTGTCTAAAATGTGCTTTGAACTCTAACCATGAGATATCCTTAATGAGTGGATGTCTTGGAAAAGAGAAGACCCTCCTCAGGCCCCCTCACCTCTTCATGGTGCCTGACTTGAACACATCATTGCAGGGCAAAGGTATCACTTGACCTTTTATGGTAGAAATATTCATGGTACAGCCATGAAGGCAAGGTTGGAATAAAGTGATGGAAAAAGAAGGGAAAAGAATGGATTAATAACAATAACAACAATGGATTAGTAAAGGGAAAGAATTATCTAGTTGTTGGGAAAGAATGAAATGTCCCCGCCATCTCAGGCCCTGTCTCCTTGAGGCTGATCAGGACACTGTAGGACAGACTGGTGCCATCTCAGTGGAACGTAGCATTTACAATAATGTCTGCAGGAATCTTGTGGAGCTGGATACGTTAGCTTTTTATCACAGTGACTAAAATACCTGACAAGAACAACTTAGAGGAGAAAAAGATTTGTTTTGTCTCATGGTTTCAAGAATTCCATCCACGGTTGGCTGGCGCCATTGCTTTGGGCCTGAGGTGAGACAGAACTTCATTGCAGAAGGACGTAGCAGAGGAGAGCTGCTTAGCTCATGGCAGGCAAGAGGCAGAGAGGGGAGTGAGGAAAAGGGGCCAGAGAGAAGATAAACCTTTTGAGGGCATTCCTCCAGTGACCTACTTCCTCCATTTACAGGTTGTCCTTTCAGCCATCAATGGATTAATACACCTATGAGGTTAGAGCCCTCATGATCCAATAATTTCTCAAAAGTCCCACCTCTAAACACATGAGGCTTTGGGGGACATTCCAGATTCAAACCATAACACTCGTCATCAATCTCTTTGGGGAGGGTAACCTTACTGCTTTCCTCCCAGTTGTGCCAGGATGGTGACAAAGCAATTTTATGGAATTTTTTTTTACAAATCCTGCTGGAAGTTGGATAATAAAATGCAAAATATAAACCCCAACTCTTCTCACATCATATAAAAGTTAACTTGAAATAGGTTCTAAACCATTTTCTTACTCAAATTTAAGAACAAAAGCTACAATGCTACAAGAAGAAAATGGAAAGTCTTTGCAACTTGAATTTGGCAAAGATTTACAAATAAAACTCAAAGAGCACAAAAAAATTGTACTTATCAAAATTTAAAACTTTTGCTGTTCAAAAGATAATTGTTAGAAAAAAGAAAAGGCCAGCAACAGAATATTCTCAATACATATATGAGACCCAGAGATGACAAAACAATTAATGACTTAAAATGTAAAAATTGGGCAAATTAATAAGGAAAAGATTATTGTACCAAGAGGCAATAAAGCAAACAATATAAACAAGTAATTATAGAAGATGAAATCAGATAGTCCATGGAAATATGAAAAAGTCAAGTACTTCTAGAAATTTTCTAAAAGACAATTAAAATAGGCAGTACTCACATTGAAAATTACAAAATATTGCTTAAAGAAATTTAAGAAGACCTAATTGAATGTTTATAGATTGGAAGATTTAATATTGTTAATATGACAGTACATTCAAGATGATCTAGAAATTCAGTATAATTCCTATCAAAATTCCAAGTCTTTTAAAATTTTTTTTCAGATTGGAAAAATTGATCCTTAATTCACATGTAATTGCAAGTGGCTCCAAATAACCAGATAATCTTTAGGGTGGTATGGAGTGGAGAGGAACAAAGTTGGAGAATTTATATTTGATTTCAAAGCTTACTTACAGTAATCAAAATAATGTGTTATATGGCTAGACAAATAAACCAAAGGAACAGAATGGAGAGTACAGAAATAAACCCATACATCCATGGCCAATTGACTTTAAAATTTATTGTTTTAGTTGTAGATGATCACAATAACTTTATTTTATTTATTTATTTTTATGTGGTGCTGAGGATAGAACCCAGTGCCTCATGTGTGATAGGCAAGTGCTATTAAGTTACAAACCCAGCCCCACCAATTGACTTTTTGTGTGTGTGTGTGTGGGGGGGGTTACTGGGATTTGAACTCAGAGACACTGGACTACTGAACCACATCCCCAACCCTATTTTGTATTTTATTTAGAGACAGGGTCTCACTGAATTGCTTAGCGCCTCGCTGTTGCTGAGGCTGGCTTTGAACTGGCGATCCTCCTGCCTCAGCCTCTGGAGCCTCTAGGATTACAGGCCTGTGCCACTGTGCCTGGCACCAATTGACTTTTACCAGGGTGCTGAGCTCATTCAATGACAGAAAGAATAATCTCTTCAAATGGTGCTGATAACCACATGAAAAGCAATGTATTTGGATTTCTACCTCTCTCTACATGTGAAAATTAACTAAAAATGGAATAATAACAGCCTAAATAGAAGAACTAAAAACAATAAAACTGCCAAAAGAAAACATAGAGGAAAATCTTTGTGACCTTGGATTTAGCAAAGGATACCTTTCTCTCTCTCTCTCTCTTTTCTTTTTAGATATACATGACAGTAGAGTATATTTTGACATATTATGAATACATGGAGTATAACTTCCCATTCTTGTGGTTGTACATGATGTGACTGCAGTGGATTCTTGACTGTGATGTCAAAAGCACAAACAACACAACAACAAGAAAAGTTGTATTGGACTTTATCAAAATGAAAAGCTTTTGTGTATCAAAGAGCATTATCAAGTAAGTGAAGAGATGACCTACAAAATGTGTGAAAATATTTATAAATCATATATCTAATCAAAAGCTTAATATCCAAAATATATAAAGAACTTCTCACAGCTCAACAAATAAAAGACAAAACAACCCAATAAAAAGATGGACAAGGAGGTTGAGTAGATATTTCTCTGAAGAAGAAATATAAATGGCCAATAAACACAAGAAAAAATGCTCAACATTAGTCATTAGGGAAATGCTAACTGAAACCACAGTAAAATACCTCTTATCTCTTGAATGATTACTATTTAAGAAAAGAATCCCCCCAAAGCAACGCCAAACTGGAACTCTCATGAGTTGCTAGTGGGAATGTAAAATGGTATAGTGAACATGGAAAGCACTTGGGCAGTTCCTCGGGAAAAAAAAATAAACAGAATTATCACATACCCTAGCAATTCTACTTCTATTAAAAACCCAAGAGATCTGAAGCCAGGGACTCCAACAAATACTTGTATAAAATGTTGACAACAGCATTATTTATAAAGCCAGAAAATGGGAACAATCCAACTACTCATCAGCAGAGTGTGTATATATGTATATACACAAACACACATATTGGAATGTTTTTATTAGAATATATATTTATATCAGAATAAATATGTATACACACACACACTCACACATACACACACACACACACACACATCTTGGAATTTCAGTCAACCACAAAAAAACGAATGAAATTCGGAGACATGCTACAACATGGATAAGCCTTAAAGACATGCTATGGGATAGCTGTACTGCTTTCCATAGTGGTTGCACCAATTTGCAGTCCTGCCAGCAACGTACGAGTGTACCTTTTTCCCCACATCTTTGCCAAAATTTATTGTCACTTGTATTCTTTAAAACATTTTTTTAAATTTATATGTGATAGTGGAATGCATTACAATTCATATTACACATATAGAGCACAATTTTTCATTCCTCTGGTTCCTGGGTTTATACACAGAGGACTCAATCATCATCCCACAGTGACTCAGCCACATCAATTCACAACAGCCAAACTATGGAACCAAACTTGATGCCCTTCAATAGATGAATAGATAAAGAAAATGTGGTGTATATACACAATGGAATATTACTTGGCCATAAAGATGAGTGCAATCATGGTATTAACTGGTAAATGGATGGATCTGGAGGCTATCATGCTAAGTGAAATAAGCCAAACCTAAAAAACCAAAGGTCCAATGTTCTCTTTGATATGTGGATGCTGACTCACAATAGGCAGGGGAGGGGTTAAGGAAAATAGAGGTACTTTGGACTAGGCAGAAGGGAGTAAATGGATGGGAGGGGGTATAGGGGTAGGAAAGTTAGTAGAATGAATTGGACATTATTATCCCATGTGCGTATATGACTATATGACTGGTGGGATTCTACATCACATACAACCAGAAGAACAAGACGTTATACTCCATTTATGTATGATGTATCAAAATGCATTCTACTGTCATGTATAACTAATTAGAACACATAAAAAAATCTTAAAAAAAAAGACATGCTATTTGAGATAAGCCAGACACAAAAGATGAATTTTATATAACCCCATTTATGTGAACTATCCAGAATTGGCAGACTTAATAGGGGCAGAAAGTAGATTAGAAGTAATCAAGCCGGGTGCAGTGGTGCATGCCTATAATCCCAGCGGCTTGGAAGGTTGAGGTAGGAGGATCGTGAGTTCAAAGCAAGCCTCAGCAATAGTGAAGCGCTAAGCAACCCTGTCTCTAAATAAAATACAAAATAGAGCTGGGGATGTGGCTCAGTGGTTGAGTGCCCCTGAGTTCAATCCCTGATACACCCCTCTCCAAAAAAAAAAAAAGTAGTAATCATAAGTCTGGGAGAGCAGAGAACATGGGGTCTCTGCTTAAAGGTTACTGAGTTTCTGCTTGGGCAAGGAGAGGGTTTTTAAGAATAGGTAGCACTAGGATTGCATAGCATTGTGAATGTAAGTGAGACCACTAAATTGTTCACTTAAAATGTTTTAAGTGGTAAATTATGTATATGTAATCACAATAAAATAAAAATATATAATACCATTTTTGCTAGCTGGTTTAGCAAGGGTTTTTAAAAACCATGATGAAACCCAATGTTTGCAAAAAAATATGTACACACTGCTGGAGGGAATTTAAACTGTTGCAAATTTCCAGAATTCATTCCACTCAATCTTGCAGAAAAAGTAGATACATGGTAAGTGGTAACACCATGATTAGTGAGAGATGGAATTGTAGTTCATGGGTCATATTTTTTAAAATTTTTTTCTAAATATAATATACAATTAAATATAACCTTCTTTAATGTTTATTTTACCGTTAGTCATAGAGTTTCTTTTTTTTTTTAAGACAAAGAATTGAATGAATGCTAATGTAGTCTCATCTATTTTTCTTAGACAATGACAGGTAGCAGTGATACAACTTTTGAACCAAGAGCCACTAATTTAATGGCAACTTATTCAAATTGCAGGCCAAATATTCCTGACGGAAATGCCTTAACAATTCTTAAGTACTAGTGTAACGATATTCTAGTACATGGTTTGACACTAGTTACAATGCCTATTTTTTATTTCCTCCCTTGAACTTGCTGTATTAAGAATTCCAGAATGATTACTAGTGGTATCTTAATTCTTGATTTAAATGGAAATGTATTTAGTAATTCAGTACTTAATATGATGCTTGCTTGAGGTTTCTGTTAACTAGTCTTTATTATGTGAAGGTAGTTTCTTGCTAGGAAAACTACTGAATTTTCTCAAATGACTTTTTGACATATTTCCACTTAATCCATGGCTTTTCTCATTTTGCTTGTTATGTTTATAGATTTTTTTTTTTTTTTAGAAAAAAGAATGGTGAACTATTTTGCATTCTGGAAATAAGTCTTTTTGGTCATGGAATTATTTTTTTCACTATGTGCTGGATCCCATTTGTAATACAGTCTTTTACTTAAATTTACAATTGAAATTGCTCTGTTGTTTCCTTCCCTCCCTCCCACCCTACCTCCCTCCGTCCCTCTGTCCCTCCTTCCTTCCTTCCATCTCAGCCTCCATAGTGCC
The DNA here is from genome assembly GCF_047511675.1 of Marmota flaviventris. NCBI lineage: Eukaryota > Metazoa > Chordata > Mammalia > Rodentia > Sciuridae > Marmota > Marmota flaviventris. Next base: position 61,011,126 of record NC_092508.1, read on the forward strand.
CTAGTCATGCCTCTCTCATGGAACTCATTTCTCTGATGGGAACTGGATATCTGATTGGTTGTTGGCAGCTGGAGAGCAGAAACCAGGTCATGTTGGATTTTCTGCCCTTTGTGTCAAGCACAATGCTTAAGACATGATCAAAGTTCAATGAGTCTGTGTTAAATGAACAGACTTTAGGAATGTTTTCTTTCAATTTGACCTACTGTTTGTGGTTTGCTGTGTAATATCTTTATACTCTCTCTGTTCCAATGCCAGTTGTGTTTATGTTTCTCTCTTCACTAGTTCCCTTATAGAAATGCCCTTATGGAGTACACTAATGCAGTTAAAATGAATAAATTAAAGCCACTTTGTATGAACATGGGTAGATTTCAAAAGTATAAAATTAAACAGAACAGCAGGATATTGGTATGGTTTGGATGAGTGTCCCATGTGTTAAATTTTTGTTCCTGCTGGGTGTGGTGAGGGAGGAGGATCATAAGTTTGAGATCAGGTCTCTACAACTTAACCAGAACCTGTCTCAAAATAAAAAAAGGCTGGGGATGCAGCTCAGTGGTAAAGTGCCCCAGGTTTAATCCCCAATACTGTGAAAGTACACACATAGTCCACAGCTTGGTGCTATTGAAATGTGAGGGAAATCTCTAAAAGGTGGTTTAAGAGGTGGGACCTAGTAGGAAGTCTTAGGCCACTTTAGGTAGGCCCTTGAAGGGGATGGTGACTTCTCTATCTTTCATGTTCTTGTCTCTCATTTCCATGTGTTTTACTGAGTGCTCCTGCCATGATGTGCTGCCTCACCACAGGCCCCAAAGCAATGGTGCCAATGGACCATGGACTGAAACCTCTAACACTGTAAGCCAAAATAACCTTTTTCTTTTAATGATTTGTTTATTGTTTTGGTACTGGAGATTGAACCCAAAATAAAAAGGGCTGGGGATGCAGCTCAGTGACTTAAGGCCTTGCTAAGTTGCTAAGGCTAGCCTTGAACTTGCAATCATCCTGCCTCAGTCTCCCAAGTAGCTGGGATTTCAGGCATGTGCACTGCTCCTGGAAACCTTTTTCCTTTTTATGTTTATTATCTCAGGTATTTTGTTACAGTAACAGAAAGCTGATTAACACAAATATGTATGGCATGATACTATTTATATAAAAAAATTAAGAAAAAATTTTAAAAAATGCAAATAATACTAGTCACTTGTGTAGTTTACGTCCAGTTGGCTCTCAACTTCACTGAAATCTTTCTGTGTACTCTCCTTATTGCAAGGGGCTAGAAACCTGTGAACTATATACAGGTTGCAAATTCCTTGTAATTTGGTTTCTTGTTAGTTTTTGCCAATGCAAGGCACTGACCTGAGATTAGAAAACAGAAGAAAGGCAAATGCTTTTTTCTGGCATTCTTCTAACAATGACAGCATCACAATAAAAGGAAGTGACTGTAGAGCAGCATTTCAGTAGTGTCAGTGACTTTTTTTTAAGCAAGGGCACTGTCGGGCATGGCAGATCAACAGGGAAGAAGTCCAGTGAGCAGTACTCTGACCCATCCTCTTCTTTTACCCATCCTTTTATTTTATTTTTTTGAGGCTATTGTAAATGGGGTAGTTTTCCTCGTTTCCCTTTCTGAGGATTTGTCACTGATATACAGAAATGCCTTTGATTTATGGGTGTTGATTTTATATTCTGCTACTTTGCTGAAATCATTTACTAGTTCTAGAAGTTTTCTGGTGGAATTTTTAGGGTCTTCTAGTTATAGAATCATATCATCAGCAAATAGTGCCTATTTCAGTTCTTCTTTTCCTATGTGTATCCCTTTAATTTCTTTCATCTATCTAATTTCTCTGGTCAGTGTTTCAAGATCTATGTTAAATAGAAGTGGTGAAAGAGGGCATCTCTGTCTTGTTCCAGTTTTTAGAGGGAATGCCTTCAATTTTTCTCCATTTAGAATGATGTTGGCTTAGGGCTTAGCATAGATAGCCTTTATGATGTTGAGATATGTTCCTGTTATCCCTAGTTTTTATATATTCCTGTTATCCCTAGTTTTTCTAGTTTTGAACATAAAAGGGTGCTGTATTTTGTCAAATGCTTTTTCTGCATCTATTGAGATGATCATATGATTATTATCTTTAAGTCTATTGATGTGGTGAATTACATTTATCGATTTCCGTATGTTGAACCAACCTTGCATCCCTGGGATAAATCCCACTTGATCATGGTGCACTACCTTTTTGATACGTTTTTGTATTCGATTTGCCAGAATTTTATTGAGAATTTTTGCATCTATGTTCATTAGAGATATTGGCCTGGAGTTTTCTTTTTTTGATGTGTCTTTGCCTGGTTTTGGAATCCGAGTGATATTGGCCTCATAGAATGAGTTTGGAAGTGCTCCCTCTTTTTCTATTTCCTGAAATAAATTGACGAGTATTGGTATTAGTTCTTCTTTAAAGGTCTTGTAGAACTCGGCTGTGTGTCCATCCGGTCCTGGGCTTCTCTTGGTTGGTAGACTTTTGATGGCGTCTGCTATTTCATCACTTGAAATTGATCTGTTTAAATTGTGTATATCATCCTGATTCAATTTGGGCAAAATATATGACTCTAGAAATTTGTCTATGTCTTTGATATTAGCAATCCTTAGCAGGAAGGGTGAAGCAGGTGGCATCACTATACCAGACCTTAAACTATAATACAGAGCAATAGTAACAAAACCAGCATGGTGTTGGCACCAAGACAGACGGGTAGACCAATGGTACAAAATAGAGGACACAGAGACTAACCCACAAAATTACAATTATATTACACAAAGTTGCCAAAAACATGCATTGGAGAAAAGATAGCCTCTTCAACAAATGGGGCTGGGAAAACTGGAAATCCATATGCAACAAAATGAAATTAAACTCCTCTCTCTCACCATGCACAAAACTCAACTCAAAATGGATCAAGGACTTAGGAATAAAACCAGAGACTCTGTGTCTAATAGAAAAAAAAAATCTCCATCATGTGAGATTAGGTCCCAACTTCCTTAATAAGACTCCTTTGCTCAAGAATTAAAATCAAGAATCAATAAATGAACATTGTTACTTTTAGGCTAATACTGAACTTATTAGGGTCCTATCTCATTCCACAAAGACCTAGCATCTTTGCATTTTTTCCCTCTCTGCAGCCTTTATTCTTCTGGCCTGGTGTTAGTTGGCTAGCTTTTTAAAGTATTTTATGGTTATCTGGCCCTCATCTTAACTATCATGAAAGAATTATAAACAGTTTAGCTTTGATGTAAGTGAAATGTCAGTTCTATAGCCATATGGATAAACACATAATTAAAATTCCTACAATACTGAATATGATTATTTAGGAATATGAGTCTCAAGAGTTGAAAATACCAAATTCTCTTTTGATCTGGCAGATTATATTTTTCTATTAGACAAAAATTAAAGGCCCTTGATAATTTTGCCTATTGATTGGGAAAGTAAATGTTTTGCTGATAGACAAAGAAATAAACACCATCCAAAGAAAAAAAAAAGAATCAATAAATGAGATGGACTCAAACGAAAAACTTTCTTCTCAGGAAAAGAAACAATCTGTGAGAGTGCCTACATATTGGGAGAAAATCTTTACCCCTCACTCATCAGATAGAGCACTAATCTCTAGGGTATATAAAGAGCTCAAAAAGCTAAACACCAAAAAAACAAATAACCCAATCAATAAATGGGCCAAGGACCTGAACAGACACTTCTCAGAAGATGATATACAATCAATCAACACACATATGAAAAAATGTTCATCATCAGTAGCAATTAGAGAAATACAAATAAAAACTACTCAGATTTCATCTCATTCCAGTCAGAATGGCAGCTATTATGAAGATGAACAACAATAAGTGTTGGCGAGGATGTGGGGAAAAAGGTACACTCATACATTGCAGGTGGGATTGCAAATTGGTGCAGCCAATATGGAAAGCAGTATGGAGATTTCTTGGAAAATTGGGAATGGAACCACCATTTGACCAGCTATCCCTCTCCTTGGTCTATACCCAAAGGACTTAAAAACAGCATACTACAGGGACACAGCCACATCAATGTTTATAGCAGCACAATTCACAATAGCTAAACTGTGGAATCAACCTAGATGTCCTTCAATAGATGAATGGATAAAAAAAATGTGGCATATATACACAATGGGATATTACTCAGCAATAAAAGAAAATAAATCATGGCATTTGCAGGTAAATATATGGAATTAGAGAAGATAATGCTAAGTGAAGTTAGCCCATCCCAGTAAACCAAATGCCAAATATTTTCTCTGATATAAGGAGGCTGATTCATAGTGGGGTAGGAAGGGGGAGTATGGGAGGAATAGTGAACTCTAGATAGGGCAGAGTTGTTGGAGGGGAAAGGAAAAGACAAGGGGTTATATATAAATGATGGTGGAATGTGATGGACATTATTATCCAAAGTACATGTATGAAGACACAAATTGGTGTGAATACACTTTGTATAGAACCAGAGATATGAAAAATTGTGCTCTATATGTGTAATAAGAATTGGAATGCATTCTGCTGTTGCATATAAATTTTAAAAAATAATTAAGAAAAAATAATAATAGTGTCATCAATGTTTGCAGCAGCTCAATTCACAATAGCCAAGCTATAGAACCAACCTAGGTGCCCTAGGTGGATAAAAGAAATGAGTACATATATACAATAGAGTTCTACTCAGCCGTAAAAAACAAACTTATGGCATTGTCCAGTAAATAGATGGAAACGGAAACCATCATGCTAAGTGAAATAAGCCAATCCCCCCAAAAACAAAGGCCAAATGTTCTTTCTGGTAGTGGATGCTGACTCACAATAGGCAGGAGGGAGAGAGGAGTGGAGGCTCACCAGACTGGATGGGGGAGTGGGGGATGTGGGGGGTTTGGAATGGGAAAGACAGTAGAATGAATTGGACCCAGCTTTCCTATGTTCATATATGAACACATAATCAGTGTACTCCATATCATGTACAACCACAAAAATGAGAACCTATATTCCATGTATGTATGAGATGTCTAAATACATCTACTGTCACGTAACTAAAAATAAGATATTAAAAAGAATAATAGTATCTACCTTACAGGATCATTGTGATTATTAATTGGAATAACATATGCAAAATGTGCTGGCTCAGTACATGGCACATGACAAGTCTTCAACAAATCAGTCTTCTTCCTTAGGAACTTTTCTAAAAAAATCATGTGAGGGCTGGGGATGTGGCTCAAGAGGTAGCGTGCTCACCTGGCATGCTCGGGGAGCTGGGTTCGATCCTCAGCACCACATAAAAATAAAATAAAGATGTGGTGTACACCAAAAACTAAAATATAAATATTTAAAAAAATCATGTGATATTCCTTCTCTGATTTTAAGAGTGGTAGTTGTTAAATACATACAATGTAAAAATTAAATTTTGTTGTAATTTTTCCATTCAACTGTTATAAATGTATCTAAACATTTAAAATCGTGATACTATATGTAGTTTTGCAACATGATTCTTTCAGTTCACAAATTATAGTACACATTTTCCTCTGTCATATATTCTATGACCTCACAGCTGTGGATTGTCTAATATTCAAGTAGATGTTCTAGAATTTATTTAATAAACTTCCTATTTGGAATATTTAGGTTCTTCTAATATTTTATGACTATAGTTAAGGCTGCAGTGAATATCCTTGTTGATAAATCTTTGCCCACATTTCTTCTTATTTCCTTGGACAAAATACTTGTGGAGGTCTTGGTTAAATGGTATAGGCATTTCATGACACCTAATACTTACATTTAGCTTGCTTTTAAGGCAGGGAGGGACAGGAAGGGGTGGGGAAGAGAAAAATTCTACCAACTTATATTGCCTCTAGCAGTGTGGGAGACTACTTTTCCATATCAGAAAGATACTTTCAAAAAGAGAAATTGGAACAGATGTGGACTTCATAGAGAAATCTGCAACAGTATATTCTAACTAATTTGATGATTAAAGAATACCAGAAAAGTGCCACATCTTCACAGAACAGAGGAATTTTGTGAGCCATTGAAATCTAATTTTAACAGGTTGCCATGCAGAAGGATTCTAGACCAGCTTTGAAGTGTCAACTTCTACATCACTAAATGTAGACACCAGCTGGAGATGATTTGAGAACTGACTGATCTGTGACTTTTCTAAATCCAGACCTTACATTGATTTAGTTGGGAAAATGTTGGAAAAGGAACTCTGCTCCTGGCCTGGACCTGAGACTTGGATTTCTTATGTCTTGAACACTCAGCTCTCACCTTTCCTCTGCCTCTAATGTGTGGGGTCTTAGGCACACTCTGAACTGGTTTAATAGGGGAAAAAAAGAGATAGTAACAAGTATCCGCTAGTAAGAGGTTTCACTCACTTGTTAATTAATTTCTGCAACAGTAACCCTCTGGCACCTGCCAGCTTCATTCTGTAATGGAGCCAATGAATTTCAAAAATAATTAAAGTTAATGAGCTGGTCTTTGTGATAGGACCCGGAAAACTTAACAGCCATAATTAGTGAGAAGTGCAAAGTGGAGAAAGTGTCACTTGCTGATAAACAGGATTTCCTCATCTTGTTGCTACAAGAATCCTGCCCATATGTAAGAGTAATGCTCTATTGAGTCAAAGAAGACATATGACTGGGTTTACAAGTTGAAAGTAAATTGAAGGATGAGTACCAATCTTGAAAATTATTTCCCTAGGATAATATTAGACTCTTCCCTAAACTTTCAAAATTATTCTTACAAAATGTTGGTAAGAATTCATGGCAAAGTATTCCAAGAGGGTTGTGAACTCCAGAGAGTCAGTCTTCACAACCAAAGTAGGGCACCGAATTTTGCAATCCTAAGCAAGAAAAATGAGCTTGGAAATTATGAGTATGGAGGAGTTGAACCCTAAATTGGCAGCTAACTCTCTGTGAGTTCAGCTTGTACAGGCCTTTTCAGTGGGAATTTCTTGAAAACAAATGCAAAGAGAATCTGCAAACGTGAAGGACCTGCCTCTGTGGCTGGGAGGAAGTGATGTATTTGAGAAGGTAGGACATCATCTAAATCACATCTGCATTCTACTATAAGATGATTTTATGTGGTAGTCAAACTTTTTTTCATTTATCTTAATGGCAATGGATTTATTTTACTTGATATTAAAATAATTTGACTAGCACATCAAAAGCTTCAGCTTATAATAATGTATTTTTTTTCAAAACATATTTAGGTTTAAAAATGAGATGAGTTGTAAAACTAATTAAATTTTAGTGCAGGTGGAAGTTGGCTCAGCTATAAATTGAAGATTTGGAGTATTGAAGAAAATTTCAAGATAACTGAATTAGAATCTCCTAATTGTTACTAGCACTTTAAAATGTACTGTATTTTTATTACATCTAAGAAGCTTTTAATTTTATAAAATGAGTCATTATTTTATGTACCATGAAGAAACAAGAAAATGCTGCCAACTAAACTGTCACAATGCTTTTTTAGCACTTAAAGTTTTTTTATGTTTAATGAAAGCACTCTTTTAGACTGACTAGGCATAATTTTTTTTATCACCTATTGCACTTTTTTGTTTATATGCCTTTCTGTATCTTTTTATTGTGATCTGAATCACAGTGTAATCTTTTTTTTTTTTTTTTTGTACTAGGGATTGAACCCAGGGGCACTCCACCACTGAGCCACATCCCCAGACCTATTTTTTATTTTATTTAGAGACAGGGTTTCATTTTTATTGAGTTGCTTAGCATCTTGCTATTGCTGAGGCTGGCTTTGAACTCGTGATCCTCCTGCCTCAGCCTCCCAAGTGGCTGGGATTACAGGTGTGCACCACTGTGCCTGGCCCAGTGTAATCTTTTTGAAGACACTTTAATAATGGTAAATCTCAAATCTTGTGCTACACACAATGCCCGTCACTCAAATGCAGGAACAGGTGAGGGGCTGCGACCATGTTTGCAATGTGGGCAATGGCAAAACTTTGTTGCTGCATCCAATTTTGAAGAAGTAAACAGGTGAAAACAAATATGTGCCTTAGAGGCTGAGCACATAGCTACTGTAGTCCCTGCTACTTAGGAGGCTGAGGAGGAGGGAGGATTGCTTGAGTCCAGGGGTTTGAGATGAGCATAGGCAACATAATGAGACCCCCATCTTAAAGAAAAAAAATGCATTTTATGGTAAATAATATATAGTAACACGTTCTAGAGTTTTGTTTTGTTTTTTTAAAAGGAGACAGAATTCTTTCTTTTCTAGTGTCCTGGGTTTTTTCAGGAACAGAGATCACAAACAATAGTGAGGCATGTAATTTAGAAAGGCCTAAAGGAAATAATGAATTGGACATCAGATTCTTGGGGCACTTCGTATGATCCTATGGTATATGGGGCCCTGACTCTGTCAGAGTCAGGCTATTGCAGGGTGACTTCTTCATGCAGCAGCTCATCACGGGATCATGATGTATGTGCAAAATCCTCAAGACAATTGAGGGTAGAATTTGTGGAGGGTTCGCCTTTGTGGCTTGATCACTCACTAGTCCCCTACAGAGAGGTAATAGGTGAATGAGAGTTGAGATGACAGTCATAAATAACTGACAGTTCCACTCCTCAATGAAGTAATGATCTTTCAGTAAGGACATCCTTAATAAAGCCTCACTGTGAGTGAGTACTATGAGGGCCACCATGGGCCCAAACATTCTAATTGTTTTATATTTGTTAACTAATTTTCTATATAGCAGCCTCAAGGTAGATACTGTTATTCTCCTCATTTCATATATGAGGACAATGAGGTATGGAGCAATCAGTTAACTTGCCCAGGATCACATAATGGCTCAATGTCAGAGGTAGATCTGAACGCAGGCAATTTGGTGCAGCTCTTAAGCACTCTACTGCATTGCTTCCACCTGACTGCACTGAAGAGCAAAAATGCATATGATGGTGTATATCTATAGGCAGTCAGTGAATGTAGAAAAGAAAACCTGCTCTCTGGATTCCCGAACACTTGTTGGCTGATTGCTCAAAGAATGAAGCAGAAAGTAGGACCCCACAGTTTGTTAAAATCGCAATAATAAAATTCAGACTATCAGTATGTCTGGAGTTGGCAGAAGGATGGAAAAACCAGTTTTAGAAGCTGATGGTGGAGTGGAGGCAAAGTGTCAAACCGGAGCCAAGAGTTTCAGGTTGATCAATCAGCTACAATGGGTATGCTAGCTCAGCCTTCAAGACTCCTCCTATGTTAGCCAAGGGTTAAGTCCAGGCCTTATTTTGACCACACATTGCTGAGATAATACTTGGGAGTTTAGTGAGCTGCAACAGTGAATTACATTGAACAGAAATCAAGTATTATAAAGTCTCAAGTCATTGTCTAGATTCCGGCAGGCTGTGGTAAACACTGTGATAGGGAAGTTAATTAAATCGAGGGATTGAATTTTTCTTTTTTTAAAAAAAGAAATGGCCATTCGGTGTTAATCAGCTGTAAAGAAGAGAACAGAAAGCCAAGGGAATCCATAAAAGAGCTTTGCCCTGTAAGCACAGTTGCCTCACCTCTGACCTCCATAACTGAGAAAGGATTTGGCTCCAGCAATATTCTCTGTGAAGTTAGCAGCTTGAATCACTGCCATGAGCAAATGAGTTTTCTCTACTGAGAATGAATTCTCCCGAACTACTGAAACAAAGGTCTGTGTTCCTGAATGATTATCTATTTGGAAGATTGCTAGAGACGGTGCAGAATATCCCCTGCTCCCCATCCTGTGTCTGGAAGCTGCAAGCTGTGTTATTTAGCCTCTGGTCTGATGAAACAAAGCTCAGAAAGGTGAAACCAGCTGGGCCAGTGGTATGAAATGTGAAAACTGTCTACAAATACCGAGTCAGCCACAGAACGGGAAAGTAATAAAGAAGGAGCACCTTATTTATTGTCTTATCTCATAGCTTCCAGATGATACACATGACTGAACTATTGATTTTGATTTTACTCTGCAGAAAGTGGTATTTGGGGGCAGACAAAGAAGAGGGGCCGGACTCCACTGATTTTGAAATCTTCTGAGTCAGCTGTAGTGAATTACTGAATACCTGCCAAGGGGTCATCTGCAGAAGTTGCCATTTCTCTCAAGGCAACAGTCTGGAGATTTTGGCATTAAACTGTTATATATAATTGTAAAAATGATCTGATGCTCTACTACCACTACTAATTCCACCATCATCACTACTGAGTACAGGTCTTGATGAATTTGCCTTTTGGGAGAACACATTCCTACAACATAAGTTGGCAGTAAATTGGGTTCTATCAATTCTCCCATCCTCAAAGAAACAATTTAGGGCAGTGTTGCAGTTGCACATGTTGTTTCCAGGTCCTGTCTAATCTCACAGCTCTACAGAAGCAACATATCATTTGGAGGCAGTCTTCCATTCTGTGCCTTCAGAGCCTTTTCGGTTGAGTGCTCTGGGTTTCCAAACTATTCCAAAATAAATACACACAGTCATCTGAATGCTGAACCCTGAGAATGGAATCCTTTTGAATGAACAAAAACCAAAGCATTATGTAAGTAACAATTTACTATAGTGTACTTATTTATTTTGGTAAGTATAGTCCATGGCTCATGGAAAATACTCAAGAAATATTTGTTAAAAACACAAAAAGCATAAATGTGGGATGAATATCAGTGGAGCAGCTGGACGTTTTGAAAACAACCTTTATCCTCATGCTATCACTCATAGTCTTGTCTTCTAGTCACTTTTTCTGATTGACAGCTCCTGGGCTGCTCTGCATCTCCCTGTGCCTGACCTGCTGTGAAGCTAAGGTTCAGGGAGTCACCTGAAAGGTTGCTTTAGCTCTCGCAACATCCTTAGGACACAGGTTCTATGTCTCTCTCCTCTGGAGTGGATTACTAGGGGATAAAAATGCAGGATGGAGAGGCAGGGTGCACGTGGGCCTATTCCCCAGCTCCAGAGTTCTGATTACCTAGGGCACTGTTGGAGGCCTTCTTCACCCTTGCCTCTGTCAAATCTCCTCCATCTGTCATATTTAAGGGGGCAGCACTACCTCTACCAAAGAGCCCTACAACAGTCCCAACTGAAAAATGGACACTGGACATGAACGAACAGTTTTCTAGGGAAAATACACAAATCTGCAAGAAAAATTAAAAAGAATATATCCCAGTGGTTATTAAAAAATGAACAATTAAAAGTAGTAAAACAGACCTATCAGAATGATAAAAAGTAAAGGGAATGAGGGAGGGAACGAGAGAAAGGCATTCTTTTTTATTTACATTTTTTTGTGATACTGAACCCAGAATGCTCTACCACTGAGCTACATCCCTGTCTTTTTATTTTGAGACAGAATCTTGCTAAGTTGCCAAGGCTGGCTTTGAACTTGGCAATATGTCTACCTCAGTCTACCTGAGTAGCTGCCATGCCTGGAACAAAGGCCATCCTTACACACTATTGTAGGTAATGTCAATTCATACAACTCATTGGAAGGCAGTTTGTATAAAATCCTTGTAAAGAGAATACTGCTAATTCAGGAATTTTACATCTAGGAATTTTCCCCAAGGAAATTAAAAAAAATTAGACAAGATTTATATGTCTGGTTGTTCAATAGGGCAATATTTATAATAGTAAAAACAAGGAGTTTGGTGAAATAAATTTTAGTATATTCTTAGAATACTATGTTATCATTTAACATGATCTATGCATATGTACATATGTATACACACACACACGTTTTCAATGTGTTCAATGAAAAAGAGGCTTACAGAACAGTTGATAGGATGTGATTATTTTTTTGTTTTTGGTTCTGGGGACTGAACTAAGGGGCACTTGACCACTGAGCCACATCCCTCGCCCTATTTTGTATTGTATTTAGAGACAGGGTCTCACTGAGTTGCTTAGTGACTTGCTTTTATTGAGGCTGGCTTTGAACTCACGATCCTCCTGCCTCATCCTCTGCCACAGCACCAGGCTAGATGTGATATATTTTTGTAAAAATATTTCTAAAAAAATCATACTTAGATAAAAGTCTGAAAGGATATATATATATAATTAATATATATAATTATATATATAATTAATATATATATAATTAATATATATAATTATATATATAATTAATATATATATAATTAATATATATATAATTATATAAGGATATATATAATTAATATATATATTATATATAAGATATATATATAATTAATATATATAATTATATATATTAATTAATATATATATAATTAATATATAATTATATAAGGATATATATATAATTAACGTTAAGTGGTGAGATTATGGAAGATATACTTTTTAAATCTTACTGCTAATATGTATTTTTGGTCAAAGTATGTGGATTATTAGAGTAATAAGAAATAATCACTATAAATGATAATATTGCACTGAATACTTGAAATTTTCTTAGATCAAATGTCTTTACCCGCCTAACAGTAACTAAGTGAGGTGATAGATATGTCAACTAACTTGGTTGTGGTAATCATTTCACAATAAATATGCATATCAAATCATTACCTTATGTATCTTCGATATATTGAATTTTGTCAATTATGACTCAAAAAAGAGAGAAAAAATAATTGCTCATGTTCAAAGAAAAAACATAGATGAATTTTCATTTTTTTTTATTCCAGATAAGAAACCCCACAAATTTATAATATTTTAAAGCAGAAAGTTTTTTTTTAAGAGAAGGAGAGAGAGAATTTTTTAATATTTATTTTTTAGTCTTCGGCAGACACAACATCTTATTTATATGCGGTGCTGAGGATCGAACCCAGAGGAGCTCACGTGGCCCATTTAAATTATTTATTTATTTGTTTTTGGTGGTGCTGGGGATTGAACCTAGGACCTTGTGCATACAAGGCAAGTACTCTACCAACTGAGCTATATACCCAGCCCCAGAAAGCTTTTTAAAAGAACACTTGAGCTGAGTGTGGTGGTGCATGCCTGTAATCCCAGCAACTTGGAAAACTGAGGCCAGAGGATCACAGGTTCAAAGCCAGCCTCAGCAACTTAGTGAGACCCTGTCTCAAAATAAAAACTGTAAGTACTGGGGACGTGGCTTAGTGGTTAAATACCCCTAGGTTCAATCGCCAATACTGCAAAGGAAAAAACAAATAAAAGAATACTTGAGCCCTTTACTTTACAAATAAGTGTACTGAAGGCCTGGGAAGTTAACTGATCTACAGTAAGTATTACCGTGGCCATGTGAAAGTCAGGCAGAGTCAGAATTTGTACCTACATCAGAAGCCCATTGCTCTTTCTAAAACCCTGTTGTACCTCTGAAGAGCCAAAGGGGCCCAAGCACAGAGGTGTTGCTAGGAGGGCTGGCATGTGCATCTTGGTATGTGGGCATCATTCTTTGGCTCTCAGGAGATCTTGAAAATGGCCCAGATCACAGCCAGCTGAGAGAAACCTCATGGAGCATGAAAAATGCTCCACAAGTCTGCCTGACAAGCTGTGTTTTCCCATTTGGCAGGTGAAATTCTCTCCAGAAAATACTGTGTTATAAAGAACTCCCTTCTTGAGAGTGTCAATAACATCTTTCATGAGGAAAGTTCTAAGGCAATCTAGATGCCAAGCATAATTAAACAAGCCCAATATTCCAGACGACACTAATAGGACCAGCCTCTTTTTCATACAGGCTGACCCAGATGAATAGATCAGCTGAGATCAATAAAAGGAAAAAGTAATTTGATATTCTTACTCATATGTGCTGTCCTTGACAGGAGGTTATTTCTCGGGGTGATATTGGAGAGGCCTCACTGGTTCAGCTTTAGGATCTGGATGACCCTCCACATTGATCCCTGTATCTTAACATCTATATAGGAGTCATTTAGCCTTTATACAGCTAAAGCCCTGAGACAGTCAGCCTTATCCATCTTCCCTCCACCCAGCTTTCACCTTTAACAATACTCCTAGTCTCTTTTATGCTTCCTCTAGAGACTTGGACTGAAACCCAATAAAATTTAAAATTATTTCCTTCTGGTCTGGCAAATGGTCATCTTACCATCTTTGGGCTGGTTAGAGGAATATTTTCTGTTTTGTAACCATAACACTCTCAGTGATTGAGCTGATCTGATAGCTGTATTTTTGTTTTCTTGAACTGGTCTTTTGTACTTTTTCCTTGAATTGATCTTTTCTCCTCATTTTCCATGGGTCCCTGGCCTCGGAGGGCTTAAGTTGGTATGTTTGGGGAACTTACCTGAACAGTGAACCCTGGTTGCATTAGTTTGAATTAGTTTGGGCTGCATGTAACAGAAGAATGCATAATATCTGGCTGAAATTGAGACCAGTTTCTTGTCTGGAAGTAAGTGTCCAGTGTTAGAGCATCTTTCCTGTGTCATCAGAAATTTAGCCGGCTATACTTTTTAGTTACTATCTTGGAAGACTGAGGCCAGAGGATCACAGTCACTTCAGTAAAGTGACTTCTATTCTCAAGGTCATCTCATGATCCAAGATAGCTGAGAGAACTCCAACCATCTCAACACATTCCAGGAAGCAGGAAGGAGGAAGAGCATAAATTACATTAAAACAAGCTGTGATGGACATTTGCTAAGTGAGAGGCAATCTGGATGGGTTCAGGGGGCACTCTCCTGTACTGTGCCCCTGAAATCATCCAGAGGGACTTCAAGGGTACCCTGGAGGATATCTGAAGCCTGGGAGTCACTCTGTATTTTATGATGATAGGGAAAAAGCCATTTAGGGCGATCATCACTAAGGGACTGGAGAAGCAGATCTCACAGGCAAGCTACAACATCCCCCGGCACGTGGCTTTTTCTCTTCCTACTCTAATCCAGAATGTGTTTCTCTTGCCTTTTAACTTTTTTCCTCTTTTTTGGTGGTCCTGGGGATTGAACCCAGGGGCACTACTGAGGTACATTCCTTTTATTTTTTTACTTTTGAGACAGGGACTCACTAAGTTTCCCAGGCTGGCCTCAAACTTGGGATCCTCCTGCCTCAGCCTTCCAAGTCACTGGGATCACAGGTTTGTGCCACTGAACCCAGTGCCTTTTAAAAGTTTCTCTCACTTCCCAATCTTATCTCACAGACATTTCTCTAACCTCCTATTCTTTTTTTTTTTTTTTTTTAAATTCTTGTAGTTGTAGATGGTTAGAATGCCTTTACTTTATTTGTTTATTTTTATGTGGTGCCGAGGATCGAAACCAGTACCTCACACATACTAGGCAAGTGCTCTGCTGCTGAGCTCCAACACCAGCCCTCACCTCCCATTCTTTTAATTTTTTTTAGTTGTTGATAGGCCTTTATTTTATTTACTTATATGTGGTGCTGAGAATTGAACCCAGTGCCTCACACATGCCAAGCAAGTGCGCTACCGCTGAGCCCCAGCCCCAGCCGCTCACCTCCCAGTCTTGATAGAGCACCTTATTGTAGTCTTGAAGCAATTATAATCAGGATTATCTCAGAATCTCATCAGTCTGTCTGTAGGAATGCAGGCTAGCATTCCTCCAATTCATTTTAAAGTACCACATTTTCAGAAATGCCAGGGCAAAATGATCCCTGAAGAAAAAGAATTTTATTCCTCCTCCCCCTACTCTTCTTTAAATTCTAACTTCTCTGATAAAGAATCTTAGAGATGGAGAGAACTTCCCTTTCTCTCACATGTTAAGAACTTCCCTACATTTAATTTAAATTTCTGAAATATGAATCAGACCCATTTTATGTCTTATCATCCTTGAAAATGGAGACATGTGGAAGTCTTATATTTTAGAAAGAAAAAAAAAAGGTACTTTGGTTAACCAGTGGGTATGGTAGACTTATTTAGATTTTTCCTCATGGGGAGAGGGTTGCAAGGAGTTACAGTATTTAAAATTTGTTCAGCAAGCAGAAGAACATGTCGGAAATACAGTGGTCCATTAAATACTGTACTCCCATCACTCAAAAACTCATAGAAATATCCATGAATGTCAAGGTCAGATCTTATAGTCCTGACAGGGATAGACAGCCTGCTTCAAGGTCAAGGGGATATAGCAGACCTAGGAATCAGGGAAAGAAATTCCATGTCTGGTCTTCTCTATCAGCAAAGAAAATTCAAATTATTCTACATCTGAAGCAACTTTGTATGAACCTAAGTTTTTAATTTTAAAAACCCTTATAACCAAATTGAAAAACAACAACAACAATCAGAACCTCAGGTCACCCAGGATGCACAGTGTAAGTGAACCTGAAGACCAATCAACAGAGTTTGCATAAAGCAAAAAAAACGGAGAGAAGAAAGAGTTTTTTTGTAATGTTTTGAACAACCAATAAATAAATAAATAAATAAATAAATAAATAAAATAAGGAGAGCATAGTGGACTCTTGTTTCAATGTGGCTTGCTTCCTTATAAGGAGAGCAGGGTAAGTTTTTTTATTTATTCATT
Organism: Marmota flaviventris; assembly: GCF_047511675.1. NCBI lineage: Eukaryota > Metazoa > Chordata > Mammalia > Rodentia > Sciuridae > Marmota > Marmota flaviventris. The sequence continues at coordinate 61,027,493 of NC_092508.1, forward strand.
TATTTTTGGGGGTACTAGGATTGAACTTAGGGCACTCAACCACTGGGCCATATCCCTAGCCCTTTTTTGTGTTTTATTTAGAGACAGGGTCTCACTAAATTGCTTAATGCCTTGCTTTTTGCACTATCCTCTTGCCTCAGCCTCCTGAGCCCCTGGTGTTACAGGCATGCTCCACCATGCCCAGCACAGGACAAATTTTGATTCAGTGTGATTTATGTCATTCTATGACTATCTGCTTTCCTGCTGAGTTAATGTTTGTGGGGAAACATTTTAATTCTTGTCCCTTTCACTTTAGATATGTCCTGTGGGAATTTCCTAGCGGTTTCCACTGTGGTTCCATTTAATTCGAGAAAAGGACACAACCCTGATGTGAATCTTCAGCAGGGCAACTTCAGTAGTGTAGAGAATGGTGCTGTTGTGCTTCTCCATGCCCAACCCCTCAGCTGCTAATGTCCCAGTGTTACATGCACAGGCACTGTGTGTTCAATACCATAGAATACAGTTGGGTTTTTCTGCTGCATGTGTAATGCCAGATTAGTGGGACCCCAATAGACCTCCAGGAGCTGAATCTGATGCAATCACACAAGAGTTTTTATTGCAAACTCGAGCCTGACTCACAATCATTTCCAACGCAGCGGTCCGGAGGAGTGAGCCCCGGTCTTTTGTTCAGTGAGATTTTATAGGTTTTTGGGGGGATACTCTATGCATCACAACATCACACAGCAAATCATTACATACCGTGGGAAAATCAAACAACAACTCTTAACATTGATCAGCACATTCACTGGCGGGTAAGGGTGATTAGTTAGTTCAAGAGGGGGATTCATTTGAACTGATTGGTTTAATCCGTGAGGGGTGTTCGTGCTGAACTACATGGTTTCCCAACATGTTATCAACCACCATAAACTACTGGGGGATCATCTGGCATCCCAGGTATTTTCCCTGTCTCATGCTGATTGGTGGTTGCTAGGGGGTTGCTATGGGTCCTAACCTATCCTGACTGAGTCAAGGACACCTGGCTCCTGCAGATCTCTCCCTATTTACAAACAACTCAGCAGGGTGGCTATCTGCCTATGAGTATTCTGTGGGTTTTTCCAAGGACAAGGGTCACGCCCCCTCCCTCTGGACAGGCCTTGAGGTAGAAGCTGTAGTCACATCAGTTTCTCACATGAATCTCACATCTTGTAGAAAACAAAAATGGCACTAGCTTTTATAATTGTCATGAATTGGTTTTAGCAGAAATCTTTCTACCTGCATGGAGATCTGAGTTCCTAACCTGGTGTTTTTCAGGTCAACCTGAAGGACTCACCTCACACAGGGCACATCTAGTGGGGATCAACTCCCTGGGTTGTTGTTTATCTGGTGCTGTGGTTGGAATGTGTGTCTCTCCAAGTACCTGTTGACACTTCAAACTCAGTATAATGGCATTGAGAGATGAGCCTTGAGGAGGTGGTTAGACTGTGAGGCTCCAGCCCTAGGGATGGAATGTGTATCTAAAAAGTGCTTCTCCTACATGGGCAAGGACCTGGTTCATAACCCAGCTCCCGCCCTCCCCACAAACACACAATTATAATTATCAAGCTGGGCATGATGGCATATGGCAGTATTTTTGTTTTTGTTTTTTTGGTCCTGGGGACTGAACCCAGGTGTGCTTACCTCTGAGCCACATCTCCAGACTTTTTATATATATTTTATTAGAGACAGGTTTCGCTGAGTTGCTAAGTGCCTGCTGAGGGTGCATTTGTACTCATGATTCTCCTGCCTCAGCCTCTCGAGCTTTTGGGTTACAAGCATGAGCCACCTCTCCCGGCTGTATGGCAGTGTTTTGATGAGCTTTTCCATCCCAGTGGTCATGAAACCCAACAAGAACAACTTAGAGGGGGAAACATTTACCTGGGGATCATGGATCAGATCAAAGATGGCCAACTCAATTTCTCTGGGCCCAAGGTGAGTCAGCCCATCATGGAGGAAGAGCCCAGCAGAGGAAAGCTGCTCACTGGAGGGCGGCAATGAGGCAGAGGGAGAGCCAGAGACAGAAAGAGGGTGGGGCAAGGGTCACAGGGAGGAGGCACCCTTCCAGGGCATGGTCCCAGTGACCCACCTCCTCCAGCCACGTCCTTCCTGCCTACAGTAATCAGTCAGTCAGTCCATTCAATATAGATGACTGATAAGGTTATAGCTCTCCTAATTCCACTGTTTCACTTCTAAATATTCCAGTACTAGCACCGGAACCTGTGCAGGGGCCACCTCACATCTAAGCCACAACAGGCTGTATGTATTGCTCTTGGCTTGGGACCCAGAGGCCAGAAGATCACACATTGAAGCCCAACCTGAGCAATTTAGGGAGACACTGTCTTAAAACAACAACAACAAAACAACAACAACAACAACCAAACATACAAATAAAAAGGAAATTTGGGGGTTTAGGGAAGTACCTCTCAGCTGTAGAACACTTTCCTGACATGCCTGAGGCCCTGGGTTCAGTGGTGAAAAACAAAAAACAAATAAAAAGCTCAGTATGAGAGAAAAAAGGAATTTATTGGTTTCTTTGGGTATAGCTGGAACCAGTAGATCAAACTCTATTGTTTAAGTTTTTCCCTCCCTCTGCTCTCCCCCATTCTGTAGGACTTGCCTTGTCTTCAGGCTGCCTATAGGCTTCCTTATGTCACAGAAAAGAGGTCACGGGGCAGCCTCAGCTTGCTAGCTTAATATGCATATCATATAAAAGACTCTAATCCTGCGGGGGTCACACATTCTCTCTGCAACAATCACTGGGGCCAGAGATGGTGTACCATAATCAGCCTGGATCATGTGTCTACTACCGAGGATGGAAGGAACAGGATACCATCAGGTACACTCCAATTGACCATATGGAGTGGAGAAGGGACGCTTCCCCCAAGGAACTGATGCCAGTTGACTCAACATGTTCAGGCAAATACCCAGCAAATCCTTACATTCAAACATCACAGAATGAGCAGGTACGTTCTCTACAACAGGATTCTGTAGGCAGGCAGGGTTTGTTATTCTTGGACTAGATGGTCTCTAACATCCTATTTTATGACTTCAAGCTGTGCTTGAAACATATTTTCTAGTAAAAGGATTTTTCTGAATAATTCCTCGTATGCCAAGGGTTGATGGAGGAGATATTTAAGTTGTTTGGTGACCCTTAAAGCACACTTAACCTGAGAGGCGGGTCTCTGTGGAGCAGTGTCACTTTTGGAGGCCTACCCTGAACCCTCCTGGAAAAGTTCCTCCCACAGCCTGCTGAGGACCCTGTTCCCAGCCTCTTAGACCCCAGACCATTGGTCGGGGCCCCGATTGACATCACTTGGCCACAAGATGACTTGAACTTCTCAGAAGCTATCTTAGGAATTAGAAGTAAGATACAGAGAGGAAAATCCAGTGCCTTGTGGTTCTATGTCAAATGGTTCTGGAGAGATGGAGCATAGCCTCCATTTCTTGTATAAGTAAGCAAGGGGGAGGCTGGTCGAGAAGGAATAAAATATGTTGAAATAGACACCTATATGATAAGACCTGTGGTGTTTTGAAAGAAAAGGGGAGGGGAGTGCGCTGTGGCTATCTGTCTATTCAGCCATGTAAAACCCTGGGCTGTGCCCACGGAAGGCTACTCTGAAAATTTACCTGTGTCTCCCAGATTCAGGTGTGAGGAAAAGTCATCCTTCTAATGGTGACCCTAGGGATGGGGGTTCTCAAGGCTGTGGATGTCCTGAGAGGTACACTATAGACTTGAGGAGTGAATTGAGCTCAGTGCTGTTGGTACCAGACGGAGTGTGAGAACACAGTGGGCCATGAGGCTTGCACGGAGGAGGAAAGTTGAATGAGCTGGACACGATGGGGCTGGAATGAGAGGGAGGGGAGAAGGACCCCTCAGTGTCATAGGAGAAGTCAGCCGAAGAGTGAAGCGCTTCTAGCACAAGAGAAGGAACTAGGGACTGTCTACCAGATGCATGATTTTTCTATTACTCTGCTGTTAGGATAAATTCTGACATTGCAGAAAGATTTGGAAAACAAGGTATGCCCACTCTGTGGAGGCAGAGTGGCCTGTGAGCAGGTGACTGTGATTCTCAGTCACTGGCAAGTTGGCTTGTTCATGGTCCCTTAATTTGCCTCTGACCATCAAATCACCAGGGTGCAGGAACCATCTTCACAGGTAAACATCTACCTGTCCTACAGATCTCTTTGTAGAGAAAAAAAAACACATTTGGAAAGGGCATTCAGCTTATTGCAAATGAGGAAATGGAATCTGGGTTACTTGGCCCTATGTTTTTGTGTTTGGTCATTAGTTATGATTCTGGTTGGCACTAATGGAAACCACTTCACTTACAAAATTTATTCCACAAATATTATTGAGAGTGCTTGGCTCTGTAGTTCTAGGGTAAAGACCAATATAAACAAGAAAACCCCAACCAAATAAATCCATAATTATAAGTTGTCATTAAATCTACAAAGAATAAGAACAGGATATTGTGATAAAATAGAGGGGTGGAGAGGAAGAACAAGGTTTAGACAGGGAGGCTAGGTAAGGTCTCTGAAATATACACATTTAAGCTAAAACCTAAAAGATAAGGAGGTGCTATTTGGGGGAAGGGGACTTTAGGTCATGGGAATACCTTGTACTATGGCTGTAAGAAGGAAAACACACGGGTCAGGGCTTAATGAGCAAGGAGAGTAGAAGCCAGAAATTATAATTGAAAGGGGGCCCATATCACATGAAGTCTTAAAGACTGCTTCATAACAAAACACCCCAAAAGTTGGAGGATTAAAATAACATTATCCTGAAGTTTCTGTGGGCCAGGAGTTTGGGAGCTGCTTAGCTGAATACTCTCTGGCTTAGTTTCTCATTAGCTTTTAGCCAAATCTGAAGGCTTGACTGGGGCTGAAGGATCCACTTCAAGATGGAAGGTTCATGTGTCTGACAAGAGGCCCTGGTGCCTCTCAACTTGGCCTCTCCATAACCCATCATCAGGACATGGCTACTGGGTCACTTCAGAGTAGGTGAGGTACAAGACAGCAAGGTGGAATGGCAGTACCTTTTATGAAACAGCATCAGGAGTCATACCATCAACTTCATCAATTCTAATTTTGTTAGTCTAGCCCACATCTGGGCGGAGGAAGTTAGTCTTCATCTTAGACTTCACCATTTAAAGGAAAAAGAGTCAAAGAATGTGTGGATACATCTTAAAAGCATCACCTAGGCCTTGGGAAGAGGCTGCTAATGCAGAAGCAAGGGCTTTGTTAGATTAGAAGGCTACAGGATCTCAGGTAACCCTAGGGCAGGCACAATTGAAGCAGGACTTCAGTAAGGAATGGACCCAGGGACTGGGGTGCAGTCAGAACATTTTGCCCTTTACCTCTGGTTCTTTCCACCTGTTATTTTCTTTTCTCTTCAGGTTGACTTTTTTGCTTCCCCTGTCCACATGGCAGCATATGTCCCCCACCCTCACTGCTTGCTCCTGAGCTCTCAACACATACACAGACCAAGTTCTTGGATTCAATTCCAATTTCCCGTGACAGAGATTTGGATTGGTCAGATGTTGGTTAGATGTTCCTCTCAGGTCCAACCATCTGTGGCCAGGGTGGTGGGATGTATAGAACAAACGTGGCTTCCAGTGGCCCCCTCTGTGGGAGGGAGTAAAGATGGGAATTTCCTGAGCAAGGGAGTGCTGATCAGCACTTAGTGTGTCTACTTTAACCTTGTCACTTTGTCATTTCATTGCTTACAGACAATAGATTTTCTACAGGTAGTGTTTCTATCAATTGGCGTGAACAAGACTTTGATCACAGGAATTTTGAAAGTGTAGTAGATCTTGCTTGTTAAAATAGCCCCAAGAAAGGACTCATGAAGCATTTTATGGGGTGCTTTTGGAGACTATTAAATAAAATGGTTTAGTCATAAAACAGTTGGAGTTAATCAGTTGAATAAAAATATGAGGCTTGTTTCAGTGAGCTGGCTAGTGTAAGTCTTATTAAAATTAGAAACAGGAGCCCAATACTAGCTGTGAGACAGGGCATGAACAAAGATCTCAGTAAACATATCAAAGCGGTTCCCAGGGCAACCTACCAGTGAAAGGCAGAAGCTTTTATTTTGGAATAGCTGCTGCAGAAAATGAGGGCATCAAAGACTAAGTCCTGATGCTGTAATTGTGGCTGCTTTCAGACAAGGACTTCCATTTCTCTGGCAGGGAGATCAGGACAGTGGGCAGTTTTGTTGACTATATCTATAGTTGCAGGAAGGTAATGTGACAAGGTGCAGCCTGTGACATCAGACTCAGAAATCACTTGACTCTCCCCAAATGCCTTCCCCTCACCCCTGACTGAGGTACTTTAAGATGGGGAGAAAATCATTTATTCCTGAGAAGTGATTTGACAGAGCAATTGTCACTGGGAAGGGTAACACATGGATTGGCATTATAGAAGCAGGCTTTGCTCTGATGTGCTCTGAATGTCTAACGATGAGTGGAGGGAGATGCTGGGAGAAAGAGGTTACTGGGACTGAAAGCAATCTTTAGGCACTGAGCACCGTGGCCTGGGGCAACGCGAAGGAGGAAATATGTTTCTCTGCACAACATGTCTGAAGAAGGCCTACTGTGGCTTTGTTCAAAAAGAAAAAAAAATAGAGAGGCAATATTGCTTTTCAGTACTTAAATGTAGAAATCTCTTAATGGGTCTCATCTACAGAAAATAAAGATTTCCTGAGAAGTGGGATGTAGTAATAAATTCTAGTCCAGGATCAGATTGCTGAAAGGAAGTGGAAGTGGATTTGGGCAGATTCAGAAGATAGAGCTGGGTTTGTTTTAAGGTAGGGAAGGGAAGCTGATCTAATTTGAGTCATCTTTGCAGCTTATTGTATTTTCATGTTATAAACCAAATCTCAGAAATCTTCCCTTTAATTTCACTTGTTTTTCTAATACCACTCATGAGCCAAGGCAACCCATCTAATTAAGTGTACTTGTATAAGCAGGTGTTCCCATTAGAGAAATAAAAATCAATGGAAGATAGTGTTAATTTTCACAGCCAACAATATTGGCCCATATTATTGGACCATTATATACTTAGTTTGCTGTCTATTTATCTATTGGTTACTTTTTTTAAAAAAAAAAATGATAGCATCAAGTGTAATTATCAAGTAATCTTCAGGGCATAAAAAGGAGCTTCATTCAACTCCTCGGTAATAACAGTCATTACTGTACTCTCTAAAAACAATTGGCTAGTTACTTGCATCTTCCAAAGAGTTCCCCAATCTGGAAAACTGCAAATTACAGAGTAATGATTATTGAGGTTCTGTGGTAACTCCCGTCATAATTTCAGTGCAATTGGTAGAGCATGAATAACTATGAATTATGTCATATATACAACCTATTTTCAGGGAACTCACATAGTTATTTGTGATATGCATAATAAAGCAAAACCTAAATTGAATGTTAATCTTAATAAAAGTCACTTTTATACCTCATTTTCATATGAATGGATACCATCTGTTTTAAGGTGCTAGCAGGGAGTAAAGTGAAATTGAACTTAAAAATACAATTTATTTGTAGTTTTCAAACTTTTCAAATTTAATGCTGAAAGCTCATGAATGACACAAGAAACTTTGATACAGTATTATTTTCTAGGGCAGTGGGTTATCAAAGACAGTAGCAGACAGTTAATATTAGGACTCTCGCCCCCCCATACTAAGCAAAGAAAGATCTTGGGATTCTAGTTTTTAGTTTGCAGATTTTTGGGTCATTGTCCAGGTTTAGGATCATTAGTAGCAAACCCTCACACTAGAGACTGACCACAGTAGTTTGCTTGTGAGGTTATCCCAGGAAGCCCTGTGGAGGTGGTAGGGAGTGGGGAAGTGTGTCAGAAGGGGAAGGAAGTGAATAACATGTTACCACCTTGGGCAACTAGAGTTTGAAGCCAGTGGGAATCTAGAGTCAGTGAGGAACATATTTTAGAGTTATCCCAAGTAGAAAGCAAGGAAGTCAGGACATTTAGCCATCAGCACCTCTTCCAGCGATGGCTAGGAATCCTTTAGGGGCGTTCAGTCTCCAGGCTTGCTCTTAGAGTGGGCAGAGTGGGAAATGAAGGTTGAGAGTTCTTCCTCAGACAGAGAATCTCATTCTCCAAAACACCCCAATCTCAGCATTGTTCATAGGTGGCAGACTTTTTACTGAAGTTGTTTGATAATGGAAAGGATTTACAGAATAGAATATTTAAAATGGATGTTAAACATTGCTATTCTTTTTTTTAAAATGTGTTCTTTCTAGATGTATATGACAGTACAGTATATTTTGACATATTATACATACATAGAATAACTTGTTCTAATTAGGATCCCATTATTGTGGTTGTATACAATGTGAAGTTACATTGGTTGTGTATTCATATATAGGATAGGAAAGATATGTCTGATTCATTTTATAAACATTGATACACTTAAAGGTCCTTGCTATCCTTCCCCAGGGAATTTATCCCAGCTGTGCTTCTTCTTATCATTTATTATAAGGTTTAATTGTGTCCTCCCCCCAAATGATATGTTGAACACCTAACCCCCAGTCCCTCAGAGAGCAACCTTATTCAGAGATAAGATCTTCTTATGGGTAATCAAATTCAAATGGGGTCATTAGAGCTGATCCTAATTTGATATGACTAATGTCCTCATAAGAAGGGGAATTGGACATAGAGACAGATACACTAGAGGAAAGACCATAAGAAGAGACAAAGGACAAGATGGCCATCTACAAGCCAAGGAGAGAGGACTCTTCACATCCCTCAAGAGGAATCAACCTCATCAACACCTTGATCTTGGACTTCTAGCCTTCAAAAACGTGAAACAATAAATTTCTGTGGTTTAAACCATTCCATTTGTGGCACTTTGTTTTGGAAGCTTACTTGTTGGTAACCAATATCATCCATTAGGCTGTTTTTCTAAGGGAAAAAGTCTCTCCCTACCAAATTCCTCAAATTGCAGGTAGTTTTTAAAATAACTTTCCTCCTTTTCTGTTATATTTGGTTTTGTCACATTTAAATATTCCTGTGCTTGGCTTGGATATAAACATAAACTGGTTACAAAGAAATGTCTTTTATTCTTCCTGGAACAATTTCCCAGTGACTCAAGACTTTGACCTTCAAAATAGAACACGCTGCATTTCACATTTTGTAGAGGTATTCAGTATGAGTTGAGTCTCTTGGGAGAGACAACAGCTCTATGCCTGGGATGCTAGGAATTGTGGCCACTGTGTGGTCTCTAAAGAGATAGAATAAGTTTTTCTGGGCACTGATCAATAATCTGTAGTTTAAGAAAATCCAGGAACATATTTTTGGCAAGGTATGAATCATAGAGCTGGCTCTATAATGACTCCTGCCGGCTGAACTCGGATGAAATATTTAGCTGCACATAGAATAAACTGAATCAGCATTGCAAAGATGAAAGGCATGCATAAGCTGTATTTCCTTTGTAGATACACTATCTAAAAATTTTGAGATAAACAAAATAGTTATTCATGTTTTAAATCCATAAGAGAAGTTGGTTTTTGAAGGGCTTCATCTCTGAATACTATTATGCACAGGGTGTGGCTCATAATAAGTGAATAATATATATTTGTTAGATGAAAGAATGAATGAATTATGTTACGTGAAAAATCATTTTCATGGAAGACAATCAAATTGGTTTACTATAGCAATTCAGAAAGTTCCTGGAGAACTCTTAGTCAAACTTCCCACCCAGTGCAGAACCCTGTAAGGCAGCCCACTCCCTGTAAGGAGTGGGAGGAGGGACAGCATCTCACTCCAGGGAATGAATGGCAGTGGAGGGTTTCAAGTAAAGTGTGTATTCTGGAGCTAGACTGCCTGGATTGAATTGATTCTGACACTCAAGAGCTTGTGACCTTGAACAAGTTACTTAAACTTGGTACCACCCAGTCTCCTCATCTATTAACTATATATAATAATGGTACCAACCTTCTAGGTTTCTGTGAGGGGTGAATGAGCTCATACATGTCACAAGTTAGGCAACACTCAGTGGCAATGATCACATTTCATCATGTATTGAGTTGTTGTGTTCTTTTCTGTAACTTTGCTTGCCCTGACTTCGGTTCTGCTTTCTGGAACTACCAACATCATCAAATAGCAGTCATTATTCTCTCCCCCTTCTCAAGTCAGGTCCAAATGAAACATCCCCAGTGGCACCTTATAAAAGCACATTCCCATCCAGGTGCTCCTTGCTGAACTCTGTCAATATTGACTTACTAGCCACTCCTTCCCAGGCCATTACCAATGGCTCTCTAGATGTGGCCCAAGCAGGCTGGAAGACAATGAGGCTATTATCATCCTGTTTTGGACAATATACTTCGATACATCTAGCCACAGATTTCAGTAAGTGCTCTGGAAGCCAAGTTGCTTTGGAAACTCAGTCACTAAAATCTCTCATTATTCTTATTTTTCTTTTAACTTGTACATCTTTAAGTCTCATCATCCTCATTCTGTGTTAATATAGCTGATGCATTTCAATGTTAGTGTGAGTCTACATACTAGTCTTGTTTCTTTTTCATATCATGTGTAATTAGGGAGGAGGAGGGAAGGGAGGGAGGAAGGAAGGAAGGAAGTTGGTCGTGTTGACAATTTTCATATTTTTTTTACAGTTGAAACAGATGTTGAGTGAGACTATTTGTGGTGCCCAGGAATTGGTGACTGGAGTTCAAAGATGAGGACAAAGAAATGTTAAGTACCTCATGTTTTAAAGAGATCCATCAACCGCTGGGCTAGATCCCTTTCTTGGTTGTATTAAACTGTGGCTTAACTGGCTCTTTTACTGGCATCTATCACTCAGTCCTGGTCTCCACCCATTTCATGTCCTGTGAGCCATGCAGTAATTTTTCATGGAGTAATTTTAACTTTAGCACTGCTTTAGTGAAGTGGGGAGGGAAGGGAATGCCCTTCCTCTTCCAAGCTAGATAGTGGGAGAAGAATTTCAGGAGATCCACTCACAGAGAGTGGGAAACTTGAAAAAGGGAGATTTCGGTATTTTGCTGTATTACTAGATGTCTGGTTAGGCAGTAGACATGTGAATTTGTCCTGTACCTTTCTGAGCAGAACAAATGAGGATTGGGGCATGATAGCAGGGCCAAGAGAAGAGGGCACCAGCAGAAGGATTCACTCTCATTGGTTGATGTGGCAAGGACTCCTCATGTCAAATGGACCCTGAGGGGGTAAATGAAGTTGAACCATGAGGACTGACAGAGGCCTGAGAGAGGTTGGGAGAAGCTGAGCCATGTTGGAATGCCCATGCGGGCAACTGTGCAGCTCCAGCCTTAAGCCAGTAAAGATGCATGTCCCTTTCCCTCTCCTCCCCCCCACCACGCTGCCTCCCCCAGAGGAGCTACAGCCCACAGGAGAAAAGGGAATGTGATGTTGCAGAGAAGGTGCATAGAGAGATGGGGAGGAGGAGTGAAAGAGCATCCATGTCTTCTCCTCCACTTGAGCTTCCTTGAGTACCAGCCATCAGATGATGATGGAAGGGATGCTGTCAATCCAATATGTTGGAACTTTATATTAGGTGGATTTTTAATAACTAAAAATAACCAAAAGATTGAAGAAATTACCTATGATACTGTTAGAGGACCTCTAATCCAATGGGCAGTGAGATATATTTTAGCAGTGGTTGGAGGAAAATAGGATCATGTCAAGTTTGGATTCATTGAGTCAAGAGTGCTTAATAAAATGGTTACACCATGTGACTTTTGGGTGACCTGCTGCTCCAGCTAACTCAGTTGGTCTTGGAATTAGTTTTCTGTTGCTATATTATGGAGTCTCATGAGCATAGCAGCTTGCAACACACCCATTTATTGTCTCACAGTTCTGAAGTTCAGAAGCTTGGGTGTGCTTGGCTGGACTCTTCGGAGTTTCATGCTCAAGATGTTGGCTAGGCTGGGTTCCCATTTGGAGGCTCTGGGAAAGAAAGACTTCCTAGATTATTCAGGCTGTTGATAGAGTTTTCTTGCAACTATAGGTCCAAGGTCCCTGTTTCCTTGCTGGGGTGTCAGTTGGTGGCCACTAGCGTTTCTTCTTACATGATCCCCTCCATGTTCAAAACAGCCATGGTGTCCTGATTCTCCCTTTGCCACATCTGTCCAAGTTCTGCTTTTAAGGGCTCAGGTGATTGCAGTGGACCTACCTGGATCGTCCAGACTAGACTCCCTATGTTAAGGTCAACTGATTGGTCACCTTGCTGGTGAGACTATGGACAGATGACTGGACATCGAGTAGTTATGGGAGACTAGAAAGAAACCATTCCTGAGAATGGAGGCCATGCCTATTGCAACACAACAGAAGGTGCCTGGATCCCTAAGGACTTTATGGAGTGTAGATAACAGAGCAGCACTGGACAGCTCATTTCTTGACTTTTTCCCATAAGAAATACATTTCTTTTTAAAGTTGCTCATGTCCTGCCCCCCTGCTCCTACACCTCATGTCAATCTTAATGGATTTATTCCTTTAGCCATAGCTCAATCACAAACTGAACAATTCCTCATTGGTTTGCTAGATGAAATTCCCAGGGGAAAAATAGATCTGCCTAGCTCTGTCTTTTAATACCAACAACAGACATGGCCGGTTTCCACCAGAGGGTTTTATTCCCTTTTGATTGTATAGTAGGGGTCCAGGCTGAGGCTGCATCTCCTGGTGTACCTTGTACATAGGAGTACCACTTGTGAACCAAAGGCCTTTAAGAAAGTCCTCTTCTTACTTCTCCTTCCTTCATTCCCTGTGTGCCAGCTGGAGGATGACTGGAGGTCACAGGGGATGGTGGAGTCATTATATGGGAGACTGGGATCCTGAATCACCAAGTAGAAAACTGCCTGCCAAAATTTGTAATGTGAAAGAGAAATAAGCACCCTTGCATTAAGCACCTGCAATTTAGAGGTTGGTAGCTTATCGCAGTTATCATTTCTTAATACTATGCAAATCTATGTATCTGGTCCCCCTCCCTGCCTATTAACTCCAACTGTTAAAATATATCTCACTGCCCATTGGACGAGAGGTCCTCTAACAGTATCATGGGTAATTTCTTCAACATTATGGTCATTTTCAGTTATTAAAAATCCACCTAATCTAAAGTTCCAACATCATATTGGATTGACAGCATCCCTTCCATCATCATCTGATGGCTGCCTATGGATTGGCAGCCTGTAGTTGACTGGGTAACTGTTCAAGAGTATCTGGTTCCCTCCTGAAGAAGGCTTGTACTTTGTTACTTCATACCTTCATCAAGATATCTGAGGCAGGACTAACCCCTTTGAAGGGGTTGTGGGTACATAGAAAGAGGGTTCCTGTTTGTTGCTTCACTATTGCTTTATCTCTGGCCACTGGCACTCTTCATGGTCTTTTGCAAAGGACTGAGCAACCATATTATTTAGGAATCTTTTGATTGTATCATAAATTTATTTCAGATTTGTTGAAATATTCCGTATTTTCAGACTCCCACAGACCCCTAAAGTCTTCTTCAGGCCCAGAATTCACACATAGAGGTACAAAATACAGTATAGATTAGAGGACAGATATTCCCCACCTACAATAAACTCGACACTGATTTCAGTTGGCTGGTGTTACTGTCTTGAATAATTACCTTCTAAATGTCAGAGCTGTTCTAAGCAACAGTGAGTTCCAACCTGCCTCCTCAGATGCCAGAAGTTCCAGGATCCTTGCTTGTTGCTGTCCACAGGCAGCTGTAACCCTGATCTTCTAGTTTCAGTCTCCTGGCTTGAGTCTAGCAGTCACAGACTTCCCTTTGCTTTGTCCACCACTTGGGGATCCCTGGCATTCCTAGGCCATTGCCAGAATCCCTGATCAGCCTCTTTCCCAGTGTGATGGGCAGCCTTTAAGAGGTGAAAACATCCTTTATGCTCCTGCATTTGGTAGGTGAAGCAAGGTAGGGATTCAATGTCAACCCTGGCAGGCAGGTTCTACTGCGGATGAGCAGCTTGTCCACTAGGTGGCACCTGTGGAGGCTGGGGAGAAACAATGAGGGCTTTTCTGTTAAAAAAGCACAAAGGAAGGGTTCTGCTTTTCTTTTCCCTTTCTATTTATTCCATTCACCACCATCACCACCCCAACCCCACTCCTAAAAGTAACATTAAAACAAGGCACCTTTCTACTTCTCCCTCCCAGGAGGGTTCCAGCTCCTCTCAGGTGCCTCTGGCTAGAGCAAGGCAAGAGGCTATCCTTTCATTTAATGTCTGAAACCATGGCCCAACCAGTTTGTTCTAAAGTTGTAATTGAAGCCCACTGAGCGCCCTAACCCTCACCTCATTCCATTCCTTCCTTCCAGCTGATTTTGTCCCAAGGCCCTGCAATTAAGAAGTGTGGCCCCAGGCTTCCCTTTCTACTCTTTTTCTTCTTTGTCCTCCTCTTTGTCTCTTTCTTTCTTTCAAGTCTTCTCCATTTTCAACCTACTTTGGACGGAAGAAAGTGGGGGAAAAAATCTCTCTTATCCACTAAGTGGGAGTTGACGACAGCGGCAATGTGGTGCATGAGGGTCCGCGTGGGCAGAGGTGTGATTTGGCCTGAGAGGTTACATCGATTTGCTCCAACAAAATGAAACTGAAGCTATGCCAATAAAAGACCTTGGCATTTCCAAGGAATTCAGAGAAGTTTGAGGATTGAAAGTGAGTTTTTAGATCAACTTGAGGGGAAGAAAGAAGTTGGAATTTGGTCTCTGAGTTCCTTTGCCCAGGCCATATCTGCATGGAAGTAGAAATATGGTCACAGCATTAGTAGCAAAACCCTATTTCTTTGGGGCTACTCTCAAGTGTTATTTGGGGGAGATCCAGGCCTGCTCAAATTCTTTCTAGCTAGTTCAGAAGGCCCAGGTGAGGAAGTGAGGGAGATACAGAAAGGCTTAGGCAGTCAGGGCAAGATGGTGAGTGAGGGGTTTGGGGGCAGGGCCAGAACAAGGAGCACGGAGAGGGTCTTCTGATGAGGTCAACTTCCTGGTTGACAAAAGTGCTCATGAATATAAGCAGGGACCCAATCAGTCAGACGCTTCTGTACTTGTGCTTCTAAGTAGGAGATCCAATAGAAAAAAAGAATACAGACACATGGACAGAGGGGGCACCAATCAATAATAGTGAGGAGAGCATGAACAGGGGAGGAGATAAAGAAAGGAGAAAATTCCAGAGACCATAAAAAGAACAGCCCAAAACTCCTCCCCTGGATTCTCAGCTCTGGGGCCCCTTCTCTTCAGGGAAATCTATCTCTGTAACTCCATTGCTTTTGCAATAAATCTACTTCTTGCTTGTTATCTCTGTGTCCTGTTCTTCAATTATTTGCTGAATGGAGACAATGAACCCAGCACCCCTAGACGGTAACAGAAGTATCCCCTTAAATGCACGGGAATTCACCCAGCCAGGCTGGGCTGCATTCTGACAAGGTACACTCAGTGGCTCCCAGTCAGCCATGGCATGGAACATGCTCTCTGGGTCTGCAAGCATGCTCCAAACATCACTAGTAAGGAAGGACCCCCCTACAGCCTGGCATGATGGAGCCTTTTCCTTGATGGGACCTCATACAGTTTCCTTTTGCTCCCTCCTCCCAACATGCAAGTATGTAAGAAACCTAGGCAAAGTCCTTTGTCTTTGTTTGCTCATAAAATGACCGAGTCTGCTTTGTGCCCCTTTCTTAGGTTTTGTTCTCTGAAGCTGTTGGGGAAATCTCTTCTGCTCCTAGGAAAGATAACACAGCCCGAATACTACCAGGGGAAAATGCTTGTGCTTATTCTGCCATTATTGCAAATTAGTTGTGAACATCTTGAACAAGCCTAACAGAGTGGGGTAAACCATGATCTGGTTTTGTCTTCCAGTCTCTGGTTTCAGTTATTGAATCTCTCTTTCTCATCAGTTAGTGGACCCTTGGTGTTAACTTAGATTCTATAACCTCCTGATCACTCTTGATTATTAAAGATGTTCCAACTTTACAAAGTTCTCTGTTTTCCATCTTGCTAGGCTTATGCTGATGTGAAGTGGTAGAGGCAGCCTGCAGACTGCTCTATTCCTCTTCCTTTATTGCCCACAGGGTGGGGTGGGGGAAGCTTGCATCTCCTCTGGGATGTCTCCTTTCCAGCCTCCAGATGCTCTGGGTGTTGAGCCCCAACTTGTGACCCTGACAAATACCTTCTCTCTTCTCTGAGAAGGTCTTGGGGTTGTATTTAACTTGCTATAGTTAAAAGGGCCAGCTCTGACCCCCCAGTAATCCATAAGTGATCCAAAGGTTGGCAGTTGTCTTTAGAATGTGGAGTACTTACCACTTTTGTGTCTCCAGTGATGGATCCCAAGTATCAATTTGGGGAAAAGAGAAAAACCTCACTAATTAATCTGCTCCAGAGTATAAAACCATTGCTCACATACTCTTCTGTTCCCCCACACCCATATTTTGAGGACCAGGGGCACAAGAAGAGCCCAAGATAACTCACCACACCATGTCCTCCTGCCAGCAGATCTGCCTGCTGTTTCTCTACTCACATCGGCTAGAGTGACTAGGTGAGCTCCATCATGGCCACGTTGTCCTGGCATGGGTACACCTGGTTCTCTTCCCTTTAGGCCTAAAATTATATTTATGGGTGGAAAAAAACATCCTCAAAAGTTAAGTACTTTGGGGCTGGGAATACAATTCAGTTGGTAGAGTGCTTGCCTCACATGTACAAGGCCCTGGGTTCAATCCCCAGCAACACACACACACACACACACAAATAATAGTAAATAAAAGCCCCCTGTTTCAAAAGAAAAAAGTTGGGGCTGGGTTGTGGCTTAGTGGTAGAGCACTCGCCTAGCACGTGTGAGTCGCTGGGTTCGATCCCCAGCATCACATAAAAATAAAAAAAGTAAAGGTATTGTGTCCAAGTACAAATAAAAAAACATTTTAAACAAAAGTAAAAAAAAAAAGGTTAACTACTTTAAAACCACCATCATTAAACTCTTTGTTTTTGCCAAACTTAATCCACTAACTTGAGTTCCTGGCAGAAGGCTTGGCCCTTTCCACAAAGCCATTGGCACTCTCCCCACACTCCCCCATTGTGGATTCCACTATGTTATGTGCCTCCAAATATCATCTTGCGCTCTAAATTTCTCAGGTTATAGTGAAACAACTTTCCTTCTCACTAACCCCTTTTCATAGATCTCTGACACTAGTTCTTAAGAATAATCTAAGGTCTTTGTCTATAAAAAATACTCTCAGCAGGATATTTCCAGCTCAACTTAACAGATTTCCTGTTCACACCTTCTCACTGTCCGTGGACCATCAGTTTTGCCTTTTCCTCAGATGAGGTTTGTGTCAGAAGGTACCTTGGCCCCTGTGCGCCCTTATTTATGTTGGATGCTACCTGTAGGTTCTTTTTTTCTTTTTTAAAAATATTTTTAGATGTTAATGAACTTTTATTTTATGCATTTATTTATATGTGGTGCTGAGAATCAAACCCAGTGCCTCACACATGCTAGGCAAGTGCTCTACCACTAGCCATAGCCCCAACCCTACCCATAGGTTCTTAAGGTAGACTGAGCAATAGTCCCTAAAGATGCCCATACCATTGCCCCTGGGACTTATGAATATGTTACCTTCCATGGCAAAAATGACTTTGAGACTGGAAGATTATCTGGATTATCTGGGTGAGCCCAATGTAAACGTCAGGGTCCTTATAAAGGAAAGAGGGAAGTAGGAGAGTCAGAGATGGAGATGTGAGATGGAGCCCTGAGTCAAGGCATGTGGCAGACTCTGGAAGCTGGAAAAAGAATGAGGTCTCCCCTAGAACCTGCAGAAGGAGCACAGCTCTGCCAACACCTTGACTTTAGGGAGGAAAATCCATTATGGATAATGAGAAAACAGGAAAAAGAGTCTTGAAGTGGTTTTGTTGGAATATTAAAGCAACCTAGCATACCATGTTTATTACAAAAAATTTCATTCTTTAGCTCCAAACATAGTGAGATACCCTTTATTAATTTGCTTTACATCATTTTCTCAGGTCAAAGGGTTTGTTACTGGCAGGTAAATGATGCATGTATTTGGTTTCCTTTATGTGTAAAAGATAACAGAATCCTATAATGCCTAGATGGTAGGACTGGAATGGTGCTGTTAACTCCTAGTTACCTTTCTCATCCTCAAGACAGCACATCACTGTGCTTTCAAACCAGCCTCACAAATGAAGCCTGGGAAGCAAAGTTACAGAGCTTGTTCTACAAGAGGGGCCATTAACAGGCTTCAATAAAGAAAAGTTCAAACACATGCAGATCAAGGAAAAAGAAAATGACCTAAATGGAAGGTCTGAGATGTAAGAAGGAACCATGCACAAATGTAATGGTAAATATATGGGCATATCTAAGCCAAAGTCATCTGAATAAAATGATTACTGTATAAATTGTGAGGTTCAAAAGGATATTTAAAATACTGGATAATATTGGCATAAAAATGGGGAGGAAATGATCAGAGTAAAAGTATTCTAAGGTTCCCATGTGATTTGTGAGGAGAGTAACATTATTGTGAAATGGTGGAAAAGCAGAATATAACCTGTGAGCAGAGAAGGAAAAGAGTAAAATAACAGAAACAAAATACAAACAGTAATTAAAAGAGAGAGAGCGAGAGAGAGCGCACATTGTACAAAATAAGATGGTGGAATGAAATGCAAATATGACAATAATCACAATAAGTGATTAGATGACATCCTTCAGTTAAAAGACAAAAATAGATTGGAAGAATGATGAAATTAAGCTCTAGGCCTTTTATACAGGACAAGCCTAAAACAAAGACAGAAATATTATAGTTCAAAGAGAAGAAAATAAATATGTTGGGCAAAGACTATATAAGGAAAAATAGTATAGCTGTGTTAGTATCAGACAAAACAGACTATTAGAAAAAAAGGCAAAATAAAGTTGGTAACTACCTAGTGATGAAAGTTTTAAGTTACCAGAAAAATATAAAAATTAAAATTCATTTATAACTAAGAGAACAAAAATTAACAAAGTATAAGGGAAAACTGTCAGCTCTCCCATATTCAGAATAGAATGATAACACAATATTATGTGCCCAAACTTGTGGTATCTAGCCAATGAGATCCTTGCAGGGAATACATATACTCTTAATTGCTTCCTTTAGAAAAGATGAAAAGCTCAAAATTAATGACCTATGCATGCAATCTGAGAAGTTAGTAAAAGAAAAAGCAGATTAAGCTAAAAAAAGTATCTTTAAGTAGAAGGAAGGACATATTAATATAGAAGGAGAAATTAATGAGGTAAGAAGCAATCATATAATCAAGAGTATTGACAAACCCTTTCTGAAAAGCTTAATGAAAATGACAAAACTCTGCTAAGAGTAATCATAGCAAAAGAGAGGAGACACAAGTTAAGACTATCAGGAAACAATGGGGAATATAAATATAAATTAAACAGTTTTTAAGAAGAAGCGATTGCAGACAATTTTATGCCAACAAATATGACAATTTAAAGTATGTGTAAATTCCTGAAAAAATATACAACTTGCAAAAACTGACTTAATAAAATATGGAAAACTTAAAAAAATTCAAGTAACACTATATTAATAGCTAAAAAAAAAAAAGACATGATCATTCCAACAAGTGCAGAACATGTTATTGATGAAATTAAACACATATTTACTATAAAAACTTACAGCCAACTCAGAAAACCAATGTCCTTACCCCAATTAAGGACAACTACAAAACAAAACAAAACAAACAAAAAAAAAAACACAAGAAACAAAATCAGTGGTGACCGGTGAAAACATTTCCTCCAATATCAGGAGTAAGGCAAGGATGTCCACTAACATTCCTTTTTTTCAACTATACTGGATATTTTGGTTTGGTTTGTGCAGCATATCAAGGAAAGGGAAAAAAACCCCATAAGAATCAAAAAAATGAATAGACAAAATTGTCATTATTTATAAATGGCACAAAATTGAGTTTGAGTAAGCTTTCTAGGTGCAAAATCAATGCTCGTTGCCTAAAGGCAATGATATTTCAATAAATTAATTTTTAAAAAAGGCAATGACAGGGCTGGGGTGTAATTCAGTGGTAAAGCACTTGCCTCACATGTGTGAGGCACTGGGTTTAATCCTCAGCACCACATAAAAATAAAGATAATGTGTGTTCATCTACAACTAAACAAATATTTAAAAAGAAAAGCCCAAATCTTTGGAAATATATTTTTTAAAAAAGGCATTTCAATGTATCAATAACAATCAATTATAAAATGAAATTTTAAAAATATGCCACTTAAAATAATAATATATGCCAGGGATGGTGGTAAGTGCCTGTAATCCAGCAACTCAGGACTCTGAGAAAGGAGGATCTCAAGTTCAAAGCCAGCCTCGACAAATTAGTGAGGTCCTAAGCAATTTAGTAAGACCCTGTCTCAAAATAAAAAATAAAAGGGTTGGGGATGTGGCTCGGTAGTTAAGTGCCCTTGAATTCAATCCCCAGTTAAAAAATAAATCTATCTATCTAATACACCTAGGAATAAATTATCAAAAAATTTACATATCCATTTTGAAAGCTTATTAAAAGCCATTACAGATGACCTAATTAAATGGAGATACATACTATGCTTTTAGTTGCTATATTCAATATTAAAAAAGATATTAGTGTTCTTGATCCACACATTCAGTGAAATTTCAAGAAAAACTCCAAAAGAATTTGTTTTTGTGGAACTTGATGAATTGATCTCAAAATTTATGTAGAAGAGTAAAAGGATGATAATAGCCCTTTCACTCTCAATGGAGAACTAAATACAAAAGTCAACTCAAGATAAACCAAAGACTTAAATGTGAAAGGCATTAAATCCATAAAACCTAGAAGTCAATACATGGGACTACATTTATAATTTGAGGAAATTTTTTGATAAATTTGGCTATATTAATTTAGGAACTTTTTTGGTACTAGAGATTGAACCTGGGAGTGCTTTACCACTGATCTATATCCCCAGTCCTTTTTGTTTTTAATTTTCAGACATAATCTCACTAAGTAACTGGGGCTGACTTCCAACTTTCATCCTCCTGCTTTCAACCTCCCAAGTCACTGGAATGAAAGGCATGTGCCACCATGCCAGGCAAGAACTTGTTTTTAAAAGACCATTTTAGTTGAGCAAAAAGGCAAAAAAAAAAAGTTTGGGACTAGGAGAAAAAATTCACTAAACACATAATTAAAAAAAAATCAGTATATGAAATATGTAAAGAAGAGTTAAAGAATCAGAAGAGATAATTCAATTGAAAATTGGACAATGGATATGATCTATGCATCTCATAGAACAAAAGTCCATAATAATGTGAAAAGATGTTCAACCTCATTTGTAATCAGAAAAAAAAAACAAGCTAAATCCATATATGATATGATTTTATACCCACCAAATTGGGAAAAGTTTAAGGCCAAGTGAGGGTGAGGAGTAACTGCATTGCTGAGTGTAGTGCCACTTGGTATGACTGCTCGGCTTCGTTCAATAAAGTTCAACAACACTGCCCCAACCATTTCTCTGCTAGGTATTATAAAGCTTTAAAAATCTTTTGCATACGGTGTCAGGAAACAAATATAAGAATGCTCATAACAACATTGTGCCCGAGGGCAAAAAAACTGGGAAAACTCATATATTCACTCCCCAGAGAATGGACAAAGTGAAGTGTACCCATGCACTGCAATAGCAAGACAGCAATAAAACTGAATGTTGAAGGTGAATCCCGAAAACATGGGGCTTCCACATACAGCTTGCATTCAGGTTGTGCCAATGGACTGAGTAGGTACCCCCACTGGCAAAGGGAAGCTTGTTCTTGAAGGAACGGGTACCTTTTTTTTTTTAACTGCACCAAGTCTCTATGGATTAGGTCTGGACTTGCAAAATTATAATGTTGAATAGAAAGATAAGTCACAGAAGTAATAAATTCTGTTTTATTTCACTTCCATAAAGTTCAAAACCCAGCAAAACTAAACAACAATGTCTATATATGTGGTAAAACTAAATAGAGAAAAGAGTGATAGCACAAAATTCAGACTAGTGATCACTTCTTGGGGAGAGGGGAGCATCCCATTAGGGAAGAGTACAAGATGGGGTTGGAGAGCTCTAAGGTACTTTGATGTTTTGTATCTTAGACTGAGTAGTGGGGACTCAACAATAACTGTCGGGAGCTGCCCTGGATGCAGATGACTTCAAGTCCTGATGCACCGGGTTCTGAACAACTATTGCATTCAGTCTGGCAAGGTAATGCCAGGTCGCAGTAACTTGGGCATTACCCCTGCTAAGATAACAAGGCGTGGCTCCAGGACTAGGCGTCACCCACTGGGGTTGAGTTACACTCACCTGCTCCTTTGTAATCCTACCCTTTTGCCCTTTTGGGGATAGAATGTTCCATGGAACCTCCCCTTGTGTCTCCTATATAAGAATAAAGAATTCCAGTGGCTCTCTTTCTTTCCATGGACCCTGAAGGTCTCAGAGCTGTCCCTGGATTATTGAAAAGGTACTTCTGTGTGTTTGCATGCTTTCTTCTTTGTCATTTTCTTAAGTTATTGGAATAGTCAGATTTTGTGAGCCCATCATTAAGTCACCAGCTAGGGTAGATGGTGATAGATAACATTATTTTTATTCTTTACCCTATGTATGTGTGTTAAAAAAATCCTCCTTATATAATCTGGGATGATTTTAAATAAAAATGATCCCACTCAAGAGAAATGCCTGAAGGAGAGGGACTCCCAACTAAGGTCTGGACAGCAGAGACTGCTACAGACTCAGGACAAAGGGTTTGTGTCCTAATTGGTCACCAGAGGAGAGACCTTGACTGCATCCAAGGTGAAGGACTCCAGTGGAATCCTTCCAAAGTGCATCATGCAAAAGTAAACTAAAACCATACTTTACAATTTGTAGAGTGTTTCATTTCATTTCTCTCATACACATATATATGAGAATATATATATATATATATATATATATATATATATGAGAATATATATATATATATATGAGAATATATATATATATATATATATATATATATATATGAGAATATATATATATATATATTCTGCCATATATATACATATAGTTATAGTTGCGCACAATACCTTTATTTTATTTATTTATTTTTATGTGGTGTTGAGGATCAAACCCAATGCCTCACATGTGCTAGGCAAGCACTTTACTGCTGAGCCACAAACCCAGCTTGAGTGCTTCATTTCTTTAAAAAAAAAAAAAAAAGTTGACAATACCATATGTCAGCAAGAATATGTAGTAAATGAAAAATTTGTGCATTTTTACTGAGAATGCAAAATGGTGCAGCCACTTTGGCAGATGGCTTAACAGTTCCTTATAAAGTTAGACATACTCATGAACTACTACAAAATTACAGGAGATCTAGTTATTTCCATATAATCTAGGAATCCTACACCTGGCAATTTACCCAAGTCAAATGAAACCTTTGTTCACACAAAACATTAGTATGCAGTGAATATGAATTTATATGAATAAGATAATATTTATTATCACTTAATAGAATATCGTAGAAATTGGGCCCTATTTTCTAATAATTCAACTCCAAAATACATTTCCTGAGGAAATGAATTAGGACTATTATACAAGAAAATGCAGTAAGATGGTATGAGTCTGTGATCTTACACACATTCAGAGACCACTGACACCAAATGATATACAGTCCTCACTAGAAGGAATATGTGTCTGCCATGCACAACACCTCAGTGTCCAGAACAGTGCCTGATATAGAGAAAGAAAATACTTGTTGAATGAATGGAACTCCAAGCTATAAATAGGAAAATGATAAGTGGGATCAACTTTTCTTAAGGCTTGAACAGCAAATTTTATTTAACTACAATCAATATAGATGATTGATTGTTTTTATAGATGAGGGGCTCAGGATCTATGACAACAGGTTGAATCTTAGCTTAATGAAGACACTGAGCATCACCTAAACTTAGCTAGTGGAAAGTGAATGGGCTAAGTAAAATTATAACTCAAAATCGTTCTTTATATGAAATACAAGTGAGAAGAAATATTTTTCAAATTCTCCATGGAGAATATATTTATTTACGTTCTTCTTGCATACTCTAAAACGCACAGTGTAGATTTCGTTTCTTCAAAAACAGTTGTGAAACTGGTAGTTTATCAGAGATCTTCAGAAGTTCTTCAGAAACATTGCCTTAGGTTTCAGCTAAGCGAGTCACAGAGATTGGTCATGAACTACTACAAAATTACAGGAGATCTAGTTATTTCCAGCAATTACTAGAAAAGCATTGAGAACACCAGACATACAGCCAGACAGAAGGCAAGAGAAGAGCAGATGTTTTTGAAGTAATAAGATATCAATATATATGACTCTATGTACAATATCAGAATTCTTTTACAGACAGTACACTTATGCATAAATCATTATTTTAAGGGCACTCTAATATAAATACACGTCTCACTAATTTCAATCTTTTCTCTTTGGCTCACAAATGCATGAAAATACCATAAACAGTATTCAGAACTTACTTCATTAATATATAAATAAGATACATTACAAATGGAAAGAAAATACAAGATGCCTCTTTAACATGGTAAATCTCTGAATATAAATAAGCAATATTTCACTGACATACAGTTAAACAGTATTGAATCATTACATATGTTCCCCCCACCCAAGATCAGACAACGGTAATATACACAATCTACACAAATCAATCTCTAAAAATGCAGCAATAGTACACCTGTAACAATGACTGCTACTGTTTTTCCCTAACAGTACACTAATGGGGAGGGCGTGATGCTTGTCATCTAGTAGTGCTTTTTCTCATCCATCATTCTTCAGGTCGGAGAAACTCTGACAGGGAGGTCAACTCCCATCACCAACATTCCCTTTGGCCTCTATGACACAGCATTTTGGAGACCATCTTTCCTGCCATTGTTGGGCAAGCTGGTTTGCAATGTGTTTAACTCCTCAGTAACTGCTGAAAGTGAAGTTAATTCCCTTGGGGCAGGAGACATGCTGTGTGCTAGCACTAAGCCACACTCACTATACACATATATATGTAGAGAGAGAGACGTATATATAACTGTACATATATACTGTGTTCCTAATGTGCAACTTTTTTTTAAAAAAAGAACATTATTTCCTGCTAACTCTAACAAGCTTAAAGTTGTAACAAGTATTCTTCAAGATATTATATTTTCCTTCAATGAAATGACCTATGTGTTTCAGCAACTTATAGAGGTTTGTTCTAGAGTGTCAGAGGGGAAAGGGAGTCCCATCAACTAATGTTCTTCGAGGGTGATTACAGATCCTGACCCAGTCTTTCTATCTCCTCAATGAGGAAGTCGATGTCTGATTGGGTGGCGCCTGGGTTTGAGATGACCATCCGGAAAAAGTTGGCCTTGTCCCCCTGAGGCTGGTAGCCCACCATGGTTGTGCCTGACTCCATCATCAGGGCTTTGATCTTTGGAGCCACCTTATAATGGAAAACAAAACAAAACTCAAAACCAATATTAACACCTTCTCTTTTTAACAGTTCAACCCAACTGGCTTTTCACCATTTGTGTCTACACTGATATAAGCACAAAGAAATATTTTATATCAGGTGTGTTTTGTGGCTAATATCTAATGACTATTTAAGCCACCTAGTCAGTCATAAGATCCCTCAGAAAGTACTGGGTGACTGAATTTTGAAAGTCAGTCATGGAACAACAAAAATAAAGAAAAACAAAGACAAATTTAACAATACAAATTAAGGCTTCTGCATAGGAGCTCAGGATACTGTGTTAAACATGGATTTGGTCTGTGGTTGGATAAACAAAATATTACATAAATATATTACTAACAACTCTGGATAATAAATACAGAAATCAACAGCTGAAATGAATCAACATTAGAGTAGACTTAGACTTAATAAAAAGGTATCATAACGGACATAGTTTCATGTCAAATGTTCCTAGAAATATGTCTGTCATTCACTTGCTCCGCACAGGATTCTTGTAATGAAGAATGCCATCCTTCCTAAGGCAAGATGCGTTCTTTAGAGCTCCCTGTTATATTTGAACTGCAGCAAGGGCTCAATTTAGACCTGAGAACAATGTAACAAGATGGCTCACCAACACCCATCGCTAGAAGCCCACCCCAAGTCTTTATTTTTCATTTCTTTCTCATTAGAATGAGGATGTCCTGACCAGAGAAACTGCAAAGAATTAGGTGAAACAAAAAAATAAGTCCATACCCTGTGTAATTTTTCCTGTCGCTCAGGGCTATCTGGAATACCTCTGAGGCTTTGTGGAATATACCAGAAACAGACATTTGTGTGCTCAGGCTGCAAAGATTTTAACAAACAAAAGATAATTAAGAGAAAATGAGAGAAAACTGATCCCAAGCCCATATGCACCCTCAGTGGAAGTTTCTCAGACCATAATATATGAGTCAGAAAAAGCCTGGTTTATCCGATCGTATCTCTTAGGAGAGCTTCTCCCTGCAATCAATTTTCTAGATAACTCCAGTTACCACTTTTAAACACTGAAATATTAATATTAAGTACATTTAGGTAATTGAAAAAAAAGGTTACTATTTATCTTGCCATTTGTAGAGCCACACATACAGAAGATCCTTGAAAAATAATTTAGTTTATTGATACTAAATAGTTTGTTTTTGATGCTTTCACTTTCCTCCCTAGTTGCCATTTCTAGCACCACATCTGCCAGTGACTGGCTTGAGACACTGCATTTGTTGTTTTCAATCTGCTAGTAGAAAGTTTAAAATAATGCAAAGAATCAGAATAAGGTCCCATGGGTGAGATGCCCAAATACTAGACCATTGATTTTAACTGCTCAGAGCTTTTTCTGTGCTCATTTGGGGACTCTCAGGTATTTTCCTGATAGTTGAGGTTGCCTGATAAACAGGCAAAAGTGAAATGTAGGTGGTGTTGTATACTCTGGGTTCCGAGTGGATTTTCTCTTCGCAGCACTGGCTCCAATTTCATCTTTCTTTATTCAATGAGAGCTCCATTAGGGAAGAGAGTATGTGTTTTGGCCAATACTGTATAATCCAGTCCCTGGCATGGGTCTGGAATGTGGTAGGAGCTCCGTAAACACTAGTATGATAAATGCTTTACTGTGTGAAGTCGGGGTATAAACTCAGGGAAAAGACAATTTTATCTGAATCCTTTATTCTACGTAGAATAAAACAGAATCTCATTTTAGAATTGGTCTTGGTGGGTAAACATATACCCAACCTAAGAGATCCCATTCTAAACTTCTTGGAATTGAGAAACACTTTATCATAGAGGTCCAGTACATTTTCATCTGGATGATGAAAAATTCAGACTTCTATGGAAAGACCTCTAGTATGCAAAGAGCTGGCTGAGAGTGACAGGATTTTAAATGAAGTAAAGGGGGGAAAGTCAGTGCAGTGCTACCAGAAGAAAAGTTCATGAACGTGGAGGGAATTAAATGAACAGTGCATATGAATGAAAATTCAGAAGCAGCTCATGGTGATGTGGGAATATTGGCTTTGGAAGATTCCTGCAGTGGTTTTTCTGGAAGTGCTATGCATTGGTCCATAACCACTTACCTCACCATCGAAAACCATCTCAAATTCTTCTCTGTTTTTAATCTTGGTGTAGAGATATTCAGCCAGTTCTAGACATTTGTTGATTTGATTTTCAAATCCCACTGTGCCCTGTTTTTAAAGAAAAAGGTCATAGTTGTTGATGGTAAGTTGTATTTCCCTGGGATGGGCATTTGGGAAGGCTATGCTGTCCTTGTCTATGGGGAATATCAAAAGGAGTGTTCCTGGATAGAGACAGTCAGAAAAAACCATCTAATTGAATAAGTACAGCTTTTTCAAAGCTCTGAGGACAGTAAGATGAAGTGGACTTGCTTTCTCTCTTGAAGACACTCTGTTCTCTGGGCAGTTATTCTCAATAGGACTTTGAGCTTCCTGCTAGTTATTCATAACCTCAACTTGATGCCCATTTCTCATTTCTTTAGGATAGTGCTCTCAAAGAGTCATATCTGGACTGAGGCCAGTCCACAAACCATAACCAGTCCAGGATGACATGAGTTATAGACAACACAATTAAGCATTAAGAAACTATTAAAGCCATTCAACAGAGTAATTTTATGCATACTGACTCTAATGAAAATATTGGCTTATATTTTATATGTTCTATATTTTATTTTTCCAGCAATTATTTTTTTATTTGTTCTAATTAGTTGCACATGATAGTAGAATGCACTTTGATACATCATACATAGATGGAGTATAATTTCTCATTCCTCTGGTTGTACATGACGTAGAATCCCACCTGTTGTATAGTTATAGTGTACATAGGGTAATAATGTCTGATTCATTCTACTATCCTTCCTAACCCCATACCCCTCCCCTCCCTTCACCCCCTCTACCTAATCTAAAGTAACTCTATTCTTCTCTAGCCCCACACCTTATTGTGAATTAGCAACCACATATCAGAGAAAACATTTGGCCCTAGGTTTTGTAGGATTGGCTTACTTCGCTTAGCCTGAGATTCTCTAGCAATTCTTAATTGTATCAGTCCATGATAGGTTACAAAACAAACAACTGGTTCTTAAAAGATTACTACCTTAGAACCCGTCTCCCCCAGCCAAGTCCTGACCAAACACATTCCACACTCTTGCAGGCAGGCTACCTTTTACCTAGCACAGAATTATTCCTTTTCAGTGACAGGCAGGTGGAAGGGGAAGTCATTGTTCTCAATATCTGCCCTACGGCAGAAATAGTTCCAACTATTGACAAACTGGTTGAGTGTGAGTTTCCAAAGCCAGCATAGCTGGTTACTAATGGTAGCACGAGGGTTGTTGAGTGGGTGGGTGTTAACAAGGAGAGCAGATGCACAAGGCTAGCTTTGGATGGCTGATGGGCCTGGGTGGAGTATAGGCTGGCAAAACCTGAGCCTCGAGTAGTGTCACTGTTAACTGGCCCCTGGGAATGAAGCCTCCCCCAGGATCCCACCTCAGCAAACGATGCACCATGAGCCAACCCTCCTGAGGACAGTTCAAGAGGCTATCATTAGGCAAAATGACTGAGATGGGCCATGTGGTCATTACAGTATTTCTAAATAATAGGGCTCTTTCTCTTAATGCAATGTATAGCTTTTGTTTACTTTGTGGTAGAAATTAAAATCAGATTCTTTCTATATTAAGGCACACTAACTTGATATTTTGCTAGAAATCCTTATTGTTTTGATATCAGGTGGTCCTCATCTTAAACATGGAAATTATTAAAATCAACTTATAATAGGTAAATAAAAAATTAATGTGATATACAGTTGTGAAATCAATTGCCTTTACTTGGTAATATAAAAATGCTTTTGAGCTGGGGGTGGTGGTGCAAACCTTAAATCCCAGTGGCTCAGGAGGCTGAGGCAGGAGGATGGGAGTTCAAAGCCAGCCTCCACAACTTAGCAAGGCCCTAAGCAACTCAGAGAGACCCTTCTCTAAATAAAATACAAAAGGGCTGGGTGTGTGGCTCAGTGGTTAGGTTCAATCCCTGATACAAAAAAAAAAAAAAAAAAAAAAAAAAAGCTTTTGAAACAGGTACTAGTAATCTTCTCCATTACTCATATTTTCGGGGAAATTCTAATAGTTAAGCTTTGTCCCCCTATGAATTGAAGTGCAACCCAAGAGCCTGAAGATGGCTAAAACAGCATGTTTCAGTCTAGTACAGGATTCCTCAAAATAAAGTATGCAGTTTCCAATCCTCAGCAACACACACACACACACACACACACACACATTGTGTAGTTTCTAGAATAGTATATAAAGTACAAATAATAGAGAAGGCATTTCTTAAATAGAACTTGAAACTGTCATATATATTCCCTGATGAGAGGCTCATAAAGGAATTTAGGGTTCTTCTCAGTGTAAGGCAGTTGTTTTATCTTTTACCTCTTTCTTTATGTCTTCACTAGGTAATTTTAACATCCCTAAGGATTGTTGTAGAAATCCTTATCTTAGGATAAGTTTTAGTTGTTATAAGAGAAAGTTATAAGAAAACTTCATGATAATTCAAACTGAGGATGCAGAACTGAAGGAAGAAGAGAGAATTTGGCCTAAGCAATAAACTTATTTCATTCACAAAGAAAATACAGTTAACTCAATTATCTAAGTATTGATCACACACATAGTGAGTTATCCGTGATATATCATGGCATCTCTTTCACAGGCGGTCTGTGCAAATTACATTTCTGCTCTATTTCCCGAATGTCCCCCTTCATACCTTTGCTTTCCACATCAGCCAGAACTTGAAGATGTCCACGTGGCGGCCACACTGAATTGCCTTATCCCCTGTGTCGTAGGAGACATCATATTGCTTGTCCGGCTGGAAAAGGTACCCTGCACACATCTGGTTGCATCCTTGGAGTATACCCTGTAGTGGAAATCAAGGTGCGTGCATCTGATTCACAGATTATAGATGTCGATGCACAGAGGGGACTGGGGGTCACATGCAGTCTTTCTGCTGATGACTTTCTGAGGGCTTATACTTGTTCTGATATCCTTCTCTAAAACCACTCCTGAAAAAACTTTTCCCTTTTGCCCTCTGTCATTGATGAGCAAATGATCTCTTTCCTCAGATGCCCTATCCCTCTCAGGACATTTGTGTGTGTGTGTGTGTGTGTGTGTGTGTGTTGTGAGTTGTTTCAAAGTCTGGGAAGTGCTATGGCATTCAGTGGACAGGGGTTAAGGATATAAACCTCCTAAGTTGGTGGGACAGTTTCATGATGTGAAAAAAATTTCTCCCCAAGAGTGCCTCCCAAAAGTCCTCTTTTTCAAGATCTGCTATGAAGTTAACAGGGACTTGGTGTATGAGTGGAGTCAAGGGCTATGCAGGTCTAGGCTTCACAAGCTGGGCTTCCTAGGATGACTCAGGGTGCAGTTTTAGGAAGCAGAGATGCTTTGGAAGGCAGGCTCCTATTGTTATGTGAATGAGGAAGGGAACACGGCATTATTTTATCCACAGAAGCTTTTTGGTCAGTGTTCCTTGTTGCCCTAAGTTGGTATTTGTGGTTCTTGTTCCTTAGGCAAGAACTGATTTTTTCTTTATTTCAGCCCTTGGGACCATACATCCATACTAAGAACTCAAAGTATGTTCCAGTGAGCACTTTTGTCTTCACCTGATCACTCTCACTCTCATATTTGTGCAAACACGAAGGGATGCACAAATAATTCCCTAACAGGTTAGTACTGAACAAGGAGGAAGGGAAGTCGATGGCAAGAGCCTGGAGGAGAATCTAGGTGAGCCACAAGGGCAGGGAAGGACAGCAACCACAGTCTCACAATGGGGCTGCCAATCTTGTGAGTTAGCCGGCAAGTATGTGAAAGGACCCCATGCTTTTCCCTTCTGGTGCCGTCAAATGGACCTGCAGGCGGTCAGCGAATCTCTGCAAGGAGTACAGACCTTTTCCCTGACGAGAATGGCAGAGCACTGTAGCAGCACGCCCATCAGTTTGTGAGGGTTCCAGGTGACTGAGTTGGCCCTGAAAGAAGCATAGGATCCTTTGAGGAGAAGGTGCAGGAGTTGAGAGAAAGGCAAATGCCCTGTGGATGAAAATGCCACCCGTCTCCACTTGAGTCAGAAATCTTTCCCCGCCTGTTCTCCTAAATTGACGATCTAGTAATAAATTTTTGCGGGCAGTTTCAGAGTATTACGTTGCAGAGTGCATCTGCTAAGTCACTGCTATTAATCATAGATAACATTTATGATGAATTTATGTGTTTGATTGTTCTTTGAGCTTTAGGCATATATCCATATGGGAGTGTGGTTAAGAGCTCAGATTCTGAAGCCAACCTGTCCAAGTCTAAATCCTGGCTCTGATATTTGCTAACTTGGGCAGGTTACATAACTCCTCTGGGCCTCATTGTTCCCATCTGTAAGATGGAAGTCTACCTTAGAATCAAATAAAGGATAAAATGAGTTAATAAATATAACATACTTCTAATAGTGCCTGGAACACATAATTCCCACACAACCCTATGATATAGGTACTATTACTGCTCCTAATTTAGATGGAGAAACTGATGTACAAGGTTAAATGTGTTACCTAAAGCCACACAGCTGGGAAGGACTGGTGCAAGGATTCAAATCCAGGAGTCTAACTGTAGAGCCCATGCTCACGCCCACTCCACTAGACTGTCTCCCTCTGGGCACCAGACCTTGGATTCTTTGTGCCTTTCTGTTCTTATTTATAAAACGGATGGGTGATATGGAACCTACCTACATATGGGGCAGTAATAAAGAGTGACACCTGAAAGTAAAAATCAACTGTGAGACTCTTCTAGACTTTGACCAACTAGTTGCATTGATTTTTCCTCCTATTTTTAAAAATCTTCTAAATTTATTATTTATTAATTTACTTTAGCAGCACTGTTTAAATGCTAAATGAGCATGATTTTTGCCAGTTTGGGCTGCAGTGCTAACCCAACAAGCACTGTCTCCTAGCAACAGCATCAGTCCATCGGACACAATTAGATGGTGAAGGAGCACACGGGCCAGGAATTACAGAAACAACCGAGTGTAATGTATGTTGATTAAAACTTGGGTAACTTGCTTCAGTGGGTTACAGACTTCTTACCCCATAGCCTGGCCCACAGCTGAGCACTGTGTTTTCATACCTGTGAAAACTGCTTTTCCCTGACAGAGCAATTGCCTTGGAATTATACTGCCTCTACTCTTCGCACTAAACCCTTGCTGTGAATTTTTAACCTCTTCATCTTTCTTAGTCCTTTAGAGGGGGAATAACTTAGTGCATATGTGCACTGCATTTCAAGGAGAAGAGAGAAAGGCCTCAAGTACTTTCCCCCTAAGTGCATAAGCAAGAAAACCTTGTGAAAGAAACCTGTGAGTACTCCCAAGACAAGTTAATTAACTTCTGACCTCACAAAAAAGCGTTCATGTGAAGCCATATTTAAAAGGTAGTGAATTTGATCAGTTTTCTCATTGCTGTCATTTATCAAGTCATTTAAAAATCATATTAAGATCTCATAAAATGTCTTAAATGGTTCTCTGAATATCTCGAAGGTCTGAAGTAAATTATTATTTTTTATTGCTATAAATGGAAAGTAATAAGACAGGGTATGAATTCAGTTTCATTTAAAAGACACATTTTTTTTAACATTTAAAATGTTAAAAAAAAAAAGTCTGGTACGAAATATTTTAGGTTTTCCTAGAGTCAAAGATGGGGGGAGAAAACTGCCTGAAAAATCTCATGTCCAGTTGGGCTGGCTCATGGTCATTGCATATATTATTTTCCAAGTTATAGGACTATATAATCTTGCTTCAAAGAGCCAGTCTCGCCCATCTTGACACTGGCACTTTGAAACTGAGACAGAAGGGAGGAGTGGTAACAAAAGCCAGAGTTCTTGCTAGAAAAGAAATCATGGTGTGCTGCCTGGTACTTGCTACACATCCATCTCTCCCACCCCACTGCTTTGCTCCAGCCTCACTGGTTTCTCTGCTGGTTCTTCAGTTTGCCAAGAACAGTCCTGCCTCAGGGCCTTTGTGCTTGCCATTCCCACTGCCTAGAACACTCTTTCCCATATCCTTGCTTCCTGTCTCCCTTTATCCCAGTACTGCTAAGATAAGGTAGCTGGAGCTGAGCTTCTTGCTATTTTCCCAGGAGTCAGTTTACTGAGGAAAAACAAAAATAAAATAAAAAACAAATGGAATTGCTGGACTTTCTTGTACCCTTGGCTAACTCTGATTGAGCCTCCAAATAAATCCCCACACTGTTTAGTGTCTCTTCTCTCCATCCTGGGCACCTGCAATTTTATCTACTGTCACACTTATGACACAGTGTTATAATTGCTTGTTTAGGGATCTAATTTGAGAATGCACGGAGGACTCATTTGCCTGAGAAATCAACCATACAGTAAGTGCTCAATAAATGCCTGCTGAACTAAGAGTGAACTAAGTCAGAGAAAAGGTGTTGGCAATCAGGGCAGGCTGACATCAGAGCACAGCGTGTTTGGTGTTCTGGATGCAGGGAGGCCCAGCATGTGTGGCCCATACCTTTCTATGCCGCTGAGTTTATGGCGGTGCTTCCTGGACATGAGCAGCCCACCGCCCCAGGCAGCCTGTGAGGACAGAGAAAGGAGGGAGAGGAGCAGCGACATTGAGATCTAAGACCAGTCACTCCACACCGCTAGGAACCAACCAGCAGAATGTAAAAGGTGAAAAGCAAGCTTCTTTGATAAAAGGAGCCCACCCTGTTCAACCAGTACCCTCAACCTTGATCGTTTCTTTACCAGAAGTTCTGGGCTGGGAATGTAGCTCAGTGGTAGAGCACTTGCCTAGCATGTGGGTGGCCCTGGGTTCCATCTCTAGCACCACAAAAAAAAAAAAAAAAAAAAAAGAAAGAAAAAGAAACAAAGTTCTTTCAGTGGAGTGTCAGCTCTCTGACTGATACCCACAAGCCAGGTCTGAGCTTATGGTGTCTTTTGGGTCCAAGACCCAAAGTACTGTGGAAAGCCAGGGATACTGTGAGTCTCCTAAGGAGGTCCTGGAAGCTACCCCAAGGGCTGGGGCATGCTGTCTGCTTCTTCCTAGAATAGAATTCTAAAAGCTCCTGAGAAAATCAGAAAGCATCAGCTCCCACCAGGTCTGGAGGTCCCACCAAGCTCCAGCAGCAGCAGGACATTTTCAGGGGTACTGATACATGTTTACTAGATAGCCTGGCATGTTATCCGACACAGCAGCTTTTGTTAGTTATTGTTCAGTAGCAGGGCAGATGTCCCCATTGTCCTGTTGTAAGAAGTTAAATGCATCAAAGGATGGACAGAAACAAAGGAAAAAGACACCCAATCACATGTGTGAAAGTACACCTTTTGTATTGCCAGGAAAATTTGGGACTAAACCTCTTAGTTGATAATATCTTCCATATATTTCCTTATTTTTCCTGCATGTAGCAGATAGGCATTCTTTTTAGAAAAATGTCATAGAAGGTTGGACTTCAGGCAGGTAGCTGAGTGTTCACATTCATAGTCACTTTCTGTATATGGTGTCTTACACTTTTCCCCTTTGAAATCAGCTATATTGTACTCTGTAGCCATTTGTTTGAACAAAGGAACCTGGAAAGGCAACAGAAACCATATTCTAGGAAGAACCACAGAGGATAGCAACTGAACAGTAAGGAACTGGAAGAGTCCCAGGTCTCTGGTAGGTATCAGTCATGATTAGCTGGCTAGTGACCAGGGAAGAGCTAAAACTACCTTGGTGTACAGAAAAGGCCAGCTGGGGTATTGGGAGCAGCTTGAAGCAAATCATAAAACAGAGCTGCTTCCATTCCCTGAATGGACTGGGCTGCTCTGTGAATTATAGCACTTACATCGACATGGAGCCAAAGGTTGTATTTCTCACAAATATCTGCAATCTCTTGTATCGGATCAAAAGCGCCATAAACAGTTGTGCCAGCAGTTGCATTGACATAAAGAGGAACATATCCCTATGAGGGGTGAGAGAGAGAGAGAGAGAGAGAGAGAGAGAGAGAGAGAGAGAGAGAGAAAGCTGATTAGTGCTTTTAACCTTTCTCATTTTCCCACTTTCATATGAATTGGAAGAAAGTAATAGCATTTATTTCAAACAGTGATCAACAGAGCTGGTATGGTAGTATTCTTTGTTGGTTCATTCACTCATTCATTCAACTTTTAGTAACTTTTATGTGCCAGGCCCTGTTGTAGATGATGGGGCTATAGCAGTGAGCAGAGTAGATAAATTCTGCATTCACCAAGTTTACATTCTAGAAGGAAGGAAAAGTGACAGATCATAAAATTAAATAATCAAAATACACCCTAAATTTAGTGGTAAGTTCTGTGGCTAAATAAATAAATGTATGGGACTGGGGTTTGGAGTGATGGGCAGGTATAACTCCAAATATTTCATTTCTGAATATCATCTGGATGTTGTTTTTTGTAGGTGTTGTGTTGTTTTAAGTTCACTGATATAAACAATTGAACCAAAATTGTTCAGTTATTTAGAGCAGGTCTATACACTGTGGAAGCTAACACAGTAACACCTGGTGAAATTTTGATGTGAACAAGAAACAAATGAGGAAGTGGATTATAAAGATAAAACAGGTTGGGGAAATCTGAATCTCAGGTGCTTCTGAAGCTCAGGTCTCTCACCTCTCCTTCTTGCTCAGACCTAGCAACATTTCCTTCTCTGCAGAGACCCCAGCAAACAGCTACAATTAGAGAAGGAGATACAAGAAGATAACCCAAACAACAATGTGTTGGAAATGGCCTGGCAGCTACCTGGCAATGACTTGAGGATACATCTGTTCTGTGAAATTTGTCTGTTTAATAGAGTTTGTTGAGGCTGGATTTGCCAAATACCCCTGGCCATCTGCTAGGGCATGAAAGCACTTTGCGTAACACAATTCTAAAGCTAAAATGCTCTTAATAAAATGAGGTCATACTTAAGAAGAAACAAGTCCAATTAGGCTGGATCTTCCTAATGCTCAGGGAGTTGATTTATAGAAGAATACCAAACTAATCACTTTGCATAAAGAAGGCAAGTGGTTTAGGGACTAAATTTTTCATTTTTCAAAAAGAAAACTAATATTTTGTAGACATCAATCTACAAGTCGTTTGAGGCCAAATTATTTCATAATTTGCAAATAAGCAAATATCTGAGAAAAGAATTTTAGAAACACATAAAATTATCTCAGGGTCAAAGATTTTCATTGTCTAGATCAGAAATAGGGCATTTAAAAAAATTCATAGTCACTGGAATATAGGTGTACTATATTGTACATACCTTTTGCTTGGCTTCAAGAATCTTTGCCTCTAAATCAGCTGGAATTATCTTTCCCCTGTAATTATTGTAAAAGGAGGGAAATTAAAATGAAGAATCAATGAGACTGCACATGAAAAAAACTTATAGCAGCAGCAGCAAAAAAAGTAATTTAATCGGGTATTTTCAACAGACCATTAGCAGCTTGGCACACTGTACTGCGCCAGTCCTTAAGCACAATAAAACAAATTTAACAGATGAACACATTTAATACATCAAGAACCTAATATTCACTCTCCCCTGCCTACCTTTCATTGCACTTTATCAAAATCACATTGTCAGTTCCAAAGCCAAGCGCGGCCCCAGCTTTCTTTATGGAATAGTGACTCTGCAACACATGGAGGCGTAAGGTTAAAAGTTTAACAGTGCCTTGGAAAACACCCGCATCCGTGTGCCAAAGCCCCTGACTCACGTGTTCTGAGGTGAAGAGGACCAGTTTGGGCACAGCGGCCATGCCCTTTGTCTTAACTTCCGGGAAGTACTTGTAGCGAGCAGCCATGATGCCGTACATGTTGGATATGGCTCCCCCTATCAGCAAGCAGACATATGGGCTCTTTCATTATTGCTTCTACCTCAAAGCCTGAGCTGGTGTCTCAAGAAAGAAAGGAGGTCAAGAAGGGGAAGGATAATATCCTGATATGTTTTGGGGGCCTCCCTATTGCCAGGGTCTCTCTCTGGACCCTTGTCCCTGGGGATAGAAGTGGCCACACTCACTTCCAAGGCCATGTAGGCAATTTGGCTGGAGGTGATTCACTTACTACAGTGCCCCTCCCAGAGGAAGCCTAGATAGAAATACAAGAGGAGGTGGCAGCAGTGGCTACAAAGAGATGGGTGAGTTACAACCTTTCAGCTTCTACTGTCTGTTCAATCTATTTACTGAACAAAAATGAATCTGTTCCCTGAGTCCAGAAAGACGAGAGGGAAAGAGAGAGTAAGAGAGAGTAATGAAACCTACAGAAGGAAATAGTGACATTGTTTAGTGACTGGGTTTTTGAGTCATTTAGGAGAGCTTTAAGTTTACTTAAATAAAAATTAATTCATGTTTTAACTGAATAAAGACACAAGGAGAATTGAGGTAACTATCAAGGTATATTTGGCCACTGGAAACTAGCCACTTTTCCATCAGTTACCTGAAATGAAATGGGCAAATTCATGGTCTGCTTGAATTGCCTGGACAGTTGCATTTTTTATTTCTTCTCTCTACCTTGCACACAATCACACTCTCTCTGACACCATCTAAAACTCCTCCCTACTCCAAGAATACCTGTCTTTGTTTTGAAGATTACTGATACTTTTTTTTTTTTTTTTTTTGTCCTGGTGGTACTGAGGATTAAATCTGGGGGTAATCGATAACTGAGCTACATTTTTAGCCCTTTTCACTTTTATCTTGAGAAAGGAGTTTACTAAGTCATCCAGATGGGCCTCGAATTTACCATCCTCCTGCCTCAGCCTTGTTGTATCTACGTTGAACTAGAGATTCAAAGTAGATACACAATTTGGCTGAAGTTAATCAGCTCATTAATAATCTTGACACACTGATGCTCCAGCACATCAAACTGCTATTGACAGTGAAGCTTTGTGTAGCATGACCTCATACAGCCTTTGTTACTTTGTACTGATTTAGGCACAGCCTTTATTAGTTCAGAGAAAATGTAGCATTCTTGCTAGCCTTCATCCAAGAATCCCAAGGACCCATATTATAAAAACTGAGGACAGTCAGAGAAACCTACCAGGAGAAAATATCCCATCACCATCTTTACTTGACCATCCAATCATCTCTCTCATCTTCTTAAGAGTTATTTGCTCCATGAGGACAAACACGGGTGCAATTTCATATGTAAACCTGAAAAGATGTTAAGAAAAAGGATGAAAATAAAGAAGTGAAATCACTTATTTTTGGAACACAGACAATTGGTTTAGAACTTGGATTCTAAACAGATGTTCAAAACCTCTAAAACAATTCATTTCCTGCAAATGCATTAACTCACCAATCATAAAATGTCAGAAACCAGCCTGGGTAACCGAGAGAGGGAGAGAGGTGGTGGTGGGAGGGTGTGCTCTGTGGTACTTCACCAGCAGAACAGATTCATCAGTCTTAGGTATGGTTCACCCAGAGGAATAGAAGGAAAGGTAATGACTTTTCTGGGTCGTTTTTACCTTTCACTTCTAAGACTTAGTGTGGGACAGAGCAAATGTTAATTGAAAAAAAATATATTCTAAGTTCTGAAAATTGGTTTGCAACATTTCTAAAAAGGACTGCCAGTTTCACACTTGTAGAATCTATAAAAACCAGAGCCAAAGTCTGTTTTTTACAAATAATGTAAACATCTGAGAGCTAACTGTGAAAATAATTGGAAATATTGACCCATGTTTTAAAGACCTTAATATAATTATCTACATGGTTTTTCTACTGATATTCCCCAAGGACAGCTATGTATCTATAATTCTCTGAGGTCAATATCTGTCAAGAATAATTATAAGTGATGACTTTCTAATTACAAATTATAAATAACAAGAAGATAGTCAACTGGCATTCACAGTTAACTGTGGGCATCAGATCTCCTGGCAGGTTACATTTGTCTCCTAATAAATTGATGTGAAAGTGGCAAGCCATGCTCTTTCAAAGCAATTCAAAGCAGAGGCACAGTCTAGTAGAACAGTCATTGAAACAAGATCATGCACCAAACAGAGCCTAAGAGAAATGAAGGAAGGTCCATCTACCTAAAATTAAGCCAGAAGACCAAAAGATATTTACTAAGCTCTAAGGCTCTTTGTCTTTCTTGGTTCTGCTTGAACTTCTTAAGCATTTGAGTCTGTGGGCTGGGCTGAAGAGAGATGCCTAGACCGACTCAGTCAAGTGATGTGGGGAGGCATTGTCACTGGTTAGGGTGTGCTAGTGACTAGTACTAATGGGAATTCTTGCTTGTTAAATGATTTAGAAAAGCTATTTGCAAGGACGAGATAACTCATGCTGTACATGAGACATAGGTGAAGCTACTAAGTTTTAATGATAGAGGAAAAAGCAGTCACATTAATCACACGACAATAGAAGAGGACAAAAAGATCCGAGAGGATCCTCAGGAAATGTCTGTTGGTAAAAGAACTTTGTTTCCAAAAAGAACATGTCCATTTTCCTTGGGAGGCCCCTGGAAATTTAGGAGGAAGACCCTTGGGAACCATGTGTTCAGTTACCATCACCTCTGGAGGTCACAATCATGCTTTGGTTCTGCTCTGAGCCCCATCACCGTAGCAACCAACACTCCCTCATGTCTGATGGCCTGATAAAGGAAGAAGAAGAGAAGGATTCCTGGTTTAGCCTGTGCTGCTGAGTGTATCAAGAGGCAAACTCATGATGTGCTTCCACCCATTCTTGAACAAATGAATTATCAGTGGTTCCACAGATTTTTGGAAAAGTTGGAATGGCAAAAATGTTTGCATGGTAAAGAGGTACAGATGGCAAGTGTGTGTGTTAGAATCTTACAATACCAAAGAAATCTCTCTGGGGTAAGGCAAGGAACAAATGAAATCATTTACTATAATATCAGGACCGTATCAAGGATTGTATGAAAGCTGAGTTAGAATTAAGTTGGTGTTAGACAGCCAGATGCGAACCGCATGGGGAAGGGAGAAGGCACAGTACCAAAGACCAGGGGCTTGGTTCAGCTCTGAGTTTCAT
Source organism: Marmota flaviventris (assembly GCF_047511675.1). Taxonomy (NCBI): domain Eukaryota; kingdom Metazoa; phylum Chordata; class Mammalia; order Rodentia; family Sciuridae; genus Marmota; species Marmota flaviventris. Next base: position 61,068,003 of record NC_092508.1, read on the forward strand.
GATTTCAATCTACTTAGGCTTCAGGTTTGCATGAATTGGTCTTACCTAAGACCAGTAACATGGCCATTATTTTCAGGATCTATAGGAAGTCAAGAAGGTTCTATCATGAGGCTATCTGACCTTGTCTATTTCAATTTCCTTATTTATGCCAGGCACTTGATTCCTAAACCTTTTTCAGTTCTATTCATCCAATGCTTACTAAGTGCCAGGCAATATCCTATGCATGGAGGAGATGAAGAATTCCCAATCTTGAAGAGGAAGCTTCTTAGGGGGAATCCAGCATCTGACTCTTGACCTAAGGTACCTCCTGTTTGACAGTCACTGCCTAGGTCTGAAGGATCAATTTTCCCAAACTAACAACAAACTTATTCTGGCTCATGACCTTAATCTGACATTCTTCCTCTCCTATGAGCTGGGAGACTGGCCCATGGCTGTTGATCCATGGAATAACGTGTTGTTCCCTATTCCTAACTGACAAATGGGATAACGTGGTGTTGCCTATTCCTAACTCCACTTCTGACCCTGCCTTCCCATTCTAGGTCATGTTTATAATTGTTTTGGGAGAAGTATGCTTGCACCCAAAGCCTTATAGAAGGTCTTGAAGTTTACCATAGAGCAGAAGTTCTTGACTTAATGGGGGTCACAAACTCCCTTAGGAATCCTAGGAAAGCTAGGTCCCTATCACTAGGTAAAAAGTTATGCACATTATTTTGTGTATAATTATAGGAAATTCTCCTCTTACAAAATCTGGACCCCAGGTTAGGTACTCTTTCCCTATATGACAGATGAAAACAGATGAAATAAAGAGATCCAAGGTTAAATATGGATTCAGAAGCAGCTGATTAGATGCTTACGTCAGAGTTCAAGATCACATTTCAGAATCAGAGAACAAGACACTAATCTGCAAAATACTTTGGGTCATAGCATGAGAACATGGGACTGGAAGTAAGGATTTAAACGGTAAGATGGGGATACTCACAGAGTATCACTAAAGGAGAATTCTGAGCCTTTCTAAATTCTGAGTAGGGACATGAGTCAGCTCCTTTTTAATGGTACAACTCACTTTCCTAGTGGGATTTATTCAGGACCAAGGCAAATTGATTGTCAAACCTCTGTAGTTCCCTTGTGGCAGAGTCTGCTAGTTGCTAACCATATCAATTTTCCCTTTCTTCATTAATTTTTTTAAGGTTGCAATTCACCCAGATCAAAGATTATGTTTTCTGGCCTCCTTAAGTGTGCCCATGGGACTAAGTTCTGGCTAAACTGTTGCTATGGGAAATGCTGCGTGTGACTTTTGAGGTTTCTTAGTAGTAGGGAGAGTGTTCCCTTTTTACCTGCTTGCCTTTCCTTCCTCCTTCCCTCTTCCTTACCCCTTCTCCTTTCCTTAGCCCTTCACTCTTTCCTGCTTTCCTCCTTCCTGTGTTCTGGAACATAGAAATACTGGCTAGAATTCCAGAAGCCAACATGTAGCATACGGATGAGAGCCATATGCTATAATATAGATCAAAAAGGCACAAGGAACTTGGATCCCTGGTGACTGTCAAAATGAGGACTTCTTTAAAGAAGGAAAGAAATAATTTTGCATGGTGTTATGGTTCGGATGGGAGGTGTCCTAGAAAAGCTCACGTGTCAGACAATGCAAGAAAGTTCAGAGACGTGATTGAGAATCTTAACCCAATCAATGAATTAATCCCCTGATGGGATTAACTGAATGGTAACTGAAGGCAGGTGGGGTGTGGCTGGAGGAGGTGGGGCACTGGGGTGTGGCTATGAGGTATATGTTTGTATCTGGTAAGAGAATACTTCTCTCTGCTTCCTGATCATCATGTGAGCTGCTTCCCTCTGTCACACTCTTCCGCCATGATGTTCTGCCTCATCTGAGCCCTGAGGAATGGAGCCTGCTGTCTATGGATTGAGACTTCTGAAACTGTGAGCCCCCATATAAACTTTTCCTCCTTTATAGTTGTTCTGGTCAGATCTTTTAGTCACAGCAGCAAAAATACTGACTAAAACACAAGGTGATTATGTATCTTGATATTTCTTAGATTCCTCACTCTATAGATATGGCAGGTATCACATCTTCATCTTAAAAGGTAATATGTTTGAGGGGAGCTTAGTGAAACCTCTGTTGTCCAGAGTTGAAGACAGACTGAAAAAAAAAAAAAAGAAAAAAGAAAAATCCACAAAGCTGAATGGAGGGGTCTCAAATGGCAACAGTGACCTGTGGGATGGGCTGCCTCTCCTAAGTGTGTACACTGCATCTTGTATACACTAGGCGTTTAGGACTGCAACCTTTCTTAGTTTGCAGGATGGATATTATTTGTAGGATCCACTTTGTAGGATGGATATTATCGTCCCCCATTTTTTTGATGAAGTAAGTGATGTTCAGAGAAATTCTGTGTCTTGGGTTAAGATTTCACTTTGGCATCTTTCAGAGCCAAAATCCCAAGTCTTTCACGTCATAGTTGCTTTTTTTGTGACAAATGAGAACTGCTTACTGCAGGCTCCTCTCTAACAGCCTGCCTGGTAGTATTCGATGACTGATAACTCCCATAGGAAATTTCTCCTATGTAACTTCTATGAAAATAAAGCACTAGATGCTTGAAATCATAACCTCATAGCAAAGGGTTGTGATAGAGCTGGCCATTAAGATTATATATTGCCATCAGGTGTTTGAGAGAGGCTGTCGTTTACACTTGGGCACTGCTCAACCTGTACATTTGTTCTTGGAAGACTTGTTTTGGAAGAAAAGAACTGGATGTGCCAAGGACAACTACATATTTGCAAGTTTTCTTTGAAGATTCACTGGGTCCTTGCGTGGAAGAACAGATCTCGAAGCTACATGCACAAGCAGGTGCAGAGGCATAAGCATATATGTTCAAATATTCTTCCTTTGCTAAGAGGCACCTTACCCTTTGCTACTTGAATGAGAATATTAGACAGTTCTTTTACAGGGACTGTACAGAGAAATATAGTAATTATTCTCTATCACTACTGCCCCCATACTCAGTGCAGGGCCAAGCGGGGAAAAGGGGATATCACTAATTAAATCATGCTCTGCCAATGAAAGATTATTTTTGCCATTCTTCCCCAGACATATTTTGAATGCTGTTCCCAGCTGGAGAAGGAATTGTCCCAAGGGAGCAAATGCTGCCTAAGCTCCTACAGTGCTGCCACATTTCATGATCTTCCAGGGGAACTGGCTTAGAACGATTTCTAGATAATAGTTATTACTTCTTCAGACAATGCCTTTTCTCCAAAACTGAAAGAAACTATTTCACTATTTTAAATAACCTCCTCTATCGATCTACTGGAATCAGATCATATTTTATAAATATCTACTGTTCAGTACAGTGGCAATTACTATGTGTCATTTAGTTGGACTGGCCTTGACCTCAGATGGCTGGGACATATTTTAGTGTTTCATGACTGAGCTGAGGTAAGAGAAAAGTAAGGAATTTTGATTTTATGAACACAGACAAAGAATAATTTGTGGGATCTTTCTGGTTGAAGAGAAGTGTTTTTAGGAGAATATCTGGTCATAAATGGTTCAAAAGGATGAGTCCCTTTTATTTACCTTGAAAGTGGCTTAGATATATTAAGAAGCCACAGCTGAGGGTCTGCAGAATACATATTTAAAGATGGTGGGTAAATTCAGTACCTATATTACTATAGATACTTGCGCCTTAGTGAATATGTACCTTACAATCTGCTTTTTTCATTTATTTTCTGAAATTATTGACTTAAAAACAGTATTTTCTAATTTAAATTGTTGTCTAGTGTTATATGCTATAATTAAGCATTAGTGTAATTTTTTCAAGTTATAATTAGCATATTATGATGCCTGTACTTGCAGAAATATTTTTATCCCTCAAATCGTAATACAGTAAAGATTGCAAAAGGGAGCTTTTGGGTGGAGGCCATCATCGAAGCTAATTTTGTCTTCGACCTGAATTCCTCTTGGCCCTTTAAAGTCTCTGTGATCCAATGTGGACATTCTGTGAAGTTACTCATGACTTGTGAGCAGAGAGCATGAAAACCATTTTCATTTTTCAATCAGTTGATTTTTTAATGCCTTTTAGCACTGAAGGCTTCACTTGTCACATTTACTTTACAAAACATGTCAGTGTTTTTAACATTAGCAAACAAAGCAGGAATCTTTAATTAATAGAAACATTTCTTGAATGTAGTTTTAGTATTTTGAGTCATAGCATTAGACAGCCTTGGAATGCACATGAACAATATGTAATTTGAAAATGCCTGTCTGGTTTTGTGGTTGGTTATAGTTTATTTAAGAAAAATGGAATACCTTGAGCTTTAATAATTTGCATTGTCTTGATATCAAATGGAATTTCTCATTTTAAACAGTTCCACTCTTTGACCTAAATTCATTTTTCAGAATCTATTCTACCATGAACTTAGAGTCGGAGTGGGGCTGAGGGTATGGGTATAGCTCAGTGATAAAGCACATGCTTAGCATGCACGAGGCCCTGGGCTTATTTCCCAGCACCACACAAAATGAATAAATAAATAAGTAAGTGGGTAATTAGCTTTCTGAATATTTCCACAATAATTAACACCCTTATAATTCTTCTACAGTTATTATTTAAATTATTGTAAAAAATTGTTTCATTATTTTCCTCTGAATACATTAATGGAATGTGGTGCCATTGTCTAGCTGTATAGATCATGATGAAACACTGTGATTTTTGTTAAGAGAAAAGACAGGAGTTACTAAGCTATGATGACCCTCCATTACTCCTGTCCTTATCTCCAAAGAGGACACATGTGTGCAGAGGAAACTTTAGGGTGATTGCGAGAAGGCTACCCAGGTAGTTCTTGTACCTCCAAGATCTTAGAGTCAGTTTCATGTAAATTTACAGGAATTTAGAAATAATGAAAGCTTTATCTACATAAACCAGTGTGGGGAAGATGTCAAATTCAGCAAAACGATTAGTTATTTTGAAAGGAATGTGTAGTGTATCAGTATCAGCTGAATTTCATTTTAGAATTTTTAGTTAAGCAATATGTTGATCAGATTGGCTAGTGGCTTTATGTCAGCTTTAATTATGGAAGAAATATTACCTAAGTGATAAGGACCAATGAATGGGAAAAGGAAGCCAAGATCATATCCCAAAACATAGCCTTTTAAGATATACCAGTAAGAATAATGGAGTCTACTAACATGAAATTTCACACTCTATTTTGAAAGCTAGAATTCTCATGACTGTTCTCTTAAGTTGCATTATTCAATTAAAAAAAACACTAATCAAGTATCTACTATTAAACTAGGGCTGTGAGAAATCTAAAAGATTTTAAGGGAAAAAATGACCAGGGAATAAAACAGAACTACTGAAATTGAAATTTTAAAACAATAAACCGTAGTCACAGATCATGGTTGCTTATATGAAAAGAATATATGAGGGGCTGGAGTTGTGGCTCAGTGGTAGAGTGTTTGCCTAGCATGTGTGATGCACTGGGTTCAATCTTCAATACCACATAAAAATAAATCAATAAAATAAAGGTATTGTGTCCATCTACAACTACATATAAATATATATATATATATATACACACATATATATGTATGTATGTATATATATATATATATATATATATATATATATATATATATATATATAAAAGAATATATGAGACTTACATATTGGTATTGGCAGTTGATGTCAGCCATTCACCGGCTAAACCAATGATATCCAATCCAGAGGAAAGCTGGTTGAAAAATCGAGGATGACCTAGAGATAACAGGCAAGCATCAAGGCAAACCCATATTTTTCACTCTATCTTCAAAGCAAAAGGTCTGTCCTACTGTATCACATTGATGAAGTCCCATCACAGTGGTCTTTCTAATTGTGCTACCCAAGGATATTGGAGAAGGGTTGACCCAGTCTATACCAATGTTAATAATAAAGATGCCCCCCAACTTACGGGCTTCTAAAGCATCATGTTTTTAAATATTTTTTAAAAGGTGACTATCATAAAGTGAATCATGCTTTATAATATTTTTTATTGAGATTCAGTTGAGTTCCTTTCATATTTTTTAATTAGAGGATGTGGTGGTCTTGATTGTTTTTCACAACTTTTTCAAGTTACAATTCAACATCCCAAGGATCTTAATTCCTAAATCAAACTTTGGTATGGGAGAAGAGGCTTTAGGCCTTAAAAAGGGTTCTTAGCTCTTGGATTAAACCAAGGTTGGGGGAAGTATCTACTGATGCTGACACTAAGGTCATCCCATCATTCTTTGAGTGGCTGTGACAAACATGACATCAAGTGCTGATGTATTTTGCCCTTACATAGCCAGGTGCCTGTTAACTAACTTGATTGCAGAGCTGACCTAGCATCTCCTTTGTGAAATAGGAAGATACAGTCTTCCTTTACTTATTGGGCTGCTGGTGCAGTAATTGTTATTGCTACTCAACTCTGAAGCCCTGTGCAACTCACACTATGCTTTAATAGCCCTGTCCTCAGAAATTCAGGACTGTGGCCAAATTTTTGCCAACTTGGCATTCACCAAAAATTCAACTCCATATCAGCAGGCTTGGTTCTGCTGTCACAGAGGAGTCAACACAATAGATTATCTAGGGATGTGTGACAGAGAACTGGTGTTAGAAAGTTGCTGACAACTATGTTTCCAGTGGAAATTGCCTTTGCCTGTGAAATAACTGTCAGAGAGTTAGTGTTCAAATATTTCTGGTCTAACTCTCCTCCCTGAGATGGTCTGCTCTTTCCTAGTTGTGAGGGGGACTCATTCACAACAACTGAACTATGATTTCTTATGTCAGAAGATACCAATCTCTGCATCTCAAGAACCCTCAAAAATTAATACTGATTTTTTTAAAAAATAAAAAATCATAAACAGTAAATGTAGTGTACATATGGGGCCGGATTCCAGATGTTCATGTAGACTCGTCTAAATAGTTTAAGCTATAGCATTTACTCTATTCTGTTCAGTGCCAACAGAATCTATGAAATCTCCTGGAATATAAAGAATTTTGTTGAGCTGGGTGCAGTGGCACACATCTGTAATCCCGGAGGCTGAGGATCAAAGCTAGCCTCAGCAAGTTAGCAAGACCCTGTCTCAAAACTTAAAAAATCAAAAGGACTAGAGATTGTGGCTCAGTAGTTGAGTGCCCCTGGTTTAATTCCCGATACCAAAAAATATTTTTTTTGTTGAAAATAAAATATATATGTACTTAAAATATATATGCAACACTCATTTGAAAACTTTTAAACAACAAATATTAAATGTTATATTAAACAGGACTGAATCATACATACGTACTACCACACTTTATCTGATAATGCATCAAAAGCACACAGCATGGCAGAAGCAAAAGTTGGACAAAGAGAGGCTGATACAGAGTGAAACATTATCTTTTTGCCCATTAAAATATAAAGCACACTGAGTCCCCCCCCACCTTACTTTTAGCAAATAGCTACAATTTTATGCTTCCAAAATTTTCTACCAGAATTTCTATCAAGCAACAACCTAGTTTACATTTCAATTTCCAAATCTCTGTATCCAACGAAAATAACAGATGACAGACAAGACACTGAGCAGCACAGAGCCTAAGATCATGTAGCAGGAAAAAGAAAGGGTTATTTTTCCAAGTAAAGTTTTTCAACATAAAAATTACAAGTGAAAATAAAAGGGATGGAGTAGAAAATCTATTGGTTAGGAGACATATTAACCGACTGCAATGTGAGGGACTTATTTGGATCCCGATTCAAATGAATTAAAGCAAAATAAAAAAAAAATATTTACAACATTGGTGAGACACTTGGAAATTGTGTGTGTGTGTGTGTGTGTGTTTAGATTAAACAATGACATTGTGGGTTTTTCCCCATAAAAAATGAAGTTTTTGAAGATGAAGAATATCTTGAATCTAATGTATGAAATATGATATGTCAAGAGCTTTGTAATGTTTTGAACAACCAATAAAAAAAAAGAATATGTATGGAAGCAATAATACTAAATTGAGGATTTGCTTCCATATAATATAAAAAAGGGGGAAGCAGTGGCAGAGGTACATGTGAAATAAAGTTGTCAGGAGTTGATAATAGTTAAAGCAGGGTGTTGGTACATGGAGTTCATCATATGATTCTACTTTTGCTTAGTTTAAAATATTCCATCATAAGAAGGAAGAAGGAAGAAGAACAACAACAATCATAAAAGAAATGTGGTATATCTATAAATCACCTAAGTAGTTACTGTGAGTGAAGCCTCACTAGTACCTGCATCAGTTCATAGAGAATCTATAGATGCTGGTTCCTTTTCTGAAGCAGTCTTTTGTTAATTTATACAGAAATTTCCAAATGCTTTCATCATCCCTTCACAAAATTAGTATGTTTTAACTATTCATTATTTTGGCTGTTTATGCACTTAAAAAAAATTTTTTTTCACTGTGTGTAGCTACCTGCAAGGTTTACCCTACTGCTTCTGTATTGCCCCCTAAATCAAAGACCAGCAACCTGGAGCTGTTTATGATATGGCAGCAACAGTATACCTTAGCGAGGGCCAACTCCCTGAGATGCAACGGAAAGCTTTACATTGCTAGGAAGATCATGAATTCTGTAAATGCGTACCTGCTTCCAGGGCAACAGAAATGGATGGCTGCAGACTAAATACCTAAATGGATTCATATGTTGTACTAATGACTGCTTTCTCTGAGCATCTTCAGTTTTTGAGATGATATGATGTGCTATCATGATGAAATTATGTATTTTTCTTTTCTGTTTATTAATGATAAAAATATGTAGTCCTCATTTCTCTGAGAAAGTATGTATTAAAGTGAATGAACAAAAGAAGAAACAGTGGACCAAAACAAGTCAAGCTAAAACAAACATGGGGAATTCTGACTCACTTTAAATCCAGTCAAATAACACTTCTTGTTCTCCACAGGGCTTGGGTGGCCATCAGACCAAAGTGAGATGCATCTAAATCTATTAGAGTGGTTCTCTTTAACTATTTAACTATCAGACTTTCTACATATAATTGAGTCGGGTTCACTCAGAAGTTATTTAGTGGAATTGGCAGACTTCAAAAGTAATTTGGAATTCCTTATTTTAAAAAGCTTCTTTGGCCAGCCTCATTATTTCATTATAACAGCCCTGCTCTGCTCTATCTCCCCCAACCTCCCCAGTCTTGGTCTTAAATCTCTCTTCTTATGACTAAGAAGGGTGAGAAGGAAAATAAAGGAAAAAGAAAGAGAAAGAAGTAAAAACAAAACAACAACAACAAAAAAGAACAGTGGGCAGCCAGTTGTGGCCTTGGGGGTTTCCCCATGTGGTGGCAAGCGTGCTAAGGACTGCTAATTCCTGAGGATCTGTCTGCCCAAGAACTCAGGCAAGTCAGCTGCAGAGGGGAGAGAGTTACAAGGAAAAAGAAAATGCTGCTTCACTTCTGTGCTAAGAAACAGCTCAGAGGACCAAAACGTCCTTGAACCTGAGGAAATTGGAAAGAAATCACTTTAGCCAGGATTGCTGATTAGAGAGGACCCTGTAAAATGAAAGGGAGGCAAGAGGAGAACTTGAGGTCTCCTAGTTGGAAACAGAATTTGGAGACTTGGGGAATGTGAAGAGAGGGTGTGTGTGTGTGTGTGTGTGTGTGTGTGTGTGTGTTTGTGTGTGTGTGTGTGTGTGTGAGAGAGAGAGAGAGAGAGAGAGAGAGAGACTGACTTTTTGGCTATCCAATAAGATGGTGCTGTGGGTTGAATTACATCCCTCAAATTCAAATCCTAATTATATCCCTACACATTCAAATCCTAATCCCTTGTTTCTGTGAACTGTGACTTTACTTGGAAATAGGGTCTTTGTGAGTGGAATCGTAAAGTGAGGTCATGCTGGATTAGAGTGGGCCCTAATCCAAAGACTGGTGTCCTTTTCAGAAGAGAGAACTTTGGACAGCTGTGCTCAGGGAGAAGGCCATCTGAAGGCAAGGCAGAGACTGGAGCCATGTATCTACAAGTGGAGGAACACCTGTAACACCAGAAGTTGGAGGAAGCAAGGATGGATTTTCTCTGAGACCTTCAAAGAGATCATGGTTCCACCAACACCTTGATTTTGAACTTTTAGCCTCCAAAACTGTAAGAGAATAAGTTGCTACTGTTTCAAAACACCTAGTTGGTAGTAATTTGTAATGACAGCTCTATGAAACTAATAAAGGGAGGAAAACAGGCCCAAATTCTCCACAGTGTCCATGACAGGGCAGGTTAGGTAAGATTTATCAAAACAAAACAGGCATGAAAATGGAGGCAGAAAGAATAGGGGAAACTGCTCTCTAGGTCCTGAATAGCCTGAACCTCAAAATGAACTTGACCTATTACCATGTATCTGTATCTTTTTAATTTATTTTTACAAGAAATACTGATGAGGGTTTTTTGGTTTGTTTTTGGTATCGAGGATTGAATCCGGGAGCGCTCAACCACTGAGCACATCCTCAGTCCTTTTTTATATTTTATTTAGAGACAAGGTCTCTCTGAGTTGCTTAAGGCATCACTATGAGGCTGGCTTTGAACTCTCAGTTACGATCCTCCTGCCTCAGCCTACTGAGCAGCTGGTATCAGAGGCATGAGCCACTGTACCCAGCTCGATGATGGGCTTTTGCAAGGGTTAATTTTATGGCCACTGAACACTTTGCCTTTCTTTACCAGGGTGTGTTTCTCCTTCACCAGGAGTTTGCTGTCCTCACAACTGGCCAGGGGACATGGAGGGCATTGCTTCTGTGTGTTCACCTGGCTCTCACCCTTACCTGTGCGAACCCCATACTTCAGGGTGTCTCTGCAGTCAACCAGGATCTGTTCCAGGGACTCCGGGTGGTCAGACAGCTCCAAGTTAAAGCCCTCCATGCCTTCCAGCAACTGGTGTGGGTGATGGAAGTCCAGCACCTTGGTGGAGCGATCGAATGTTTTGCGAACATAGTTGAGGAGTATGTCCACCACTTCGAGTAGGAACTGCACGGTTTGCTCCTCCCCATTCTTAGCTGGAAGCAGATCTGAGAGGGAAAGCCAATGGGTGGTTATCACCTGCCTTGTACCTGGATTCTCTCGATCCAGAGATCCCTAATATCAGCCATGATATCCATGAGGCCCAATTTCATTCCAGGATGTGTATATGCACCGAAGTGACATCCCCAGAGGGAGGCACGTATGCATGTACACAGAAATTTTGCATATACTTTACAGGGGTTCACAGACTTTCTGCTCATCAGACTGCTTGTATATGGACTGGTGTGCTTTGAGAAGCAGCGAGCAACCTGCAACTGCAGTTCTCTACTTGAGTCTGAAGGGCACTTGTGAGCAGCGTGACCAAAGATATTTCTGATGGGGCCTTGGGGGACCAAGTGTCCCTATACATCTGGTTTGATGTTAATGATGTGCTTGATCTGTTGATGGCAGAGGGTAAAGCCTCTGCTGGTAGAGGATGAGGTCCCTCCTGAAGAGGGTGGCCCTTTGTGCTGTCCTCAGACAGTAAATTAGAACTGAAATTGGGGCCTCAAGAAGGTGATAGAAGGGATTCCTGCTTTTCTCTTGACCTCATCCTTTGGGGCCTAGTCAGGAGGGGAGGGTTGGGGGTGGGGAGCTAGCCAGGAAGAATGGTGGGGACCCCCACTGAGGTCAGCCACAGCTCAAAAAGCATTTTGCACTGTGCCCACTCCTAGATTATCTCTAAGGTTTTAGTCAATGTTCTGGTCTGGCTTCTGTGGCATTCTGGGGAGTTCATAGAAGTGGATGGCGGTGGATTCATCTTTGAGCCACTTAGGAGACAGTGGTGGAGCATCTCCTGAGAACAAATTTATGGGGGCACAGGAACTGGTAAAGGATCTACAGAAGGACAGTGAGTTTTAGAGTTGTCCTTGGTTATGAGGGCTAATTGAACAACTTCCCATAGGGTGATTATTTTGGGGAGGAGTTGGCAATGTTAGAGGATAAGTATGATTAAGGAAATCACTAGATTCTCTTATATATAAGATTCATTTGGATTCTGAGATTTTATGAATCCATATTTGTGTCTGCATGTATCTTTAAAGTTGAGTGTTTTATGGACTTCACTAATCTACATTCCAGAATGATGGGCTACCTGGCAGTAGGGACAGAGGGTGTCTGTTATACTCCAATGTTAGAAAAGCAGTTACAAGAGAGTTCACAGACAGTAATGACATTTCTTGGCAAAAGAAGTAAAATTTCATGAAAAAGTTAAGACACCAAGTAAGGAATCAACTGGCTAGTAGTGCTAGAGCTAAGAGCCAGAGGAGGGACCACCTCGAGCAAACAGGTTGGAGAAGTCAGTCTCTGTGCGTCGGAAGCGGGCATCCCGGTCACTGTTTTCACAGGAGATCAGGTTCTTGGAGGACTGCCTCTCCTTAAAGGCGCTCACAAGACGACTCTTCTCTTCCAGGCTATTGGTCCTCTGCAAGAATCCTAAGGTATAAGAAGCTGGGTCAGAGAAATTAGAAACTACCCAGCCACTCTGGACCAGGTCCCCTCTTCAAGCAGGACTCTCACTTCTGCTAAGAAGAAAAGCTGAGTATCTGTGTTTTATATATAGTAGTTCTGGCATGGCTAGCCTTGAGGCAGGAGGGAGGGCAGGGATGGGGCAATGCCAAGTGCCATCAGTGGCAAAGACCCAGTCATGCAAGAGAGAAAATAGTAAGTGAGGCTCAGGCTTCTCTCTGAACGTGACAGTGAACTCAGAGCTAAGTCAACTGGACAGCTTCCACTCCAGTAACCAGCCTCAGGACGGGGGTGTTGAAGGAAGGGACCCAATCAGACAGGATGTTGCCAGCCTCAGGTTTACAGGCAACCAGAGGAAGGAGAAGAGAGAAGAGGAAGGGAGAGGACTACAGGGGAAGAGGGTGAGATCCAGCAGAGACAAGAGGAGGGGTGAGGACAGCAGAGGGAGGAGGGTGAGAGCAGCAGAGGGAGGAGGGTGAAAGCAGCAGAGGGAGGAGGAGCGGGAAGGACAGCAGAAGGAGGAGGGTGAGGACATCAGAGGGAGGAGGAGGAATGAGGACAGCAGAGGGAGGAGGGTGAGATCCTGAGGATCATGGAAGATGCTTTCCTCTGATGCCAGGGAACCCTCACCGGATTGAATATCAGTGTCATTTTTCTGCAGTTCAGCTTTTCCTGTGCTACCCACTCTGTGTTAAAGGTTTTGCAGAAAGATAAGAGCATTTAAAATCTTATGGGCCTTGGCATTTAATTTGTAAGTGTGTACAAGGCACCTGTTGTGGAAGAGCAGTTTGGGATGCATTTAGGGTGGGAACTGATGAAGACTGTAGACAGTCTAGCAGATGACAACTAATGTTGTGATGGAGATAGAAAGCCATCTGAGAACTCCACAGAGAGCTCTGGGCCCAGTGTGGATTCATAGCCCCTCACTTCTTTCCCTAGAGGCAGGAGAATATCTCCCACCTGATGTGGGCAGAGCAAACGATAGCAACAGCAAAGGGGAAACAGGGTTGAGTCAAAAAGGCTCTGCCAACCTGGAGTATGCTTCCCTCAGCTGCCCTCTAGGGCTCCCGCCTACAAGCCCCATCTTTCCCCCAGCATCTCCTATCCCAGTACAGCCTCAGCCTGAGCCCATGAGGCATCACACTGAAAAAAGGGAGAAAGTGCTAAGCTTCTTGGTGACACCAAAGCTGTCTTTGTGGATACTAAGATCCTTGGGGAGTTGCAGACATCACAAGACAGGCTTGGAAGAAAGTCCCAGGAGGTGTAAAGGAAGGCAAGTTAATCTGGGAATTCAGCTTCATTTCCCTAGGAAGAGGATTCAATGGTGATGAGTGGAAGAGGGATGGGGAGTGGAGGCCATGGGGATTAGAATCCTCCCCCACACAAGCCTTTCACTGTTCCTAGCACATTTTAAAGTCATTACTAAGCCTCAAAGAACATCAGAAGTGGGAGATACACTGTAATGGTGCTGCTTATGTGGATATGAAGATGGGAGTTGTATCTTTTCCTTCTTCTATTGTACTTTCTTCCTCTTCTAAATCCCCAGTATCCAGATGCAGGTGCCAGCACTCATTTTCTGGGAGGATGCAGGGTCACTTAGTTCTTGAACCCTGACACTGCTTTCCTTGTCCCAGAAAATGACCTTGGAATTTGCAAGAGTAGAGAGACCATATGCCAATGCGGGTGAGGTCCTGTCCAGCTGAAACCCACTCTGCACTCTCAGATCTCTATTGGTCTTTTGACTTACTCCTGGGAAGGCTTAAGTATCCTCATCTCGAAACTCCTTTGGAAACCAGTGACTGGGAGCAGGGCCACAATTTAGGCTTTTGGATACTGTCTCCAAAGAAGGCTTTCATATGGGCTCATCCAGAGATGTCCTGATGGGGCTGAGTGATGACAATTATGACATAACTTTAAACCTGTTTCCTATTCCTGGACTACACATCTAGGAACCCAAATTTTCTCTAGATTGCATAATTATCTTGTGAAGAGCACACTTACACTGAATTATGATTTGTGTGAAAAACCATTAATAAGCTAATGTAAACTTTTAATGTAGACTGTCCTTTCTTTCACTTTAAGAAGGCATTGTCTTTCTAAAATACTGGGATCCTCAAAAAGGTAAATGCAGGTTTCTCTAGGCCCAAGAGGTCCTGGGAGATCACTGAGATGAAGGGTGATAGGGAGGTGGGGGCTTTGACAACTTCCCTGGCTAGTAAGGAGTCTTGGGAGCAGGGTCCCTGAGACTGGGACAGGCTATCCCCCCTCTCAACTCTGCACTCCATGTGTGGATAATTGTCATGGAACTCTACATTCTGAGAGCAAATAGGAAAGCCAAGGACAGCCAGGGAGCAGTTGTGTTTCTGCAGGTCATAGCTGGCTTGCCTTAAAGGGAAAAGAGTGAGGACCTGTAAGGACTCTGTCTTTGGGCTGTGAGCTTGGATGGGGTGGGGTGTTCTTGCTTTTGGTTCCCCACTCCTGCTCCCAACTCTTGAGGAAAGGGGAGGGCAGGGAGCTGTGTGGAACCAGAGAGCACTTGGCTTCCTCCAGTTGTTTCCAAGTGGAGCCCCAAGCTGTGCACAGCATAAGGATTCATGGCCAACAGGCCATGTAGGGGCTTAAGCCCAGAACATTCTCTGCTCACCAAGCTGTTGGCATAGAATTACTTTTGCTTAGAGGAAGGGGCTCTTCTGACTTTTTTATGGGCTAACAGCACACTGCCAGATCTCCTCCCACTTCTTTTCAAGAGAAACCAGAAACACAGAATACTTGAGGTCTCTCTATTTTTAAAAGTTGGGGACTAATACATAATTAAACACACTGTGTGGACTAAATAAAATGGCTCAGGGGCTATAATTGGCAGCAAGTTTGGGATCTCTGTATAAAATAATGATGGAAGCCCAAGGACACACTGGAAATTTAGCAGAACCCAGGGCCAGAACTCAGGGATCCCCGAGACTCATTTTATTTAGGTCACACCACCAGGCCTGGAGCCACTTTCCAATTATTGGCAAGACCCTGGGTTACTTCTGATTACTCTCCCATGGGGATTCTGCTTCCAGAGCTAAGGGCACTATCAGTAGCACCCAGAACCTTCCTTACAGCTTCATTCCCAGGTTAAGGGGAAGGAGGACAAGAGAGTAGGCGGGGGGGGGGGGGGGGGGGCTGAATCTTAGCCAGGACTGAGGGTGTAATGGAGGTCACCCAGGGTAATGGGTAGAGAAGAAAATGGGATGAGGGCCACTAGTACCTCTGCTGTCTAAAGGTGAAAAGTCAAACTAATCTTAGTATCAGATTAAGAGGGCACCCTCTGGTATATGAAGGTCTGGGATGAAGGAAATGTGTGGGGACAGGGTAGGAGGTGGGAGACAATAGAGGGTGCTGTGGATCCAGAGCTGATGACTACACTCTGGGGCTGGGGATATGGCTCAGTGCTAGAGAGCTAGCCTAGCAGGTACAAGGCCCTAGGGGTGTGTGTTTTGGGGGCAGCAGGGAGACTGCATTCTGCTTCCACTAGATTAAAAAAGAAAACCAGAGTTTATTTACTGAATGAAAAATAAATTGACCTGGTGCTCTCCCACCCCCCAATCAAACCTAAAGGGGAGTCTTCTAACCTGTGGTCCCCAAAAGCACAGCATTTTAGCAGACGGTAATTTCCTCTCAAGAGACTATTCTGTCTTCTTGCCTACTGACACTCAGATTGCAAGTTTCCAGAAATTAGTGTGAGGGTGGGGTGTGGGGTGGGGTAAGAAACAGGTAAGAAACTCTCTGAGGATGGTAGCCCTCAAATGCTCAAGAGAACTCTTCCTCATGGCACTGGCTGGCATCAGGGAAGGGGAAGTTAATGATAACTTAGGGTCCCCTATTCCTAGACTCAAGGAAGCTTAACTCTATCCAGCCCCTTTACTCTTTCAGGAAATAAGGTATGTCCCCAGAAGGGAGCTTAGAGCTTTTCTTCCCCCCCCCCCCCACCACGACCCGACCAGTAGCGGAAGCAGGGAGTGGGGGTGGGGGCGGTGAGGGCTGCCCTTCTAGTCCCAGCAAGCCCACCAGAACCACAGGAAAGGCAGCCTTCACCCCGAGCCTACCCCTATCCAGTCCTCGGCCGCCCTAGAGGCCCAGGCTTGCTCGGTTCTGCTTGCCCAGCTGCATGACAATGACGGCTGCAGAAGGCAAGCGTCACCGCCACCGAAGGGACCTGGAGTGAAACGCGCCATTAAGCTTAGAACCGCGGCGTGATGGGGTATGGCTGGAGAGGAGGGGACTATTAATAGAACAAAGCGCTGGACCCTTGCCTGCCCCAAGGCGGAGACGCTGCCCTGGCTTCGCCCACCAGCCTCGCGCGCTAGGTAGTGGGCCAACCCCCAGGCAGCCCTGAAGCAGGGCTGGATTTTTCCCGGAAAATGACTGGGTCTAGGAATTGAGCTCCCCGTCTACCCCTTAAATGTTGGGCCCCGGGATCTAGGGGACAAGCCCCAGAAACGCAGAGAGGAGAGCGGCGCGGCCAAGCGGGGAAGGATAGCGGTTTTAAAAAGCTGCTAAATAACCCCTCTGTGTTCTCCTAACTGCCACCCCGTTCAGAACCGGGTGCCCAGGGAAGCCGGGAAGATCAGGTCCAGAGAGCACCTACTCGCCCACTGGCTCCTGGGGCCTGATGGAGCTGGCGAGCCGCGAGCCTGCTCTGCCGCTATCTTCGGCGCGCAGCAGCTGACGAATGGCTCTTTAATAAGCCCCTCGTTAATCTTCCCCGGCCTCTCCACCCCCTGCCCGGGGACATCCGTATTTTCTAGCCCGATAAGGCTGGAGAATTTTAGACGGTGAAATGTAGCAAGGAAACCAAGTCCTCATTGTTCAGCCGGAGCCGCTCAGCTGTGTCCCTTCGAACAAATCTCCCTTTTTCCCTTAAAGAAAAAAAAATTACATCCCTTGGGCGTTTTCATTTCAGACCCCCACTCTCCAGAGAGCAGTTCTTTTTCCTCTCCAGCTTCTGGATCTATTTTGTCAGACAACACCCTCTTCTCCCTGCCTGTGGGCTCTTGTCCTCTCCGGTCCCTTCCTTCCTCGCCTTCAAGGATATGCCCTGCAAACACTCGAGCCTGCGCTTCTGGCACCTCCGCTAGGGAGGCCACCGAGAGCTGCAAGCAATCCTTTCCCTTAGCCTCCGAGCCCCAAAGAACGAAATAATCCATTATGACATCTCTGGGCACGAACTTCAAGTTGGAAATGCCACCTTCAATGCTCCCAGGCCCTGGGGTGATTGGTGAAGGGGGACGGGCAATGATAACGGGGAGGGGTACTTTTCAGCGGCAGCTTTAGGCACATGCTGCGCCCTTTGGTCTGCTCTCCAAGAAAGCCGGGTCAGTTCACCTTTTCTAGAAGACCTTCCAGACTCTTGGGCATAGTGCACCCACCCGGCGGGCGAGCCCGGCGCAGGGCGCAGGGCTGGGAGAGCGAGGTTGCCGCGTGGGGGCGCTGTGTTCCGTTTTCCTCGTCTACTCCTGGGCTCTCAGCGTTCCTTCTAGCTGGTCTCCAGGAGCAAGAACCCCAAAGGAAAAGGCCCCTCGGTTTGGGTCAGGGGAGGGAAAAGGAGGGCCAGGACCTCGAAAAGAGTGTCCTCACTGGATGTCGGGGCTGTAATTACATTAGATAAGGAGACCTAGGGGTCGGGATCCCCTCCGCGTGCATCTGATTCTTCCAAACCTACAAAGCCCGCGCGCCAAGCTCCCCGCCGGTTCTGCCAAGCTTCCGCCGGCCCTTTCGCTTACCGCAGATCTTCAGTCCCAGTTTTCTGGTGCATCCATGGGCCACGCCGCACCACGTGTCGTAGGCTAGGACAAGAGAGAGCAACAGGGGTGTGATTAGGCAGGCTTGGACCGCCAGAACCTGGGTAGAGAGCAAAGTTTTTTCGCGGGGGGAGGGGAAGGTCTTCAACGTCCTGGTTAAAAGCTCTTTTCTGAAAGGTACTAGAAACCAGATCTGTGGGCATGCCCTCCAGAATCCTAATCACACTCTCTTCCTCTTCTTGGCTTCAGATACACAATAGTGTCTCTGAAAGGCGGGGTTCGAGGATCCCCAAGAGATCCACACCCGACAGCCGCCAAGATTGGGTCGGATGGGGTGAAGGCTGACCCCCCATGTGCAAAGTGCCAGACCCCACCTCTCGAGTTGCCCAGCACCCAAAGGCCTAGTCCTCTGGTCTCGGCCCGCAGACGACTACATCAGCACAGAAAGGGAACACAGAAGCATCTGGGACCGAAACATCTCATAATTTCTTGGCGGGTCTCCAGCCGAGTGGCAGCTTAAAATAAACTGGCATGAAATGGGGTCGCGGAAGAGTTCAGGAATTAATTGGGTGAAAAATAGTATTTGACTAGATGATCGGGCCCGCATGGCTGCTCTTCAGTCAGACTGGGGAGTCAGGAAGACAATAATGCGCCTCGGGTCTTCATCCTAGTCCTTCCCACCCCCGACCCTCATTAATACCCTACCCTCGGACACCTAGGCTCTGGAGCAAGCGAAGGCTAACGGAATCAGGTACCCTTCCTCTGGGTCTGAACCGCCAACCAAGAGGATCACGGATTTTCCCTCTTCGCTAAGCGGTTCTCAAACCCCTCTGGGTCAATTTCCATCAAGGAATAAAAAGGCCAGTGCGATGGGGCCAACGCGAAATTCCCTCTGATTCCTCAAAGCAAGGCGCCTCCAATCACTCCCATCCCCCAGCCTACCCCAGCCCGAGCCCCAGCCTCCAGCCAGCGCGAGTGTTGGCTGCGATAAGCAGAGTGACATCCATTAAAATCGAGGCACAACACAGACCTAGTGGGGAGAAGAAATGGCCTGATGTCCGTCCGGGAGACAACGTGTCACGGATGAAATTCCACTTACAGGAGATCGGTTGCAAAGCAAAACCCTAATAATAATATGCGCGAGGCATAAAGAACTATTTCCACCCCATAAAGTGCCTTCATTTTAAACATCATTTCATCTTAACCTTAAAACAATCCTATGACACAGGCAGGTAGAGTGTTGATCTAAGACTCATTTGACAAAGAAAAACATTGCAGCTCAGAGAGGGTTAGTGAGTTTTCCAAGGTCATTACACCAGAGGAGGTTGGATTTCAAATACATTGTTGCCTTTCAGAATTGAAAGCAAAATAGGTGGAGAGGGAAAGCAGGAGCTAGAGAGCCCCTTTGCTGTAGCAGAAGTGGGGAAGACCAAGTGCTTGAGGACAAGGAGGGTTCCAGGCCTGGCCAGGGGTTGCTGGAGTGAGAGGGTAAGACAGGTTGCACAGGTGGAGAGAGGACACCTCCCAGGAGACCTTGAAGGGCCAGAGAAGTGGAGCCAGCTGGGTGCCAGGGTGTGTCTGAAAGAGGATGAAAGTGGAGTGTGCCTGCCAGAACAGCCTAGGATTCTGACACAGCTAGATTATAAGTAGGGAAGATTACTGGGACAGGAGCTTTTTGCTCTTCCTAGGCAGCGTCTTTGGCTCTCTTGCCTCCACTACAGTGGCTTTCAGGGATGCCAGGCCATATGTGGACTCAGGCCATCATTTCTGCTGGGTCGTGCACCAGGAGCTGGGTGCAGTGACCATCTGATGGGAAGTAGGGGCAGGGACATGGGGGTGGATGAATTCAAGGGCTTCCTTAACCTGCTGGATAGAAAGGGGGGAAGGGGGAAGACCAATAAAGACATCTATCAAGGCCAAAGCAACAGACAAAAGGCCCTGAGCATCGCCTTCCTCTGGGCCTGCTTTGGTCAGCTCTGCTATCTCTGCCTGGCTCACGTGCCATCAGGGCTGGCGGTTCTCCCAAGCCCCTCTTTATTGTGTGGGTAATTGTAGCCTGCCTGGGTGGTGGGAAGAGGAAACTGGAACATCGCCTGAGGACTCAAAACAAGGCCTCCAGCCCAGGAGCCAGAGTGAGTGCCAAAGGGTCCTTGGAGAGGGTCTTTGCTTTCCCAATAACACCTCCCATCTTTCTTGAGGACAATTATTTTCTCAAGCTTATAGAAAGTGCCATTAAAGCTCAGCAATAAGTACTCCTAACCACATTGTCCTCCCTGAGCCTCTTCTGAATAGAAATTCTGGGGGTGATTCTGGGGTGTCTGAAGCTGAAAAATTTGGGAGGGTGGGTGGGATGAGGAGACACTTCACTCTAATTTGGAAAAAGATAAACAA
Source organism: Marmota flaviventris (assembly GCF_047511675.1). Classification (NCBI taxonomy): domain Eukaryota; kingdom Metazoa; phylum Chordata; class Mammalia; order Rodentia; family Sciuridae; genus Marmota; species Marmota flaviventris. The sequence continues at coordinate 61,088,650 of NC_092508.1, forward strand.
CCCCTCATTCCCATGCCTTCACAGAGAGGAAGAAAATCTGAATTACAGAAAGATTCTGCAAATGTTTGAGGAACTGGTAGGATTTAGGAAAGGAACACATAAATCCCACTCCTTTTAATCTGTTCCCCTTTTCTTCCCTTTTCTAACATTTGTCACCTGCTGACAAATTATGTCCCCTGGGAGAAAGGAGAGAGGTGTTCTCGGTTCCCACCCTGGAAAACCTTTTTGCTTCCTCCATTTCCGCACCTCTTGCCACTCAGAATGTTGCTCAACATCCGCCCCCCCACCCTTTTTTGTCTCAGAGATGTAATTAAGTGTAGGAAATGTCGAGGCTCAGTCTCAAAACAGTTTTATGCACCTTTCCCGCCCCTGGCTTCTCCCTCACTGTCAATAGCTCGACGCAAATTTGGAGCAATTAGGGACCCTGAGTTTTCTAAAAGCTGCAATTAACGTCGAAATTTCCGCTGATTATAGACTTTGAGCACAGCGTAGGGGGAAAGGAGGAGGAGGAGGTCAGATCTTAGCTTAACGAAAGCCAGAGACAGAAAACTCTATTCCCAATAGGACGCTGGCTCCTCACACTGCCCTCTGCTCTGACCCTTGTAGTCCCACCAAGCAAAGAAGCCACACCACACAACAAAAACAGCACTCTCCTGAGCGCCCCTAGCCCAATGAGAAGCCCCTAACAATCGCCGCCGCTAGAACCCTGAGGGGTTTTCGCTCTTGGATGCTCTGGGGGTAACCTAGCTTCCCTGACAGTCAAATGACCTCTGGCAGGAACCTGGGCCAGAGCCCCATTTATTTCCCAGCCTCCATCATCTCCGAGCTCCCCTTTCCCTTTCCGCCAGCGCAGTCTGCCGACGTCCCAGCGCCCCCCATCTTCCCTGCAGTCCATTTGATAGGAAATTGGGGCAGGACCTACTTGTGGGGCGCAGGTTGGTGGTATTGGGATCCGCTCCTGCATTTGAGGAGGTTGAGGACGAAGAAGGAGTCGAAGACGCCATAAGCTCTACTGTCCGGGGTCCTCGGTGTGCTGGGCGCGAGAACAGGCTGCAAAGACAAGCGAAAGCTGTGTGGCGAGGGCTTTTGGAGTCCTGCGTACCGGAGGCGACAGAGAGGCCAGAGTGGGGTGTGTGTGCGTGTGCAGACACTCCCCTTGAAGTCTTGGTGCGGGAGGGAGCGGGGGAGGAAAGGCAGCGAGCTGGCTGGTCAGGGTGAGCGGTTGGTGAGGGGCGGAGGACAAGTGAGCGCTAGCTCAGGGACTCCGGCGCAGGCAACGCAGCCCTGGGCGGCTCTCCAGTCTGGCTGCGCAGCCGGGCGACCTGGAGTGCAGCTCAGAGACAAGGGGGGACCAAGGCCAGTACAGGACGCGGGGGTGTGAGGGACTGGGCTAGGAGCACAAGGGAGCGCTCAGTGAAAGATTTTTCAGTCAAGCCGCGACAAGCCCCATTGGGCTCTCGGCAGCCGACTTGCTGGAAGGCGGGGGGTGGGGAGGCACGGGGCGGGCACGTCTGGTTCGGTGTCTGGTTCCCGTTGTTGTGTCTGGCTAATTCCCTGGAAAGAAGGAGAGGCTAACTGCTCCGGAGACCCGGGACTTTGGTGAGATAAGGTGAGAGGAAAACAATGTTCACATCTTGACGTTTCTCCCTCGGACGTGACCGGGTGAGAAACAGAGTCACCTTGCACTCCAATCATCCAGAAAGCAGCGGGTCGGAACCTCGCTTGCTCGTCTGTTTCTTGTTCTACTCGGTTTTGAGCCATCTTGAAGCCTAGGGCGAGGCTCTGTCCCAGTTTCTGTGCATCTCCGCTACCTAACCCCCCAGAGTTCGCCGTACAGAACCCGAGAGGGTGGGGGAAACGAACGTCACCCGGGAAACGAACTTGCGCCTAAAGCGCAAGAGGCGACGGACAAAGATCAGTACCTGGCGTCCCCGCCCGGTGCTCCGCGCCGGCACGATGGTGTCCAAAGGCTCCGGGACCGAGAGAATGCGGGCTGATCTGGATAGATCAAAGATCCCCGAGAGAAGAGCCCATCAACTACTGTCTCCACACCCTTTTTTTCCTGCCCTACACAGCCCCGCGCGCGCGCGCTTTCACAGCAACGCGGGCGCAGGTGGAACGCTGCTGCTGGGGAAGTAACAGGTTATTGCTTCTAGGCGCACCTTCCGTTGTTGCTATCTAGGCGCCCTTTGAAAAGACGGGCGCTCGCAGTCTGAAGGCACAAGGGAAAATCGCTCTCCTTCTACTTCAGCGCGAACCTAAGCCTCTGTGCCACCTTGGGGCACAAAACGGCGGGATAGGAAGAGTGCGCAAGGCAGAAGTCCTTGCGCCTCGCACTAGCGGAGAACACGGACTGGAGTGGATGGGAAGCACTCGGCTCTGGAAGGTGGGTGGGTGGTGGGCGCAGTGGGTAGAGGTTGACGAGAAGCTGAGGGCCGAGAGAACCCAGCTGAACAGCGGAAGCTGGGCACTGGGAAGTCTCAGTGGTTGCGCGTTTACCCACCTGGGCTCCAGCGACTGCTAGCCGGACACTCCCGCTGTTCCTCTGCGCAGCGTGTAACGATCCACCAGGCTTCGCTTGGCTCTGCTACAGGCGTATATGTCCGGCGTCACCTCCAGCTGCTAACTCGCCTTCGCTACGCTTGTCCGGCACGCGAGCGCCTGGAGGAGAATAGAGAGACCCGGAGAGGTGGCTGCTTGGCTTCGGGGGAGGCGGGGGCGGAGTGGGGAGGCGGGGACCCGCTCCGCGGGGGAATCACGAGGCTGCTGCTCGCGGGGGCAGCTCGTCGGTGGAGCAGCGGGGCTCCTTTGCAGGTGCCTGACCGCCTCTGGAGCTTTATAGGGCGATTATAAATCCAGCTCACGATTTTGCACCGAGAAAGAAAAAAAGGTCCTATGAGTAATCCAGAACGTACTCAGCACGCTCTATTTTTTGAAATAGGCAGTGAGAGAGGAGGGAAAAGATAATTCCTACGAAGATTTCTTCCTCACTGAGCGTTCCTTCTTTACTCCCTTCCTCCCCCACCCCTTATATCTTAGAAGAGACTAGGGCAGTGGATTTTCCCCAATCTCTTTCCGCGTGATTCCCCCGGATCCGAGGTCCCAAAACGCTTCCTCGAGCGAAATCGCTCTGGGTGGGTGTCCTTACTGGCTCTCTGCTGTGCCAGGTTTTGCTGTAAAGACAGAGATAAAGGGGACCACTCAGACCATGGAGGAGTCTACATCTCATTCCAGTTTCCTAATTCAGCTTGAGGCTTCCCCAAATTACCTCATCTGAGTACAGCTACCTGGTGCCACCGGTAGGAAAAGGGTCCCATTTCCCATTCTGTATACGCTCACTTCCTTGGCGAAGGGAAAAGAAGTCCTCCTGATTGATCATGTCTGAAGGTTAATAACATGCACGAGTGCCGCTCCACACGCTTGGGGAACCCCAGCACAGAGATGGCCTGGGAGGGGTGGGCCGACCTTCCTTGCTATGGCCCATCCCCTCATTCCCTTTCGATTTCACGCGCTTAACAGGTTCTCCCTTTGCAGTATTTAAGCACCTTAATGACTTGGCTACGTAGGGTCAAGTCCCTCACCATAAAAAGGCGTTGACGGTAAAATTCCCACCAGAGGGCGCCAAACGTCCGGAGACAGAGAGTCCCCGCGCTCTTCTGGCCTTTCCTCCCGCGCCTCAACCAACACCTGGAGAGGCGACCAAGCTCTGTAACTCTGCCTCTTCAAACCTTCTCTTAGCCACTCTCCTCGTTAGTTTACTTTCTCCTCTTTCTTATCACTCACTTTCTTTTTCTTTAGGAAAAAAACAAAGTTGATATTTGTCCTTGTCTCGGTGTCACCGTGTATACACTCAGTGATTGCTTTAGTCGTTTTCCCGGTGACTCCCCCTCCACCCCCCTAGTTGAGATGCAGCAGGCAGGGATCATTTATTCGCACGTCTCGGGCTTCGCTGGTTTACCCGAGGCCTGTCCCTTCCTCTGAATATCTTATTTCTTTTCACCACCACAAACTCCCCAAATCTTATAAGTTATTTAAAATTCCATAAGGGAGATAGAAGCTTCCGCCCTGGGAAGATAGAGTTCGATCAACAAGAGGGATTTGCGGAGAAGTTTGAAATAACATCGTTGTTTTTAATATTAAAGAAACTACTGTAGCCTCTTCTTCACCTTACAGTAAAAGCCAGGACATTTTTGAAGGGCACAAAAGCATCGTGAAAGGCACAGCGCGTGGTAACAGCAGTCGCCCGCACTAGTGCACCCAGTTGGGCACCGTACTTATGTAGGGGTGCCTGTTCCGCGTAGGAAACACCCGATAGCTTGTCTGAGCCCCTTGAAATGCGCGGTTTACAGCGAGGTGAACTAGGAATTCCATCCACACCCCCCTTCTCCAGTCTTCCCTAAACGATATGGTTGCACCAATCAGGGAGCCTGGTGCCAGTACTAAATCATTCAAGACGCACTGGGCAGAGGAGGGAGGTGGCAACAAATCCCGGTTCTCCGAGATGTCCACAGTCCTGCCTAGATGCCCGCTCGCCCTCTATCTCTTCGACCTTCTCCGGAGACCTGAAATTCCTTGGAAAGGAAGATTCATTTACTTCACCTTAGCACTAGATTGAGAATTTCTCAAACACTTTCTCCTTCTACCCCAGGATTCAAAACACCCTTAACATTTCAGTCAAGAAAATAATCGTGTTGGAAAAAGAACCTGTAAGACTATTGCAAATTAAAGTCGGCTCTGTCCAGCTTTGAGGACATCTCTTTCTCCCTTATGGTGGGGAGGGAAGGAATGAAGTTTCCTGCTCATTCTTAATCTTAAAAAGTTGAATTGAATATTAGTACTGGGCTGGGTTATAGTTCAACGGTAGAGTGCTTGCCTTGCACATGTGAGGCACTGGGTTCGATCCTCAGTACCACATAAAAATAAATAAATAAAGATATCGTGCCATCTGAAAAAATAAATATTAGTACTTAATTAAATAAACGAATGTCTATTAATGATCTCCAATGTGACAGGCACTAATCTGCTGGAGTTTACGTTGACCTTTCAATTTATATTATCCTTGCACTAATGGAATTGACATTCCAATGAGCCAGGGAGAGTAGTAGACTTAGGAATTCATGACTTTGATTTATTCCCAGTTGTTTTCCACTACAGCTCAGAGCTTGGGCTCAGTAGGAACGATAAGGAATTGAGGGCCCCAAAATCTACCCAGTTCCAATATATCAAGTGTTGAAGTTGGGGTGGGTCCCAGGTGGGTCCCCCTCCCCCACAGGTCTTTCAGCACCGCGGACAGCACCTACCGCTCTGCCCCATAATCCGGCATTTTGTGGGCATTACATGTATAGCCCGCTGGGCTCATCTTTTCCGCCCCCTGCTTTTGGTAGTAATTGCCATGTATATTTTGCCTGGTTGGGGGTTGAGAGAGGTGGAATATTTCGCCCACTTCTCTGGTAAGAATTTGGATTGAGTTGTTTTTGCTATGGTTGTTATTTGGCTCTTGAGAACGTTTAGAACCTTTATTTTTATTTGTGTTTTTCACTGTTCTTTTAATCTTAACACTCCCAAGGGTGACTGCTTAGGATAATGGGGGTGTAAAAAAAAAAAAAAGATATCCTCTCCAGAGACTCGAACCGGGTGGTAACTGGTGGCCCGGAAGGGAGTGGTGTCCGCCCAGCTGTTTCGTTTGCATTTGATCTGAGGTTCAGCACTTTGAAGAAATGGGAAAACGACGCCTAAAGGCAACAAAAGGAGGGGGCGAGGATGCTTTCCCTCCGGTCTCTCTCTCCTGGGCTTTGGGTTTTGTGAACTTGCGGCCTGGCTATTCCATCCTGTTTGCCAAATACAAAATCCCTTTCAACTAGGGTTGGAACTTGGGAACAAGTCTCTCCGCCCACAATGCCCTCCCCACCCCCAGGTTTAAATATATTCCAGCAAAAGAAGAAAGGGACGCCCAAACGGGCTTCCTGGTCCCCTCCCCTTTCTTCTTTCTTTGTGTGTGCATGTGTGTGTGTGTATGTGTGTGGGGGTCCTGTCAAGGTGAATAGATAAAAAAAAAACAATTTTGGAAAATGTACTTAGCATTTTTAATCTCCAGTAAAGGTGATCTAGAGTCAAGTTGTTGGCTCATTTCAGATGGTTCTTTAAAATCTATTTTAAACAGGTAATTTATAACAACAAAAACGCAGTGCTCATCTTTAAATGGGTCTCTCTAGATGAGGACTGGGGAAGTGTTGCTTAACCTCACTTTAGGCTTTTTTTTTTTTTTTTTTAAGTCCGTTTGCTGTTTGTGTACTTCAAAGATAGTTCTCGAATCATTGTGGGCTCTCATTGGAGAGGCATAGCTAAATCCACACTATTATCCCAACAGATCACAAAACCCCCACTCTTGGGAGGCAGGAAAGGGTTAAAAGTTTGGCGTTGGAGGCAGAATTCTAGTCAGAACGCTGGAGAGGACTCTGGATATGCAATGATTTCTCGCAAGGAATAGAACTAAATTCTTCATGGTCCTTGCCCTTTGGTATTTAGAAGGCGAAAATATTTTTACATAATTAATCAAGGAGGACTGGGTGAGTAGTATATGGGTAAATTTCCTTGTGCAAATCTTAAAACGCCCAATTCATGCTATTCCAAACACGAACACAAAGTGACCACCAGGTGGCGATAGATTACAACTTCTGAGCCGGGCCCCACAAGAGAGCTGTTCAAGGAAGCCTGCAGGCCTTTCCACGTCATGTTCATCTCTGCCATTTTTCACAAAGCAGAGCCTTTTGAAATGTTGAGAGATACTCCAAAGGTGACCTGAAACACCCGGGTCCTCTGTACAATTGGCGGAAGAGAAGGGGATGCATGGCATTAATTATTTTCCCACAGCTGCATCCCGAAGCTACCCTGAAGAAGTGAACCATTTGATAGGAGGCAAGAAACTGTTTCATCACAGAACCGGAAACCAAGGGAGTAACAGATCTGGATTTCAATTCTGACAGGGAGCTTTAAAGATATGTCTGTGTTCTATCCTCTCAACAAAAGTTAAGCCAAATCAGTCTTTCCCCAAAAACATGGGGTGTGAGAAGGGATTTCTAACATGAGATTCCTGTAATGAAATGGTGTATGGAATGAAAGACTAGGGATTGTAATATTTTACCCATTACTTTTAGTGCTCTTGAACTCTAAAATAATAGGTGTTTAATCCCCATTTTCAGGTGGTGTTTGGGACTACTTTGTGAGAAGTTTTTGGATGGTTCTGATTTGGTTGTGGATAGTCTATTAACTTAAACTTCTAGTTCAGGACAGGCTGTTACCCTAATTCTGATCGGTTACTCAGGCGCTTAACTGGAACCTAACGGGAGGGGTTTATCACAGCTGCTCAACCCAGTCTGTTTAATGCAAAGAACTTATGTGGCAAAGCTCACTGAAATTTTTGGTAAATTAGTACCATGGGTTTTCCCCCAACACAGCCAGGATCTCATTCTTTTTACCCTCAGTTGCCAGACTCAGGTCCTATTTTCTTTGACCACAGATGAGCCCGGGATCCTTTAGATCCATTTAACCCAAGATCTCAAGCAGTCCGTAAACAAAGGATTAAACGGGAATCATCTTCTCCCTGGAGTTATGGTTATATTATCTCAACTTCATAAGCAGGGATAAGCCATGTAAAATCATCAGAGTATAAGGAGACTTGAAAGTTCTTTTTCCTGGATCAGGACAGAATACTCCTCTCTCTCCCATCCCCTTGAGGTTGGGTTTTGCCACTGAAGTGGAGCTAACTTGCAAACCCATGTGTTTTGGGGGTGATGTGTTATGTATTAATATTATGGCAGTAGTTGATGAATATACTGTCCCATACCAAGAAGGCCAAGAGGAACCAAGGTGGACTCAGGGAAACATGTTGGCATAGGCTGTCCAGGATTGCTTACTGTGGGACAGTGTGGTGGTGGAGGTGGTGGAGGTGGTGGAGGTGGTGGAGGTGGTGGAAGCAGTCTGGGGTACTAGAGATCTGTATCTTTGTCTCCTTCTCTGTCTCTCATAGCGACAGAAATTTTATTTTAGAAGTTAGAAATAAGTCTCATGGAAATCATGTGGTGTGTTTGTTGTATGAAATCTCAATTATCACTCAAGGTCCTCTGTTTTATAGATGAGGAAAGTTAAATCCAGAGAGATTACAGGAAGTGGGTGAGAAGTGATCAGGAAATTCTTTTGTCTCCCTTCAGGTACAGTGCTCTGTGCACTGCTAAGTGAGGTCTTCTACTTCTGTCACAAAATAACAATTTGACCTTGGAAAAATTGCTTACTCTCTCAGAGCTTCTGTAATAAAAGTGTTAGAGGTAAACAGACCAGGCTTCATTCTTCTGAAATAATATTTCGTGACTCTTCTCACTGGGGAATCTTCTCATGTTGTAAATGCTATGGACTCAAAGACCTCTTGGGCTCTTCAAGGTGGCTTTTGACTGGAGGAAAAGTTAAAACAGGGGCTGGGGTTGTGGCTCAGTGGTACAGCACTTGCCTAGCATGCATGAGGCACTGGGTTTGTGCCTCAGCAACACATAAAAACAAATAAATAAAAAAGAAAGGTGTTGTGTTGTTCATCTACAACTAAAAAAATCATATTTTAAAAAAAGTAAAAACACTGGGTCTGGGGTTGTGGCTCAGCGGTAGAGAGCTCACCTAGCACGTGTGAGGCCCTGGGTTCGATCCTCGACACCACATAAAAATAAATAAACTAAATAAAGGTATTGAATAAAATAAAGGTATTTAAAAAATAAAAAAGGAAAAACACTGAAGTCAGTCAGTCTTGAGTTTACATCTTGATTCTACTTATCAGTTCTCATTTAACTGCTCTGAGTTTTCTCTTCAGCAAAATAGGAAACTAATACCAGCTCTGTGAGTTATCTTTTGTGGTGTTCATAAAACCCTTTCTAGCAAGTTCATCTGTGCCTGGTTGATGGTGTTCCATAAATGTCAACTGTTGCTCCTGCTCCTCCCTGTTAGGCTAATGTGATGTTTTAAATTTTTTTTTAGTTGCTGATGGACATTTATTTCATTTATTTGTTTTTATATGTGGTGCTGAGAGTCAAACCCAGTGCCTCACACATGCTAGGCAAGCGCGCTACCCCTGAGCCACAACCCAGGTCCTAGTGACATAAAATTTTTAATATTTCTTCTCTTTTCTCTAGGCCTCAGTTTTATCATATGTAAGTTGGGGAGAATGTCTACACTATAGAGGTGTTATGAGGATTAAAAACATTAACTTGTGGAAGACTTAAAATGGTGCCTAACACAAGCTCTTAGTATATATTATTATCCCACTGATGGTGCTTATAACAACGTTTTGGTCAACAACTGACAACATACACAACTGAGGTCTCGTAAGATTACATCACCTAGTGATGTCATCGTCATCTTACTTTGTGTAAGTAAATGCTATGATGTCCACATAACAAAATCACTTAAAGACACATTTCTCAGAAGTGCCATCTTTAAGTGACACACAACTATGATCTTTTTGTCGTCTAATGATACTCCATCTTTTTTCTTCAAACTTCTTGTTATTGCTTCTCTCACCTCTGATGCACTCAAATTCATCCAAATGTGGCTGCAGCTGGTACTTTGCCTAATACCACCATCCACCTCTTTGTTGTGATCCAGTCACCTTTTATAGTTCTTATCTGTCATCTCTACAACCTTTTGGCAAAATGGATCTTTCCATCTTCCTTGAAACTCTTTTCTGGGTTCCTGTGGTGACACCTGTATCAGCTACGATGAGTTGTGAGCAAGTAAAAGAAACTTTGACCCAAACTGGCTTCAACAATAAGTGTATCTCAACAGTAAGCTCAAACAAGGGGCTGGCTCCCAGGGAGTTGGTGCAGCAGCTAAATGTTATTATTATTATTTTTTTATGTGGTGCTGAGGATCAGGGACCTAGGTTCTTTTTGTTCTTGTTCTTTTATCTTCAGCATCTGCTTCATCCTAAGTTTTTGTTTGTTTGTTTTTGTACCAGGGATTGAAGCCAGGTGTGCTTAACGACTGAACCCTTTTTAAAATTTTTAAAAATTTTGAGACATGGTTCCTCTAAGTTGCTTAGGGCTTCGCTAAGTTTCTTAGGCCTTCCCTAAGTTGCCGAGGCTGGCTTTGAACTTGCTATCCTCCTGCTTTAGCTTCCCAAGCCACTGGGTTCCTGTGGTTCCTGTGGTACAGTTGTGCACCACTGTGCCCAGCTAGATTAGTTCTCATGATCATAAGATGATTGCCAGCAGTGACAGGGCAGCATCCTTCTTAGTTCCTACCCAGAGTAATGGAGGAACATCTCTTCTAATCATGAGAGTAAGTCAGAGTCACCAGGGAAGTGCCATGCAAGGATTGGCTGAAGGTGGAGTCAGCTTTCAGGAGCTTCATGGCTGTGTGTGTGTGTGGAGCGGGGTGGTGATGGGGGCAGTGACTACGTGAACAGATCCAGGGCTCTCTTTACAAAGCAACAGAAAGGAACGATGCTAAGTAGACAACCAATGGTATCCTTCATATTTCCTTTTCTGATTTTCCTCCTGGTGATTCCTCAGTCTCCTTTGTGCACTTCTCTTAGACTACTACTTCAGTATTGGTGATCATTACGACTCTATCCCTGGTCCTCTTCTATTCAGACTACTCTATCTCTATGGGGCATCCACAGTTTCTTTGATGACTTTCTCTGATTTGATGCCTTCTAATAAAGGTATATTTCTAGCCTAAGTGTCTTTTCTAAGTTCCACACCACGAACTCCAAAACCTGAGATAACATGTATCCATTACTTCCTATAGGAGGCAGAATAATATACCCCTCCACCCCCAAGTTATCAGCAATTTAATTCCCAGAACCTGTGACTGTTAGATTAAAGAGCAAAGGGGGATTAATTTGCCAATGAAATTAAAATTGCTAATCAGCTGACTTTAAAATAGGGAGGTTATTGTAGGGAATTCACATGGGTCCAGTGTAATCACAAGAATCTTTAAAAGTGGCAGGAGAAGCTGGGAGAAATACATGGTAGCCTGTGAGACATGACTAGACATTGCTGTCTTTGAAGGTGGAGAAATGTGGTTATGAGTCAAGGAATATGGGAGGACTCTAGGAGCTGGAAAAAGCAAGGAAACAGATTCTCTCCTAGAACCTCTGGAAGGACTGTGGCCTTGCTGATACCCTGATGTTGGCCAGAGAGACCTGTTTTGGACTTATGACCTCCAGAACTGTAAGGTAAGAAGTTTGTGTTTTAAGCCCCTAAATTTGTGGTAACTTATTCTGCCAGTCAGAGGAAACAAATATACTTCCCATACTCAACTGATGCAAGTGAATCTTTGTCTTGTCAGCAAAATTACTTTTCATTCTGTGTTACTGTTTTTGGAATTAGCATTACCATATACCTAGTGATCAAACTGGGACTCATCTTTGATGTTTACCTTTTCTTTACATTAAATCCATCACCCTTTCTTGTCAATTCTTTCTACTTGTAAAGGTAACTCCTCTAGTCCACTTCATCTCTACTTTGTCTTTTTCCAGGTGGCAATTTTGAACAGTTAACAATGGAGTTTTGTATCCTACTTTAGTCTTTGCTATTCATACCACTCTTTTATTTTTTATTGAGACCCATAGGAAGAAATACATTTTACATCAAGATATAGGATGCACACATACACCTCTGAAACAAAAGCTTTGCAAAACAAGACTGTTTCTTTCTTTTTAATTTGTGGTACCAGGGAGTGAATGCAGGGATGCTTAACCACTGGGCCATATCCCCAGTCCTTTTACTTTTTTTATTTTGAGACAGCGTCTCAGTTGCTTAGGGCCTTGCTAACTTATTGTGGCTGGCTTTGAATTTTATATCCTCCTGCTTCAGCCTCCCAAGCTGCTGGGATTACTGGTGTGCATCACCGTGCCCAGCAAATTAAGACTTCTTATGCTTTTTTGTAGAATATACTATTTTCTATTTCATATATTTAATTTTTTAAAATCTCAGCTACTCACTATATTGATTTCACAATTTACCAATGGATTATGATTTATAGTTTGATAAAATATTTTTCTTCCTGACTACCAGATGGATCTTTTTAAAGTACAATAATTTTCTTTCAAATACCTTTCACTACTCTAAAGATAGATTTCTGCCGCAGTCTGGCTGGGCACAAAATCACGAGCCACCACACACCTTGTAGATTCAAACAGCAACTCTTTATTCCCGAACTCACACCGGCACTCTACACACGTTCTGGGGAAATCCACGTTCTCCGCCCCAATCACGTTCTGGGCAAAATCCCAAATTACTCTCTCAATCCCACGAGAACTCAACGGGAACTCAAGGAGCAGGCGCGCCTGAGGCAGCAGGATACGCCCTATTCCCAGCAGGGTACACCTTAAACCTGGAACCGCCCTAAACCGGGATTGTCCTAAACCGGGAACGCCCTAAACCCCGATCCGCCCTAAACCCAGATCTACCCTGGTCCTTGAGCAAGGTCACCTTACATGCAATGACACTGCAAATGACCTGGGTCATGCCATGCGTCATTCTTACTTAGCAATGGCCCTCAGCAGATTTCAAACTTTACCTTGACTTCTAAAGACCCCACATTACCCAGCCCTTTTATACCTGGAGCTTCCTCTTTTTTCTCACCTCTCATTGGTTCTGTTCATTTTATTTTTTATTTTTTTTTAATATTTATTTTTTAGTTTTTGGTGGACACAACATCTTTGTTTGTATGTGGTGCTGAGGATCGAACCCCGGCCGCACGCATGGTTCTGTTCATTTTACAATCTGACCTTATTTTCTGGACACAATGTATTTCTGGGCTTTTGCAAGTTGTGTTACCCCACCACCACTGTCTTCCACACACCTTTTTCTTGTAGCTAATTCCTATGCATTCTATCTTTTTAGCTTAGATTTCATTTTTCCTCTTGAAGGTTTTCCCTTGATGCTTATCCTGGCTTAGGTGTCCCTCTTGAGTGTTCCCTTAGTACCCTGGACTTCCTCAGGCAGTGTGTAACACCCAGCATTGCAATAGTGCTGGTTAAAAACAGAGACTGGACCCCCACCAGCAGCCCATAATAAACCTACTAGACCATCAGTAACTATTGAATAAACAAATGAAACTTTTTCAATGGACTCCTATCAGGTCTATTGAGTAGGCATTCTTACATATTCTCTTATTGTTGGATATACATATTTGGTAATGGGGAATGAACCCAGGGGTGCTTTAACCACTGACCAGATCCCAAGTTCTTTTTATTTTTTTATTTTGAGACAGAATCTCAGTAAGTTGCCCAGGCTGGCCTCAGCCTCTGGAGTTGCTGGGATTATAAGCATGCACCACTGCACCCAGTGATATTTGGGTTCTTTACCATAAATGTAATGTGTTTTACATTATGGAAGAAAGCAAGGGTTTGGGTCTGAATTGTCTATATAGATACAACTTGTTGGTTGACTTAGTCTCTAGAATTAGCTATGTGTGAGGCAGCATGAAACAACAGATTCAAGATTCACTAGATCTCTAAAATCAGGACGTAACTTGGTATCTCTAAGTTTCTATTTCCTTACCTTACTTTCCATAATTTAGCTAACATATAACTTTATATGTTTTTAATCACCCCAAATTCAATTTGTATGATCAAAGAGGATAACATGCGCATAAGACTATTATGAGAAGATAAAGGGCTAAATACTTTAAAAATACTTTGTAGATTACATTTTAGCTATTATTACTACATACAGATGTATGGTTAGGCTAAGCCAATGCCCCAATTTTCATTGATTAAAAAGTGAAAGTTGGATGAATAAGAGGGAGAGACATACTAGATGAGCAAGTCTTATAAATTCTTAGATTTAGTTGTAACGTGGTCTGTGATATTATGGCTTTTTATTAATAGTTTCTTCCTTAGAATTACTTCATTCCTTTAAAACTAAAAATCGCATTTTAACACATTTAGTTTTCAGCATCAATTTGAGTATTTTGTGAACTTCTGATGGGGCAGGGCTGGCTCCATAATCAAGTTAGCATCATCAGATTAACAGCTGGTGATTTTCCTATGGTGAGGAGGAGTGTTAAATGCAAACTGAAGTGAAAATAGGTCATTTCTGAGATGTGTGTCAGGTAGAACTCTGTTACTATTTGGTTATTGATGTACCAGAGCCTGACAATTTATTGTAAATTAAGGAAGGCTTCCTATCATCATTTCTTTCAGTTATTCTATACATTGATGTAGCTCAGTTTCTCCCTCTGAATAATCGAAGCCACAAGATGCCTAAAGAATAAACTATGCTGCAAATATCATGGCACAGTACTAAATAAAAATAAAAAGCCAAGATGTTTACCTTCCAATAAGATTGGCAAATCATAAACAAATTACTTAGGAACATTCTTCTTACTTTTACCTCTGTTACCTTACAACCAAATTTGAAAGTCACAGGGATCCATTAAGGATTACAGAATCAGTAAAATGATGTAAATTGACACATAAGAAGTGGAAAACCTTGTAAATGGTTCATGAAAGAATGTAAACATTTAACTTTAACTTCATTTATTCACTTGGTGTATACCCAGCTTATTATTTGCCAGACATTTATCCAGTTTCTAGGAATACAATAGTGAAAAAGAAAAAGTCTTGCTTCATGGACGTTGCATTGTATGTCAGTTAGGGAGAGGATAAGAAGAACAAAAAACGAAGTGTTTCAGATGTTGATATATGCCATAAAGAACCAAACAAATGACATAAATGTGCCTGATGTGGTGGTCCTTCATGGGGGACTGAAAATATAGCTTCTGGAGTCATAATGTCCACATCTACATCTAGGCTGTACAAATTAATAGGTGCACAAGAGGCTAGGTGAGCTACTTACCCTCTCTTCATCTCAGTTTTCTCATCTGTAGAATGGGTCAAGTTCATGGAGTTGTTCAATTAAATAATAATGTGTGTAGAGCACACAGTACCTGGCACATACTATTTCCTAATTCGTATTGACTAAAGGCTTAAATATTAGGAAGGAGCTCCAACTAAGATTATGGATAACTGAAAAGAACTCTCTGTACCAAAGAAAGAACCAATAGACAAAGATGCAGCTCTCCCTCTTTATATGTGCATGGTATACAATAATGAAAATACACGAAGCTGAAGCCACCCAGTGACCTTCATGATCCATCTTCACACTCATCAGAACTCTCGTCACTTAAGTCCTCGCTGCTTTCTCCCTCGCTCTCACCACTGCTGTCCTCTTCGCTGTCTTCCTCATCTTCCTTGAGATTCTGAGCTTTCTCTGCCATAGAAAGGAAGACAAGTGCTTCAAATGTTTCTTGATATTGTCAGTCAAACAAACAAACCAACACACAAACCATAATGCTCCTTACCCCTCCCCTCTACCAAGAAATATGTATTTCTGAACAGAAGAATCAAGCTGAACTTCACTAACGTAGGATACGTAGGATCAAAGTAGTAGAACAAGTGAGAAATATATTATTACTGGCATGAAGATGTTCGTAGGTTTAAAGTTAAGTTAAAATATAGGTCTATGAAATCATTTGTATTATTGTCAAAGAAATTCTTAAATAGAATTAGGGTGACTGAGACTTAGGGTAATTAAGAGACTACTGGCTTTCCTGGAAATCATGGTACATCCCTTCAACACATAAAGGTGGTTAGCATGTTCTCTTTCCTATACCCAATGCCTCACAGCCAGGGAGCCTTGGCAGTTCCACCCCACAGTGAGAAAGGGGTCCTCTTTTCTATCCACAGAGGACAAGCTGATTTTACTAAACCATTTGATTCAGCCGTTTAGATATTTCTTAACCACTTCTGATGATGCATTTTTGACAATTTCCTGAGATAATGGGGTTTTAAAGACTGCCCATAGTTCTTTGAGATAAAAAAGGAATTTCAATTTTTAAAATTACCCATCAGCAACATTTCTTCAATAAGTGATAAAAACTCCTTGGCCTCAGGATTTTCTGGTTCATAGATTATGACTGAAAATGGACAACAGAATGTGTGTTATTAAGGTTCACAGTGTTTCAACAAACAGGATCCTTAGAATGAGATTGAAACTGTCAGTCAGAGCAGGTAGAAATGCACAAAGCAATAAACATCAACAATTATACCACAGATAGATCCAGGTACAAATAGAGAAAATGCTCCACTTATATTTGGTGCTTTATTGGAGAAATTATCCTTATTATATTTTTCTACCTCCTATCCAAATAATACAATCTCAATCACCTCAATATGGCTTCCCTAATAGGCCAGTAGCCAAAGTGTTTCATGAATAGAATCATTCTCCAAAGAGTGTACAAATCCTGCAAATGTGGAGAGTCTGATAATGAAAAGACAGTGTGCCTATATGTCTGTAATCCCTCATCTCATCCATTAGTATATCTGCATGACATCCTTTGCTGAAGATCTCGTGTAACACAAAGGAAAGGAGTTTTCTTTGTGCGACCTCTTCTGTAGAGGTGCCACTTTTAAATAACATCTTTTGCATAGGGAAAACTGACATTGCTTTTTTCCCTTCATTCTGAGAACTTTAGTCTACTCACCAGTCATCGCCTGCTTAACAGTACTCTCCCCTCTTCATTGAGCCCCATTTATTCCCTTTGCCTTAGGTGACTGTTGTCCTTCCTTTGGACCATATCAGACTTTTTAAGGCTTGTTGGTATATTATCTATGTGTTAGATACCAGACTTCTTTCCAGAATTTTCTAGAGTCTGGTTTTCAAATCTCTCTACAGCTCAATCTCTCTTCCTTATTTCTACATGCCTAGAGGAGTATTCATTATTTCTTTCTGTATCATCCATTGATGACTCCTTGTGCAATATCTTGGTGGCCCCCAGGGGGCACTGAAACATCAAGTGTGCTATTCATCTGGCTAAAAGAAAGAGAACTGTGGAAGGTTCAAGGCTCCATTGACTCATGGCTTTCATCTTGACATGTCAAACCAGTGACTTTATTTCCAAATCCACTAACATAACATACATATCTGTATGCTTGCTCAAAAACTGCCTTTAAGGATCCCAGGTATTTTATGCATTATTATACATACAAATAAGCTTTCTAATAAGGTACCTTTATTATACATTTAACTTGAAATTAAATATACTTATCACTAGTCTAAATTTTTCTCTGAGGCTAAGCCTCTTTCTAGAGCAGGATTTCTCCAACTTGCTTCTTTGGATACTAGATTCTTAATACATATTTGGGATACTAAGTTAAAGAAAGTTAATCGGGAAAAACTTACTCTAAGGAGTAATCACAGGAATTTACAGAACCAGTCAGATGTTCAAAACTGCTATGAATCTTATAGAGAGGCAAATGTGATTTATCCAAATTTATTTGACAATGGAATCATTTTTGTGGAACACTTACTAATAAACCCTAAGCTATCACTTGGAACTAATTTAGAAAATTAATGTTGGAATTGGATTCATTTCAGGGATTGGAGTGTAAGTTTAGCTAGCGTTTATCAATTTTCAGAAAGTGAGGGAAAGGTATCTGGTTTGAAACTTGGCCCAGCAATAACTATTCTAGGTGACAAATCAAAAATTCTTATATCACAGCCTAGACGGGTGTGTAAAGATTTGAGATAAGCATCTAGCACATGCAATTTCTGTCCAGGGGTTGTTTTCCAACTTGGGCTCCATAATGGAAGCATTGCCCACTAAGGATCCTGGAGAAAAACTGCCCGATATGAATTCTGGTCCTGCTACCATATTTAATATGGTTGTACTTCAATTTCCTTTTCTGTAATAATATCTGTCATATTGGGCTATTTGGATGAATCAATCAGATAATATTAAGTACTCAGTCCAGTCCTTGGTGCACGGTAAGTGCTGAATAAATATTGGTTATTATTAGTTTTCCTGGAATGGTTATTGGACTAGAGGATTGTTTGGTTTCTTTTCTTCTGCCTCAGAAACAGGGTGCTTCTTCTGACTACAGGACTCATGTGGGGAAGTGGGGCTTCTAATGCTATGGGGCTGAACAGATTGGAGCTATTTCAGGGCAGAAAACACTTGTCTTGTTTACTGTTGCATGCCCAGCAGAGTGCTTGCTATGTGCAGCAGGAGCCTTCAAAACATTAGAAAGGGGAATAAGTGAATATAGACAAATGAGAACAAAGCAGGCTTTTTTTTTTTTTAACCCCAAGATAAGGTGATACTGTAGGCTAATAGAAAGGGATCATTTATTTTACTTGAAAAGAAACAGCTTTATAGGAACCATCTTTTCTGAAGATACATCTATATTCAAAATAGAGCTACAATAATGAGAACTGTTTGGGTTTCAAGCCATTGTTCGTTACTATTTACAATGGTTATAACTCATGATATAGATCTTGTAGCACACTTCCCTGTTTTTTGTGTGTAGAATCTCTAGCTACTTGTGAGCAGAACTGATGTGCCCTGAGAAGACTGAGCTGCAATTTTCTCACTTACAGGTGAAGTGACCAAGAAATAGGGAGATTGATTGGCACAAAAACCTCAGTCATGAACGAAATGAATGAAGAAAAGTACTTTGGACCCTTGACTTCCAGTCCCATTTAAAAACCATTTTTTTCCAGGTTGCCCCTGCTGCCTGACAGGAAATGGAGCAGAAATATAAGTTCTGCATGAGACAGCAGGAAAATGATTGAGGAACGATTACGACTATATAAAAACTGGGTGGAAGACAGAAGAAATTCAAGCCTATGTCGATAGATACAATGTTTTGGAAGAACCCAACGCAGATTTTTAAAAAGGCAGGAAAAGAGAAAAGAAGCTGTGGGTGCCTAGATGCTGGGTGGGATGCCCTACAGTCAGACAAAATCATATAAGACTAGCTTGCAATTGGACTTCAAGGTACCACCCCAGGAACCAGGGGCTTTTTTCAAGAAAATGAGTGTGTACACTTTTGAAGGGATAAGGATGCATTATTTTATATAAATTAATTGTCCTTGATATAAACAAAGAAAAATATATATTCATCAATCATGGGACCCATTTCTAGCCTGACAGATCCATGAAAATATTTATTTTCCAAGCCTTTGCTTCCTTTACCAGAAAAATAAGCTTATTAACCAAATGAGGAAATTGAAATGGAGTATGGAAATGACAGACTTTCAAGTTAGACTTGGAATATGATCCTACTACTTAGGAGCCATTTGACCTTGTATGAATTAGGTCTTGCTTTGCTTCAGTTTCCTCCTCTGTAGAGTTAATGATTCTCACAAAACTGTTTTGAGTATTAAGCACTGTTTCTTCAAGAATGTTCCTATCCCTGCGCCGGCAAGGTAGACGGAACTGTGACCACCCACAGAGCAGGCCCAGCGGCCTGCTGAGGGGCAGAGCCGCCCCCAACCCCCCGCGCCTGCCAGGTAGGCGGAACTGTGACCACCGACAGAAAAGGCCCAGTGGCCCCCGGAGGGGCAGAGCTTCCAATCACTCCTGTAAGGTAGGCGGGCATGCGACCCACCGGCAGAAGAGGAGCAGCGGCCTGCTGAGAGGCAGAGCCGCCCCCTCCCCCTGCGCCGGCAAGGTAGAGGGAACTGTGACCACCCACAGAGCAGGCCCAGCGGCCTGCTGAGGGGCAGAGCCGCCCCCCACCCCCCGCGCCTGCCAGGTAGGCGGAACTGTGACCACCGACAGAAAAGGCCCAGTGGCCCGCGGCGGGACAGAGCTTCCAATCACTCCTGCAAGGTAGGCGGGCCTGCGACCCACCGGCAGAAGAGGAGCAGCGGCCTGCTGAGAGGCAGAGCCGCCCCCTCCCCCCGCGCCTGCAAGGTAGACGGAACTGTGACCACCATCAGAACAGGCCAGACCTGCAACCGACAGACAGAACAGGCCCAGTGGCCTGAGGAAGGGTAGAGCCGCCCACCCCCCCGCGCCTGCAAGGTAGGCGGACCTGCGACCCACCGGCAGAACAGCCCCAGAGGCCTGCAGAGGGGCAGTGCCGCTGCCTGCGCCTGCAAAGTAGGCAGAACTGCGACCACCGACAGAACAAGCCTAGCGGCCCCCAGAGGTACAGAGCCGCCGCCCGCGCCTGCAAGGTAGGCGGACCTGCTACCGACCGGCAGAGCAGGCCCAGCGGCCTGCCGGCGTGGTAGGCACATTGCCCCAATTGGAGGAGGGACAGAGCCGCCGCCCGCGCCTGCGAGGGAGACTTTGCAACTATACAAGACCAATATAAATATATAGGGGGAAAATTCAATAGCACAACAGTTTCACCAAGTAGAAAGGAACGCGAACAGTATGAAGAGACAAGGAAAGAAAGGACCACAAGCAATGCAGGTCAACTCAACGTTAGAAGAGGTAATAGCTGCAGCAGATGGAATGTCAGATAAAGAATTCAGGATATACATGCTTCAGATGATCTGGAGTCTCAAGGAAGACATCAGACAGCAAAATCAGACAATGAAAGATCACTTCAACAATGAATTACATAAACAAATCCAAGAAGCAAAAGATCAACTATACAGGGAGATAGAGGTTATAAAAAACAAACAAACAGAAATCCTAGAAATGCAGGAAGCAATAAACCAACTTAAAAACTCAATTGAGAATACTACCAGCAGAGTAGAACACTTAGAAGATAGAACATCAGACAATGAAGATAAAGTATTTCAACTTGAAAAGAACATAGACAGCTCAGCAAGACTGTTAAGAAACCATGAGCAGAACATCCGAGAAATATGGGATAACATCAAGAGACCAAATTTAAGAGTCATTGGGATACAGGAAGGGACAGAGTTTCAAACCAAAGGAATGAGCAATCTATTCAATGAAATAATACGAGAAAACTTCCCAGACTTGAAGAATGAGACAGAATCCCAAATCCTAGAAGCCTACAGGACGCCGAATGTGCAAAATCATAAGAGATCCACACCTAGACACATTATAATGAAGATGCCCAACATACAGAATAAGGACAGAATTTTAAAAGCTACAAGAGAAAGGAAGCAGATCACATTTAGGGGTAAGCCAATCAGGATAACAGCTGATCTTTCAACACAGACTCTGAAAGCTAGAAGATCCTGGAATAACATATTTCAAACACTGAAAGAAAATGGGTTCCAACCAAGAATTGTGTTTCCAGCGAAATTAAGCTTCAGGATGGAAGATGAAGTTAAAACCTTCCACGATAAACAAAAGTTAAAAGAATTTGCAGCTAGAAAACCATCTCTTCAAAACATCCTTGGCAAAACATTACAGGAAGAGGAAATGGAAAATAACAATGAAAACCAACAGTGGGAGGTAGGACAGTAAAGGGGGGAAAATAATCAAAGAGGAAAACAAACCATGTTTAGTAACATAAATAAACAAATATGGCTGGAAGAACAACCCATATCTCAATAATAACCCTAAATGTTAATGGCTTAAACTCACCAATCAAGAGACACAGGCTAGTAGAATGGATCACAAAACAAGACCCAACAATATGCTGCCTACAGGAGACGCATTTGATAGGAAAAGACATACATAGGCTGAAGATGAAAGGTTGGGAAAAATCATATCACTCATATGGACTTCGGAAACAAGCAGGAGTGTCCATACTCATATCAAATAAAATAGATTTCAAGCCAAAGTTAATCAAAAGGGATAAAGAGCGACACTACATACTGCTTAAGGGAACCATACACCAACAAGACATAACAATCATAAATATATATGCCCCAAACAATGGTGCAGTTATGTTCATCAAACAAACTCTTCTCAAGTTCAAGAGTCTAATAGACCACCATACCATAATCATGGGAGACTTCAACACACCTCTCTCGCCACTGGACAGATCTTCCAAACAAAAGTTGAATAAGGAAACTATAGAACTCAATAACACAATTAATAACCTAGACTTAATTGACATATATAGAATATACCACCCAACATCAAGCAGTTACACTTTTTTCTCAGCAGCACATGGATCCTTCTCAAAAATAGATCATATATTATGTCACAGGGCAACTCTTAGACAATATAAAGGAGTAGAGATAATACCATGCATCCTATCTGATCATAATGGAATGGAACTGAAAATCAATGATAAAAGAAGGAAGGAAAAAGAATACATCACTTGGAGAATGAACAATAGGTTACTGAATGATCAATGGGTTATAGAAGCCATCAAGGAGGAAATTAAAAAATTCTTAGAGATTAATGAAAACACAGAAACAACATATTGGAATCTATGGGACACATTGAAAGCAGTTCTAAGAGGAAAATTCATTGCTTGGAGTTCATTCCTTAAAAAAAGAAAAAACCAACAAATAAATGATCTCATACTTCATCTCAAAATCCTAGAAAAAGAAGAGCAAAACAACAGCAAAAGAAGTAGAAGGCAAGAAATAATTAAAATCAGAGCTGAAATTAATGAAATCGAAACAAAAGAAACAATTGAAAAAATTGACAAAACTAAAAGTTGGTTCTTTGAAAAAATAAACAAAATCGACAGACCCTTAGCCATGCTAGCGAAGAGAAGAAGAGAGAGAACTCAAATTACTAACATACGGGATGAAAGAGGCAATATCACAACAGACACTTCAGAAATACAGAAGATAATCAAAAATTATTTTGAATCCTTATACTCCAATAAATTAGAAGATAGTGAAGGCATCAATAAATTTCTTAAGTCATATGATCTGCCCAGATTGAGTCAGGAGGATATAGACAACCTAAACAGACCAATATCAATTGAGGAAATAGAAGAAACCATCAAAAGACTACCAACTAAGAAAAGCCCAGGACCGGATGGGTATACAGCAGAGTTTTACAAAACCTTTAAAGAGGAACTAATACCAATACTTTTCAAGCTACTTCAGGAAATAGAAAAAGAGGGAGAACTTCCAAATTCATTCTACGAGGCCAACATCACCCTGATACCTAAACCAGACAAAGACACTTCAAAGAAAGAAAACTACAGACCAATATCTCTAATGAACCTAGATGCAAAAATCCTCAATAAAATTCTGGTGAATCGGATACAAAAACATATCAAAAAAATTGTGCACCATGATCAAGTAGGATTCATCCCTGGGATGCAAGGCTGGTTCAATATACGGAAATCAATAAATGTTATTCACCACATCAATAGACTTAAAAATAAGAACCATATGATCATCTCGATAGATGCAGAAAAAGCATTCGACAAAGTACAGCATCCCTTTATGTTCAAAACTCTAGAAAAACTAGGGATAACAGGAACATACCTCAATATTGTAAAAGCAATCTATGCTAAGCCTCAGGCTAGCATCATTCTCAATGGAGAAAAATTGAAGGCATTCCCTCTAAAATCTGGAACAAGACAGGGATGCCCTCTCTCACCACTTCTGTTCAACATAGTTCTCAAAACACTGGCCAGAGCAATTAGACAGATGAAAGAAATTAAAGGCATAAAAATAGGAAAAGAAGAACTTAAATTATCACTATTTGCAGATGACATGATTCTATACCTAGCAGACCCAAAAGGGTCTACAAAGAAACTATTAGAGCTAATAAATGAATTCAGCAAAGTGGCAGGATATAAAATCAACACGCATAAATCAAAGGCATGCCTGTATATCAGCGACAAATCCTCTGAAATGGAAATGAGGACAACCACTCCATTCACAATATCTTCAAAAAAAATAAAATACTTGGGAATCAACCTAACAAAAGAGGTGAAAGACTTATACAATGAAAACTACAGAACCCTAAAGAGAGAAATAGAAGAAGATCTTAGAAGATGGAAAAATATACCCTATTCATGGATAGGCAGAACTAACATCATCAAAATGGCGATATTACCAAAAGTTCTCTTTAGGTTTAATG
Organism: Marmota flaviventris; assembly: GCF_047511675.1. Taxonomy (NCBI): domain Eukaryota; kingdom Metazoa; phylum Chordata; class Mammalia; order Rodentia; family Sciuridae; genus Marmota; species Marmota flaviventris. Next base: position 61,112,422 of record NC_092508.1, read on the forward strand.
CAATGCCAATCAAAATCCCAACGACATTTCTTGTAGAAATAGAGAAAGCAATCATGAAATTCATATGGAAAAATAAAAGACCCAGAATAGCAAAAACAATGCTAAGCAGGAAGTGTGAATCAGGCGGTATAGCGATACCAGACTTCAAACTATACTACAGAGCAATAGTAACAAAAACAGCATGGTACTGGTACCAAAACAGGCAGGTGGACCAATGGTACAGAATAGAGGACACAGAAACCAATCCACAAAACTACAACTACCTTATATTTGATAAAGGGGCTAAAAGCATGCAATGGAGGAAGGATAGCATCTTCAACAAATGGTGCTGGGAAAACTGGAAATCCATATGCAACAAAATGAAACTGAATCCCTTTCTCTTGCCATGCACAAAAGTTAATTCAAAATGGATCAAGGAGCTTGATATCAAATCAGAGACACGCCATCTGATAGAAGAAAAAGTTGGCTACGATCTACATACTGTGGGGTCGGGCTCCAAATTCCTCAATGGGACACCCATAGCACAAAAGTTAATAACTAGAATCAACAAATGGGACTTACTCAAACTAAAAAGTTTTTTCTCAGCAAAAGAAACAATAAGAGAGGTAAATAGAGAGCCTACATCCTGGGAACAAATCTTTACTCCTCACACTTCAGATAGAGCCCTAATATCCAGAGTATACAAAGAACTCAAAAAATTAGACAATAAGAGAACAAACAACCCAATCAACAAATGGGCCAAGGACCTGAACAGACACTTCTCAGAGGAGGACATACAATCAATCAACAAGTACATGAAAAAATGCTCACCATCTCTAGCAGTCAGAGAAATGCAAATCAAAACCACCCTAAGATATCATCTCACTCCAGTTAGATTGGCAGCCATTATGAAGTCAAACAACAACAAGTGCTGGCGAGGATGTGGGGAAAAGGGTACACTTGTACATTGCTGGTGGGACTGCAAATTGGTGCAGCCTATTTGGAAAGCAGTATGGAGATTTCTTGGAAAGCTGGGAATGGAGCCACCATTTGACCCAGCTATTCCCCTTCTCGGTCTATTCCCTAAAGACCTAAAAAGAGCATGCTACAGGGACACTGCTACATCGATGTTCGTAGCAGCACAATTCACAATAGCAAGACTGTGGAACCAACCTAGATGCCCTTCAATAGATGAATGGATAAAAAAAAATGTGGCATTTATACACAATGGAGTATTACTCTGCATTAAAAAATGACAAAATCATAGAATTTACAGGGAAATGGATGGCATTAGAGCAGATTATGCTAAGTGAAGCTAGCCAATCCCTAAAAAACAAATGCCAAATGTCTTCTTTGATATAAGGAGAGTAACTAAGAACAGAGTAGGGTCGAAGAGCATGAGAAGAAGATTAACATTAAACAGGGATGAGAGGTGGGAGGGAAAGGGAGAGAGAAGGGAAATTGCATGGAAATGGAAGGAGACCCTCAGAGTTATACAAAAGTACATACAAGAGGAAGTGAGGGGAAAGGGAAAAATAATACAAGGGGGACAAATGAATGTCAGTAGAGGGGGCAGAGAGAGAAGAGGGGAGGGGAGGGGAGGGGTGATAGTAGAGGATAGGAAAGGCAGCAGAACACAACAGACACTAGTATGGCAATATGTAAATCAATGGATGTGTAACTGATGTGATTCTGCAATCTGTATATGGGGTAAAAATGGGAGCTCATAACCCACTTGAATCAAAGTGTGAAATATGATATATCAAGAACTATGTAATGTTTTGAACAACCAACAATAAAAAATTAAAAAAAAAAGAATGTTCCTATAGTAGGTATTCAACACATATATGCATAAATATGTAAATATATAACTACACTTACAGATGTCAGAAGTTATACATTTAAAAATAAAAATACAGGGCTGGGGTTGTAGCTCAGTGGTAGAGCACTTGCCTAGCACATACGAGACACTGTGTTTGATCCTCAGCACCACATATAAATAAGTAAGTAAATAAATTAAAGGTATTGTGTCCATCTACAACTAAAAATATTTTTAAAATAAAAAATAAAAATGCCCACATATAAATTCTATCTATCTATCTATCTATCTATCTATCTTTATCTATCTATATATACATAGAGAGAGACAGAGAGAGAGGGAGAGAGAGAGAGAGGGAGAGCACAAGCACAAAGCAGGTATTTTGTAGGGAAGCTAGAATATGATAAAAGGGACAGACAAGAATATCTATACTATAAGCATTTATATATAAAGTATGTGGGGTCCATGCTAGATAAGAACAATTCATTTTGTCTGCAGCCATAAATACAGAGAAAGTTATGGAACAGCCTCCAATCACATGTTCCTAATAGCAGCAAAGAACTAGTGCTTTTTCTCCCTGAGAACTTGGTTCTTCCCTTGACCTGGCTTGGCACTGCAGACTCTGGGCCTCCCTAACTTCACACCCTCAGCTGGGAATCTGCCTCAGAAGAAGGCAATCCTGTTCTTCGAGGGAACCCATGCATCCCTACTTCTGGGCCTCTTTGCCCATGTTTCCAGTCAGCCCTTCTTCCTCCTAGAAGCAGCGTTCTTACAGGCACCCCAGATCCTGGTGTCTGATGGGGACCTTAGCCACTCTTCTTGTAGTCTAATCCTCAGTTTTAGAGGCACCACTATTTGACACTGACCTATAAGAGGGGACAGTGTGAATGTGTGAGCCTGTAGACATGTTAAGTTTAAAGTGACTCCCCAGAGGATTGAGAGCATGTGTGCCTTGGCTCCTGCTTTCTCTCCGTCTCCCAGCATGTCTGGGTCAGAGGAAGGTGCTCAATATGTACTTGTTGGAAGGAGAGAAGGAAAGAAAGAAAGAAGAAAGAGTAGGAGAAAGGGAGGAAGGATATTTTTAAAGGGATATATCCATGAACATAGATAAATTTGAAGTGTTTCAACCCCATTGACCTGGTATTTATTGTACAATCACTGGTTTGAGTCAGGCTGACAAGTATATTATTGAGCACCTGCTGTTTATGTAGCATTCTGCAGGGCTCGTAGCCAAAACAGACTGACAGTACATATATTTTATAAGCTTTAGCCAGAAGCTTTCTAAAATGATTGATGGATAGAGAAATAAAAAATACATAAAATTTTCCACAATTAGTTTCCAGAAAAAATTCACAGAATGGAGAATGAGTGGAACAGAGTTCCTTGTTTTACATAAGCCACTGGAGAAAAGAAAGGTGTAGGAAAAGCAGGCTTGTGTTTCCATTCTGACCGTGTCACTGTCATCGTGAGTAGTGCCAAGCCAGTTGTTTACCCCTCTCTGCTTCAGCTTCTTCCACAGAAAGTCACTGGACATTATCTTCTCTGAAGATTCCTTCTGATTGGAAAATTCTGTTTGTGGGACTCTAAAAATAGCTTTGACCAAAGTATTTTATTAAATAGGTTAAAGATACTCTATAGGATTAAACAGGACAAGCTGTTTACTTCTGATATGAAATAGGTAGTGCTAAAGGATTCAAGAAACCCATTTTTAAAACTAGCCAATCTACTTCTGTGTTCATAGTGTGGACACAGGCAAGTGAGGGTAGACCCTTCACAATCCCTGCACTACATTTTCACTTCAAGGGATTTATTATAGACTTAATTTAAGTCAACTGCTAGTTAATGGTCCTATTATCAATAGGTTATATATATATAACCTATATATATATATATATTATAAAATAACTCTGACGAAAATATTTGAGGAAATATGGACAAAATAGTTGGAAAGATGGTGTATGTTAGTATAGAGCTGAAATCTTTCCAATCATTAAATGGGCATTTAAAAGTTGGAAAATACAGTCTTTGACATTAAGAACTCACCGGATAGTTTTTTTTTTAAAGAGAGAGAGAGAGAGAGAGAGAGAGAGAGAGATAATTTTTTAATATTTATTTTTTAGTTTTCGGCGGACACAACATCTTTGTTTGTCTGTAGTGCTGAGGATTGAACCCGGGACGCACGCATGACAGGCGAGCGCGCTACCGCTTGAGTTACATCCCTAGCCCACCGGATAGTTTTAATAGCAGACTGGACACAGCATAAAACAGGATAAATAAACCCCAAAAAAGGTCAATAGAAAATATACAAACTGGGCTGGGGTTATGGCTCAGTGGTAGAGTGCTTGCCTACCATGCGTGAGGCACTGGGTTCGATCCCCAGAACCACATAAAAAAATACTAAATAAAGGTATTGTGTTTACACACACACACACACACACACACAAAGAAAGAAAGAAAATACACAAACTGAAGAATAGAAATATGGAGAAATAAAAACAAAACAGAACTAAGTAAAAGATACATGTGGGATTTCATGAAAAAAAAAAAAAGTTGAATTCCTGGAATCCCAGGAAGAGAAGAGAAAGAAAGAATAGGGTGGAAGTGGTATGAGGAAAGGTAATGGCCAAGAACCTTTCAATGTTGATGAAAACAACAACCCACAGATTTAAAAACTCAGCAAATCTTCCCAATAGGATAAGTACCAAGAAAACCATAAATACCTTTAAATTTTTTTTTTAAGTTGTAGATGGACACAATATCTATTTATTTTTATGTGGTACTAAGGATCAAACCTAATGCCTCACAGGTGTGAAGCAGGCATTCTACCACTGAGCTACCACCCCAGCCCAGAACCACAACTATCTTCAACAAGTCAAACCACTAAAAACCAGAGAGAGAGAAGACAGATCATTTCCCCTGGAATCAAAAGCCTCCAGGATGCTTTCCCATCTCACTCAGCAACAAGCCAAGGTCTCTGAATTGACAAATGGTCCCATGCAGTGTGCATAGCCTGTGCCAAACCTCTCTGATCTCTCTGACTTCCGCACCTGCCACACTTCCTTGCTCTTCTGCTGCAGGTACACAGGACTTCTTGCTGCTGCCAGCACGCATGCTGTTTGACATGCCTAGCACACTTCTTTCCTCCACTTCGAGTCTTTCAGGGAGGCCTTCCAGCCTACTGAAAACTACCTTGTTTTCTCCCAGTGCCTTCTAGTTCCTCTTTCCGACTTAGTCTTTCTCCAAAGCATCTAGCAATTATGATACACAATTTAGTTTATTATCTGTCTGACAGTAGGCATAAATGTGGGACTGTTATTCCATCATGTTGGCTGCTCTATTTCCAGTGTCTAGAATGGTGCCTGGCACACCCAGGCTCTCCAACATTGGTGGAATAATGCATGTTCAGATAGACTAGCTCGACAGCTACAGCACCTGGCTTTTCTTTGAAACAAAAAGCATAAAGGTACTATTCCCTTATCATGATGGTAAGGATTCTGATTTATTTTCCAGTGGTGATAATTAGTCTACATTAGTCTACATTAGTTTATGTCGCTAAAAGTTACTCTAGAAATCTAAATTAATCCTTATATTAATTAACCATTCACTATAAAGGAGCCACTGAGACACTAGCAGGGAATTAGACTTAGGATAATGGAACCATCTTACATATGATAGAATTTATTTTTAGAAACAAAAGGAATATTGGAAAATGTGAAAGCATTTTGTACTTACTCATCTGACATAATTTTTTTGCGAGATGATAGTCTCGGCCCATTTCTGCTCTCAGGAACTGGAAAACATTAAATTCATTGGATGTAAGTAGATTCAGAGAGAATTTAATTGTCAATTTTAAATTCCCTAGAAAATACTCCATTAATGGTTAGTTGTTTTGCTTTTAACACATACACTTTTCTAGGAGTGAGTCTTTAATAAATTAATTAATCGAGGATATGTAAGTCTCTTGGGTGGCAGGGCAACTTGGAATAAGTGTGCCACCTCTGCTTTGTTGCAGCCACATTGTGTGCATACTGCCGAATCATTTAAGAAACATAGGTTGACTTGACTGGCACAGATAGTAAATACTTCAATCACTTTATCTGATTATTCCTTTAGTTTAGATATAGATTTCATGTGTGAATGTAGTTCATAACGACATAACAGTTCTTAGTTGAAAAGAATAATTATGGACTTAACAATTATGTACATTCAATATTTTCCAGCACTGCTTCTATATTATCTAGTTTTGCTTATACTATTTTTCTTGTTAAAGTAATATACATTTGTAATGTAGGGAATTTAAAAGCTAAATTAACACATTATGTTCTCCATTAAGAAGCACCTATATTTCTACCATCTAGAGATGTTTAACATCTTCATGTATATCCTTTTAGTTTTGCTCATAAATAAACACATATATATTTATAAATATTAGGATTATTCAGTAGTTATTTAATAAATAAATTATTTGATTGTGATTATTTTTCCCCGTGGCATTAATATTCTTATTTTGGTAGGGAGGGGAGTACTGGAGACTGAACCCAGGGTCTCTTTCATGCTTATCATGCTTAGTATGTGTTCTACCACTGAACTACACACCCAGTCTAGCATTAAATATTACATATTTTTTTACTTATTTAGGCTACAATTTACTAGATGAATTTTTTTGTCATTAACTTTTATTTTAGTTGTAGATGTACATAATACTTTCATTTTATTTGTTTTTACTTATATGTAGTGCTGAGGATTGAACCCAGTGCCTCATGCATGCTAGGCAAGTGCTTTACCACTGAGCCACAACTTTGGCCCCTGTCATTAACTTTTTTTTTTTTGGTACTGGGAATTGAACTCTGGGGCACTTAACCACTGAGCCACATCTCCAGCACCCCACCTCACTTTTTTTTGTATTTTATTTAGAGACAGGGTCTCCTTGAGTTGCTTAGCACCTTGCTAAATTGCTGAGGCTGGCTTTGAACTGGAAATCCTCTTGCCTCAGCCTCCCTAAGCTGCTGGGATTACAGGCGTGGCCACCATACCCAGCTGTCATTAACTTTTTACTCTGCTACCAGTTAAAAACACACACACACACACACACACAAAAAAAAAAAACTTAACACTTTTTGTTCCTGCTTGAGTGTGGTACATCTGGACCACACACAGGTACATGAATTTTACTCAGCAAGAGACAGGGACACTGAGTACTAAGAAAAACTTCTCATGCATTTCCAGATATGTGATGAATACCCAGGTACCATTTTAAGAAGAAGTTCTCTATTACTTTTTTCAGTTTCTCCCTTGAAGTTTTTTAAAAATATGTTTCTGATATAAGTAGAACAATTCTAGAGTTTTTCTATTATTCACTAATTTCACCAAAAATCTCATTTATTTGCATATTAATAAAAACTATATTGATTCATGCAATGGAATTCTTACATTTTAAATTCTATTCTTGTCTAAGATATTTTTATTTTCATTCCTATTTGTGATTTTATTCCATTGTAGTTATGATATTTATCAGTTTATCTGTACGTTATTTTTTTTCAAATACCTAGCTCTTGATATATTAATTTCATTTTTACTTTGTATTATTATTATTTTTTTTCGTTTCATGTTTTATTATGTTTTCTATTTTTCTAGTTTTTGGCATTGATATTTAGTTCCTTTATTGTTGTTATTAGTTTAATCATCATCATCACCATCATTAAAGCATTTAAAACCTTAAGCTCTTTTTAAAATAGTAATTTGTAATGTTGTGGTTATCACTATTTTCCAAATTATTAAGTTTAATTTTGATTTCTCATTTTACTTCAAGTGTCATTTTGAAGAATATCTTTTAAGTGATTTTAATTATTTTTGCTTATAATGCCTAGTTTCATTGATCATGGTTAGAGAATGTGATCAGTGTAATATGCAGCTGTTGTTCATATTTTTGAAATCTTGTTTATGAGCTGAATTTCTATATTCTCCTCTTCCTTCAAGTTTCTAAGATTCCACTCACGTCTCTTCCTCTTAAAAATCCTTCTCTTATCCCTGTTCTTCCTGCTTCTTTTCTCAGTCACTTAAGTCTTCCTGTTCCCAGGGAACTTATTAAGCACTTTCATTAGTATATGTTTCAATGTGTTGTAACTATTTCTAAATGTGCCTGTTTTCAAGGACAGAATGTCTCTCTCTTATTTATTTCTATATGCCCAGCAACTAGCATGGTACCCAGTATGTAGAACACATTCCTTCCAGCAGTCCTTACAGGGCACCAAGACTTCTCTTACTCCTGCCTCTGCCTCACTAGAATACTGTATGTCACTTTCAGAACCTTCTTTTACTTCTAACGCAATGAAGAGAGATGAGTAGCCAGGTAAGCGTTTATATCTGGGCAAGGATCTTTTTTATTGATTTTTTAAAATTTAACTTGATGAATACGTTACTAATTTGCTTAATTTACTTAGTAATAAAATCATTAGTTATTTCAGCATTTTTAAGTTTCTTAAATTGTAATGCACAAGTAAAACTTACTTCTGCCATCAATTCTAATGGGGCACGAGTATCCTTTTTAGGGTTACTGTCTTCATCATCTTCATCACTGGTATCATCCTCACCATCAGCGTCCGTTGATTCTGACAACTTATCAATACTCTGAACACAATGTTCATTATTTTTCTCCTGCTTTGCAATAATTGTGTCTTTGCCCCCTTCACCTAAAACAGAATATACATAATTTAAGCAATGAACAATGAAAAGTTTAGAAGTTAAATTTTGCCAGACCCTATTAGCATCCATAAAACTGATATACTAAATTAACATAATCACCAAACAAAAACCGTCATAATGACCAACAATCTAGCCTCTGAACACTACAGATATTAATCTATCAAAATCCCAGTGAGGGCTGGTGGTGTGGCTCAGGGGTAGAGCACTTGCCTGGCATTCATGAGGCACTGGGTTTGATCCTCAGCACCACATAAAAATAAAGATATTGTGTCCACCTATAACTGAAAAATTATATATATATATATATATATATATATATATATATATATATATATATATATATAAAATCCCAGTGAGGTACTACAATTTTTGTTCCTGTTTATTGATGAAAAAACTGGGGGACAGAGGAGTGAAATAAATTATTCTTCTGGGAGTCAGTTTGGCTCCAGAGTCTATGTTCTTAACTGTCTTATATTTCTTTCTAATGTACTTCAAAAAATATTAAAATAAATATACTAGTATTCATTTTTAAAAATGTTTACCACGTGTTTCCTAAAATATCTCCTTGAAAACCAGTGAGCCTGACTCCTTTGGCTTTATGGAGTCTTTCAGTTTCAGACTGATCTTGTGTTATTACACCCACCCCTTTCTTGTGGGTGCCTGGGACACCTTGGGAAAGGGCCTTTTTGATGGGAGTGTAGCCATGAGCTACTCTAAAAAGTTGTATAAGCACAATTTTTTAGAAGAAAAGGAGGAAATCCAGGGGAGCTCCAGAAAAGATAGGTTAGAAAAACACAGACCAAATGAAATAAAATGAAACTCCTGACTCTAAGCCAAGAGCGTTACCCTGAAAAGGGATATGAAGCCCTTCCAGGAGAATTATAATGGTGTTATTCAAGCTGTCCATCTAACCTGCTTCTGTTTCATTCATAGTCTCCATTGGCTCACAACCACCTTGATCTTCCAGTATACACCAGTATGTACACCAGTATGTGCACCAGCTCACCACACTGATGTCATCAGGAAGGTCATAATAAGGAACTAAAGACATCCTATGATGTCACAGGCACTGTCTCATTCAATTCAGTTATTATGGGGAAGTTTCCTGTTCTCTAGATCTAAAATAATCCTCTCCCAGGTACTGTTTATTTAAATGTAGCACCTATCAAACCCTGAAATGATCTTGCATGTTTCTGGTTTTTTACTGTTACTTATTTTTTAAAATTTATTTTGAACTGACAAAATTGCACATATTTATGAGGTTTCATGTGATGTTTGGGTACATGTATACATCGTATAATGTTTAAATCATGTAAAACATATCTCCTCAAACATTATTTATTTATGGTGAAAACATTCAAATTCCTTTCTTTTAGCTTTTTGAAATTTATAGTACATTATCATTATTTATTGTCACCCTAGTGAATAACAGCTCACCAGCATAAGGATGCTTACACTACAGTGTGAACTTTATAAAGTGTAGAAACTTTGCCTATTTTGCCAACTATTGTATTCACAGCTTCTAAATTAATGCCTGGCACTCTGGTTTTCAATCATGGTTAAGCAAATAGAACTTGTTAATGCTTTCATAGGTATTTAAATCCATGCAAAGATTGAATGCCTTATAATATCATCTCATGATGTATACTCAGGGATCCTCTATTTCATTGCGTATCAGAATCACCAAGTACCTGAGTTTGAAAAACTAACAATTCCCAGGCCCCACCTTAGACCTAGAGTGTTGTCAACTCCCCAGGGTCCTGGAAAGAGGTTTAAATTAGAAGCCACAATCACTCAATTCAGTAAGACAAATGATATTACCTGTACTTTCTTTTAAGAAAGAAGATGGCCATTGGTCAGACTGTAGATTTGTTAAGAAATCTTTATTTTTAATATTTTTTGAAGATACTCTTTTTTCAGTATTCTTTAAAGAGACTTTATTTTCAATCTTTTTTGAAGAGACTTTCTTCCTACATGTTAAAGTAGATAGTAAAAAAAAAAAATTTCCTAGTCAGAATTCTGTATAATACTTTATATGGGTTCATAAACATACATTTAATATAAGCATATAATATATATATATATATATATATATATATATATATATATATATATATATATATATACCAGCAATAGCCTTAAATAGCTCAAAGGTAATATCTTCTTTGTAGAAAAGTTCTATTTCTGCCTGGCATTTGTTACTATGTAACAATTCCTAGGATCCTTCCAGAGTTAAAGTACATAGGAATTAGTTATATAAATGTCATTGGTACATCATTGTGACATTGATAGTATAAAACTAAGAAAATTAACCTTGAGTTTTTAAAAAAATGTTTATAAATAGATTCAGGCCATTGCTATATGCTATACTATGGAGGAAGTCCAACACTAATATTAACCCTTGATCATAATATAAAATTGTTTTTTTCATCAGGGAGCTGAATTAAAAAGAGATTAACTTTCTCTCTCTCTCTTTTTTAAGCCCAAAACCCATGTCAATAAATATGCATTGAGATAAGGGATTCTTATGTGGTGTACTCTGTTTACAAAGATAGCACCCATGCTTGTGAAAAACTACCCATCCTCCATTTCTTTTTTGAGGTCTTTGTCTCATTTGAAAAGCTTTAACAAGGGCTGGGGTTGTGGCTCAGTGGTAGGGCGCTCACCTAGCACTTGCAAGGCCCTGGGTTCGACCCTTAGCACCGCATAAAATAAATAAAATAAAGGTATTGTGTCCAACTACAAAAACTAAATATTTTTTAAAAGTTTTAACAAACTCAATTTCTAGTTTGTATAAAGATATAAGAAGATGTAAAATATTATTTTCCCCAAAATATTGTGGCTCTGTTTTTTCTGTGTTGAAATATGAATCCAGAACATTAGTGGCTGAGTTCGTGGTCTTGGGCTCTGATTTAGCAAATAGGTTGACCAGTTTGTTATAGTCCTTATTATGGGAGGGAATGAAACTTCACTTCCTCAGTATACTGGACCTAAATCAAAACCCTTTGCTGGAAATGAAAATACACAGCAAAGATAATTTACATTTGTTTTGCCTCTGCCCCCTTGATTTTCTAATTGTCTACAAATGCATCCAGGATAAAACTCTACATATAAAAAGTTGGAAACTCACTGAAACGTTCCATTTCCAGAATATGAGATTCCTGTTATGCCAAAAGTGATTACTAGAATTTGTAGGCTCTAATGTCTAATGCAGATAAAAAGGCTTTGATATTTTTTTCTTCACTGAATTATACTATTTTATTCATGATATCTAAGATATCATCTATTTATTATCAACATATCATTGCTTTATGTACCACCAAGAAAGGAAAAATACTGCCAAACATAAGTATAAGATGACATCAATTTTAAGAGATGTTAAAATATGAAAAAAAAAAAAGATCTAAGAATGTTTACATCTATGGTACTTCTATATTCACTAAGTTATATCCATAAGTAAGGGAATTTAATAATATAGTTCTGGGTATTTGAATAATTGGCAATGTCTTTAATAACTCTAATGAAACACACACAGAGGTGACCAACACACTCAATAGCCTGAAGATAAATCGTATATTGTATTCAGAAGCAATGATTCTGACAAACAAACAAAAAACACCTACATGAGAACGGACCAATTCATGATTTTATTTATTTATTTATTTGAAACCAGGGATTGAACTCAGGGACACTCAACCACTGAGCCACATCCCAGCCCTATTTTGTATTTATAGACAGGATCTCACTGAGTTGCTTAGCCTCACTTTTGCTGAGGCTGGCTTTGAACTTGCAATCCACTGTCTCAGCCTCCCTTACAGGTGTGCATCACTGTGCCTGGCCAAATCATGACTTTAACAGTAAAATATAAAACTCTTTTCTGTTCAATTCATGTATTCTTTCTCATATAATTTCAAAGAATGAGAAGCTGGAAGTTCAGCCTCCTCTGCAACAAAAATCTATTGACTTCCCTGTGAGAAAGTATGACATTTATGGTACTAAAGCCCCTAAACATTTAAGAAAAATAGATAACTAGTATACTCCAAAAGATCAGGGTTTTTTTTTCTTTTTTTAAACTTATTTTTTAGTTATGGGTGTACATAATATCTTCATTTTTTTATTGTGTGGTGCTGAGGATTGAACCAAGTGTCTCATGTACACTAGGCAAGCACTCTACCTACCTCTAATCCACAACCCCAGACCCAAAAGATCAGTTTTTATTAACTTAAATAGTCACAACCAAAAAAAGATTCAAATTTTTACTCTCTGTAATAATATCCTTTGGAAATGGGAGGTGTTTAGTAATTATTAAATCTATATACAGAGTACATTATGTTAGATGTCCCATGGGAACATATTTATGTTGGAAGGTAGAAATCCTAGGTTTTAGATTTTTTTTCTTAGTATGTAAAGAACACTTGGGTACATTTAGAAAATGTTCCCAAATTTCTATTGGAATTAATACTCTTTTCAGTAGATTTATATGTTAAACTTGGTCTTAAAATGATTTATATTGCCATTTTCTGTCCTAAAAATGAGCCATACCAGAGATTTGACTGATTGACTCTGCCGCTTAATACTGAATAAAGAAAAGCTTGCTGAAAAAGCAAAAACAAAATAAAAAAAAAGACTTACATTGCTCAAACATGTGCCAAAACCCAAAAATTAACTAAAATTTACTTTTCTGAGAAGGTCTTAGCTACACTTTGAGAGACTTGTATTTGTGAAGTGAAATGTTTGCTTGCCAATCTTGGTCTGCATCCATAAAGGCATTTACTTAAAGTGGAAAAATGGGGATTAAAAAAATAGTTAAAATAAAAAATAGTCTTTCATTTCAGAGAATACGATAAAATATAATTAAATAAAAACAACAAAAAAAAAAACCCCTATTGATAAAATTTCTTTCCACTATAGTCAAAGAGTTGGGTGTTATGGATTTGCTTGTCATTTCCCCTGTGGCTGGGACTGGAGTCCTAATCAGATTAGGGCAAAGATCTGGTGAAGAGAGAACACTTGTAGTTTTTCCTAATTCAACCTAGATGGGACCTTTTGGCAAATACTACTTGCCTAGTTAGACAATGGAGCCATGTGGGATAGAAAGTGGAATAGAAGCTACACTGAGAAAATTCATCAACATTGCTGATCAGTCACATTCTTCTTAAAGCAAAGTTCACCCCACAATTTAGTATTTTATTACTTGATTATTTTTTTCAAAGACTAGCCCTGTTCACCTTTAACTTTGGGGTGAAGTAACAGAGGTGGCAAGGCCACACATTTGTAAAATTTACTGACTACATTAACCACCCTTTCCCTAGTGATTGATCATTTTGTCCTTGCAAAAAGGAGTTTGATAGTTAAATGCAATTATTATTGAGATCAAGAGAACAAGTGGTCACTCTGCTTTTCTATATTGACAAATGCTGCATTGATTTATCCCTGTGCTTCATCTACCTTGGGATGTGGATTACCCCTGCTGCAGTTCACATTTATGAATTTTGGGGTTTATGGACACAATAATAATTAATTTTCACCAAAGATCTATTAACTTCTATTATCATTATTAAAAATTATATCTTATATTTCCCTCAAAAGTAACTAAATGTTTCTTAAATTTAAAAATCTAAATGTTTTCAACTATGTAATATGACATATTATTAGTTATATGTGTAGAGTAATAGTCTTTTTTAAAAAAAAATTTATTTCTTTTACTTGTACACCTTTGTTTTTATTTAGTCACTTTTACATGGTGCTGAGAATTGAATCCAGGGCCTCTCATGTGCTCTACCGCTGAGCCACAACCCCAGCCCGAGTAATAGTCTTTTAACAAGGCTTTTTTTCCCCTCCAGTTGGTTGTAACTTGACATTGAATATAAATCCTCTGTATTGATTTGCTATGTATTTCTTTCTCTTTAATATAAAATATGCATTAAAAGTATATAACATATAAAATTTGCAATATAAGCAAAGGTGAACATTTTTAGCTCCAAAAGTAAAAAAATAAAATATATGATGCAAAAAGTGAAGTTTTCTTCAGGCGATAATATTCAGAATAAACCAAAATAATGTCAGGTTTTTTTTCAGTGCTGGGGGTTGAATCCAGGTTCTCAAAAATCCTAGCTACATCTCTATTATTCCTCAAGAGCTACATCCCAGCCTCAATAATATGAATCTGGGTATACCAGTCCCGTCAGAATATACCTACCAACTTGTCAATAATCTCTATGCATGTATTTTATGACCAGCTTTCAAACTATAATTTTTCATAGAATAAATAATAGATATTTTTCAAAAGTTAGGAAATGAACACAATCAAGAAGGACATTAAAAAATTTTTAGAATCAGTGCTTTGGCTAGAGCTGGTACTTAATATCTAGCTATTAAATTGATATTGTACTATGATTTTTAATACTAATTTCACCAGCTAGTTGAGTTGATTTTTCCTTTAGTAATGATGATTCATGTTATAAAAAATAATCTGTTTAAATATTTACTTACAGATATATCCTGAAAGAAATGAGCAAATAGCAAAGGGAAATTGGAATGAGCAATGGAAATTATACAAGTAAAATACAGAATACATGATGTTTAAGCATTAAAAAATAGAAGTGATTATTATCCATGCTTCTACATTTTTATCAAAATTCATTTTTAATTTTACGTATCCTTCTATTTAAGTGACAATTACTTTGACTGAAGCAAAAACTAAAGTGCTAATCCATGCATTTCTGGCTTTTCAAATTTAATTAGGTGACAAATGGTTGCATTATCTAGTTCTAATTGCTTAAAAGGCATGTGACAGATCAGCTGCACAACCAAAGACATCTTCTTACTCTGACATTGCTTCCTTTGGTTCAAGCATCACTTTTTCTGAAAGAGAAGAAAAAAACTTAGTATTTTTTTCTAGCAGTGATGTCCGTAAATGTAAGTGTCACATTGGGAAATAAAATTTAAGATATTTTTGGATGACATATAACAAAATATTTGATTACTAAATCATAAAATCACATTCACTCATTCCAATATTCTTATTATTAATTAATATTTAGGATAGAATCATGATCAAACACATTTGAAGTAATAAATAATTTACCCTTTGGATCAAACAGTAGCAATCTGCCATTCTGTCTGTTTTTTGGTTCCTAAAATAGAAGCAGGAGTAAAAACTAGCATTATCATTATTATTTTAATTTGAGGTATTTGAAATAGTTTAAGAGCATTTGTATAAATATTTCTATTATGTATGCTAAAGTGTGA
The DNA here is from genome assembly GCF_047511675.1 of Marmota flaviventris. Classification (NCBI taxonomy): domain Eukaryota; kingdom Metazoa; phylum Chordata; class Mammalia; order Rodentia; family Sciuridae; genus Marmota; species Marmota flaviventris. The sequence goes on from NC_092508.1 coordinate 61,128,173, forward strand.
TTTTTATGCTAAAATCAGTTATTTAAAAACTATATAAAGTGATGGTAAAATAGACCCAAAGCATTCTTTAAAAAGTTTTTATATTCTTACCTTTGTAGCATCTGTCTTGTCTAGGTAATTCCTGCACAAAATAAAATATTTACTTCATAAGTTTCTAAACTCTTGTATAAATTTAAAATAGAAATAAAACAACACAGAACTCAGTCTGTCAGTAGGTTATTAAGTATTTATTTGTTTTTATATTTATTAGCATTAATTACATCCTAACAAAACCTCTTTCTTCTGGACTACAATATGGAGTTTGAAAAATCTAGAGAAATTACTCCTTCCCTTTCTCATGTAAAAAGAGCTATAGGAATGATTTTGCTGCCAGGGGTGATGGCCCATGCCTGTAATCCCAGCAGCTCAGGAGGTTAAGGCAGGAGGATCTGGAGTTCAAAAGCCAGCCTCAGCAACTTAGCAAGGCCCTAAGCAACTCAGGGAGACCAAATAAAAAAATTTAAAAAGGGCCAGGGATGTAGCTCAGTGGTTAAACACCCCTGGGTTCAATCCCTGGTACCAAAAGAGAAAAGATTTTCCATGGAGGAACAGCCTGGTATTAACTAACCCTCTAATTCTTTTACATGTTTGATTTCACCTAACTTGGACTCTAGATCTAGATTCAAATCTGATCAGCAGCTGGCTGAGGACTCTCCTCTCCCGGTGAGCTGACCATAGAAATCATAAATTCATCATAGCTCATGTTTACAACACCACTTCTCTCCCCTACGTCAACAAAATAAAACATGATATATAAATCAAACTCTCAGCTACATTCCAATTTATTGGTGCCATAAAACAATACTTTCTAGAGAGTGAGTTTAGAGCAATATGAAATTTCAAGACATGGTATTTTAATAAAGTATTATTTAAACAAATACCTATAAATTGATGTTTGATTTTACCTGAAGATACATTTTAAGTATGTTTTTTACTCATAAAATTCCCTTGTGCATTAATTAATGCTTGAAAGTTAAAATGTTTTCTCTATGATTTTTGCCTTTCTAAGCTACCCAAGAATAAGACATGATTTCCTGCAATATCTGGATAAATACCATTCTAATTGTAGAGAAAAGGCCCTAAGGGTTTTGTTTTTTAAACATGGAAGAGGTCACATTTAAATTTTCCATAAGTAACAACTCACTTGTTGCTTCCTCTTAACACTTGGCCCCACACTCCAAGCTAGATGTTTCAAATTTTTATAATTACATACCTAAGGATTTCTGGCATACAAAATTCAGGGCCAAGACTGTGAACAATAAGAGCCAGACTTCATTATTTTGTATTTCTGTTTTTAAAAATCTGTCTCCTTCACATGGACTTATGCTCCTGAATAAAGCAGTAGTACATATACTTTTGTCTCAGGCTTTGCTTTTTGGGGAACCCTGACAGTTTGTTATTAACTTGATTCTCCTCCTGAGAAGCTCACAGAGAGTCAAAGTCTATCAGAAAAGTGAGGCATCTTTTGGGGGAAACAAGTTGTAGAAAACCAAATTCTAAGATAAATGAAAGAATGAATTAAATAGGCCTTAACTGTGGGGAGCCATCCATGGAAAACACATGAGGATCTTGTCTTGGCATGTAGCCAGGGAGATTTTAGGTTGAACCTTGGGGAACTATATCCTTGGCACGACCTTTATCTTCCCTCTGCTATAACGATCTCTCATGGTCGCTGGGGAGATGGGAGTAACACGTTGGGAACTGGACAGCCCACCTGTAACTTTTTTTGGAGAACATTCTATGAAAGGCCTTTGATATCCCCCAATATAATGAAGCAGGCGCAGGCTTCATTTTGCCATTAGTATAGACGCTCGATCTACATGATTGGCTAGCCCACTCCACCCCTGCTTTTTGAAAATATTTTCTGTGTTCTGTAGTTTTTTCGTTGTTCTATTTTTCCTACCTTTTATTTCTCAGCCAGCCCATTCTACCCAGAGGAACCCCATTTCCATCGCCCGCCTGCGTGGGACGTGGGCGAGACTTAATAAAGGAAATTTAAGATGAGCTCTCCTGAGAGGTACTTTCATTCCACAAATTTCCATAGTCCTGTGGTACCTGAAGGACAGAGGGAACATCACCTTTATATTTAGAACCCTCCTCTCCTTTCTAACTCCGGGATCCTTGTGGATTGCAATGCTCCACCCAATTTGTACCTGGGGAAATAAAAACCTAGATGGGAGATCCCAGCCCTTGATGGAGACAGTCCAGCTTTATCATTACTTGGGAAGTCTCCCCTTAACTTCTCTTCCTAATACTGAATTCCCTGGTAGGCAATATGGTATAACACTCAAGGGTTCTGTCTCTTGGTGAGAGAAACTGTTTTCACATGGTCCAAGTGAGTCTGGGAAAATTAGTTAACCTCTTTAAGCTTCAGTTCTTCCATCTGAAAAATGGGGACCACAAAGGAAATAAATTCACTAAATTATTGTCAAGATGGAAGGAAGAGGGGCTGGGGTTGTGGCTCAGTGGTAGAGCATTTGCCTAGCATGTGTGAAGCATTGGATTTGATCCTCAGCACCACATAAAAATAAATAAAGGTATTGTGTTCACCTACATATATATATATATATATATATATATATATATATATATATATATATATATATTTATTTATTTTTTTCTTTAAAGATATACTGGAGTAATCTGGATAAAGAGTTTAGCACAGAGCTGGCACTTAGGAAGGATGCTATAGAAACGCATTGATGTTTCTTCTAAAGGGACAGCTGACAAGATGTCCTCTAAGGCTGATAAGAGCTCACTTGGACTTAGATGGACTATCTCTGAGGGCTTTTAATTAATTAAAAAATGACATAAACCCTCAAATACTGATGCTTATTTACAAAGTTCACTGACTTCAGGGAAAATGCAGTAACTTAGAACACATTTTTTTTTGTTGTTGTTTTTTGTACTGGGGATTGACAGAGACACTGAGCTACATACTTAGTACTTTTTATTTTTTTATTTTGAGTCAGGGTCTTGCTATGTTGCTGAGGCTGCCCTCAAACTTTTGATCCTCCTGCCTCAGCCTCCAGAGTTGTGGAATTACAGGTGTGTGCCACAAAATACAGGTAAAATTTAAAATTTGCAATATTATTTTCATCTCTATGTTTATTCTTCTCCTCCAGGCATTTGAGCAGTATGTTGGCCTTGTGCTACCTTAAATCTCCTCTCCATCAAGTTGGACTTGTTCAAATCAGAGTCATGGTATCCAGAAAGAGCAGTCTGAAGATGTAGACTCTATATTCATGACTATTGATTGATATGGTTAACATTAACTTCATGGCACTCATTTAATTATCCCTTTGAATCTCTACTAAGTACACTCTCTAGCTTTTGGAATAGGGTTGACTCACCTGATGCCTTTAAACAGTCCCTGTGACGGTGGGGAAACAAAAATAGTGATAGTTTCTAATTTTCATGCAATATTCAAAGTCTATTCAAACAAACATTTGGGCTGGGGGTGTAGCTCAGTGGTAGAGTGCATGCTTAACACAAAGAAACAAATTTTGATGAGCACCTCTTATGTATGAAATATGTCTGAACTAAGCTCTGGGGATATAGAAATGAAGGGAGAATGGTTGTCATCATTTATATGGAATAATATAAGGCCAAAGATAGAGTCCTGAGAAGTGACACCTAAGAAGCAGGTAGAGGAAAAGCACATAATAACTGTGTAGACAGATTATGACTAGAGTGTTAGTATGACCACAACCATGATAGAAGTTTCTTAAGAGAAGAAATTGGTTTTCACTCAGGAGTATGGATCCTACATGACTTTAAAGGCACTCAGATATTACTGAGTGAATAAAGCTATTAAATGACATAAAGTAGCCAGATTGCCTTAGAGTGTTTTACAATTAAAAAAGAAAGGCCCACAGAATTGGGAGGGATGGTTCTGAGAAAAGAGTTGGGGAAAAGCAGAGATAGTTATTTTTATAAAGAATAAAAAATATTAAAAGACATATGTAGAGGGGCGGGTTATGGCTCAGCGGTAGAGCACTTGCTTCGCATGTGTGAGGCCCTGGGTTCGATCCTCAGCACCACATAAAAATAAATGAAGATATTGTGTCCATCTACAACTAAAAAATAAATATTAAAAAAAAAGACATGTAGAAAGATAGGTAGTATTAATCAGGAGATAAATATATCTGATTCAATAAGTATATAAAGTACACACAGCAAGATAATTTATAAATTCATAATTATGTGATTAGGTTTTAAAATATTCTGGGCATTATATAAGTAATGTACATTATATTAAAAATTGTACTTTGGGGATTAGGAAATAGCTGTGTGGGAGTCAGCATGGGCTTATTTCTAAGAAAAAATGCTTGTTTCTTGACTCTTTAGTTAATTGTATTTAATTGTCTGGACTCTAGGTTGGAAGTCACAGAAACTATGCTCAAGTTATAGAGCAGCAACTTATGTGACATTGAAGGTACCAAGCACTGGAGATGAGCAATACAAAGTCTCTATGCTCATGGAACCCAGTCTAGTAAGGAAAACAGGGAATGAATGAATACAGGCATGAATGAATGAAATTATGACAATCCCATATTTGGCTTCATAGGAGCTGGATTGCTTTGTTAACATAAATTTGACACATAGTTGGGCTGTTAGCCATCCCTTGAGGAAGTACTTTCCATTCATATCTCTGATCAGGACCTTCATGATTCAGTGCAGGGATAGTAAATGCAAAACGTGGACTATCCTCAGGATGAATTGGAATTTAAAAAAAACAATCTTTAATATCTATAGCTAAAATGTACCAGGTTTTTGGCAAAGCAGACAATTGAATAATCCCTGATTGAGCAGGTCCCATAACAACCATCTCATTATTAATGGCTCTTAAATCTTGCAATAATCTCCATTTACCAGATTTCTTTTTAATGACAAAAATGGGAGTATTATAGGGAGATACAGAAGGTTGTATATGCCCCTCCGCTAATTGTTGTTTGACCAGGTCATGGGCTGCTTGTATCTTTTCTTTAGTCAGGGGCCACTGAGGAACCCATACTGGTCTTTCTGATTTCCAAGTAATTTTTATTGCCTCAGTGACCCCTTCTGAAAACCTAATCCATGTCTATTTATTCCTTGATCTATTTGAATTGGTGCTGCTATACCTTGTTCTTGTTCTCCTAATCTTTTTTCTTTCCTGAAACCTTGTCTAGCCCTAATAGTGGGCGCATTTGGATTGATGTTATTTGTTAATGTCAAACCTAATTGATCTAGGACATCTCGTCCCCATAAATTTATAGGAAGATGATCCAATACATAGGGCTGTATAGTTCCTTCACATCCTTCAGGATCCTTCCAATCTAATACCATTGCACTTCTATGGGGATTAGTTGCCACTCCTAGGCCTCGAAGCATTTGAGTGGCTTGTTGTAACGGCCAATGTTTTGGCCTTTCTTGATGAGAGATGATGCTAAGGTCTGCACCTGTATCCAGTAGCCCATTAAATTCATGTCCTTGAATATTTAGTTTTAGCATTGGGCGAGAATCTAAATTTAAAGACAGCATAGCCCAATCTACACCGGTGGAGCCTAATCCCCTGGAACCTCTTTCTATAGTACTACTGGAAAATTTATCATGTAGGCTGGGTATTATTAATAACTGTGCTATTCTATCTCCTGGTGAAATTACTGATATACCCTTTGGAGAACTAGCTATAATTTTTATTTAACCTTCATAATCGGGATCAATTACCCCAGGACTTATCATAAGTCCTAAGAATTGAACTGGAGCTCTGCTGTTCAATGTGATTCAATATGAAAATATTCTATCCTTTTGTACTTTTTGTTTTTATAAACTACCTTGTCTTCTAATAGGCAAAGAATTAATGCATAGATAGACAGCTACATGTTCAGGCCCTGCACTGTGGTAAAAGAGAATGAGCTCATTAATCATCATCCTTCATCCTGAAGGAACTTAATGGAGAAACAACATAATGAAGGCACAATATTTTATTGCATAGCCTCAACTGTGTATAAAATGTTTTGAAAGATCATCTATCACTTAAAATCATTTAAAAGTGTCTAGATATAAATTTTGTACATTTCCTCCTTTATAGAACAACGTAATGTCAGAGCCCAGAATTTAAAGTCAGACGAACTATGTTCAAATCTTAGCAGATTGGATAATGTTGAGCCATTTTCTTAATTGTTTTCTGATTTAGTTCCTCAGCTATAAATTGAGGATAAAAATCTCCCCTACCTCATAGAGTAATTGTTCAAAATAACAGAATGGTTAATAACAAATAATAGCAGCACTTATCTCCTAGTAGAATTACAATTACTACAACTCCTTCTGTTACTGTTGTTATTACCCAAAGCCCAGCAAGGAGAGTCCTGAAGGTATACTGGGTAAAAGAAGCCAGTCCTAAGTTCTAAGTGGCACAAATGCCACTCGACAGGGCAAAGAATGGAGAGAAACACTGAGATGTAGCTTAATTAGAGGGTTTGGGTAGAAAGCTTTGAAGTTCTGGAATGATTGCAATGGAGCCCCTACAAAGGTGTTGGAACTCAGTTCTGGTAAACTCTTAACAATTAAAAAGCAGTGCTGCTGTTGTTCTCTGGAGATTTAAAAAAAAATCCCAAACCACTTCAATTAGGAAAAAAAAATTATGAACTGGATTTTGGGATCATTGTATTTGATTTTTAGGAGAATGAAAGAAATCAAAAGACATTTTCAGATTCATTTATTTATTTAACTGGATTTTGGGATCATTGTATTTGATTTTTAGGAGGAAACAAATCAAAAGACATTTTCAGACACATTCATTCTTTCATTCATTCATTCATTCATTCATGATGGCATGCCTCCCTGTTGCCCAAATGGTTCTTGAACCTTGGCTCAAGCAAATTTCTTGCCTTGGCCTCCTTGAGTAGTTGGGACTACACACCAGCAAGCACCACTGAGCCCAGTCTCAGATTTACTTTTAAAAAGTACTTTCAGGGGCTCTCTTGGGGTAAAACAGCTTCAGCAATTCATTTAGAAGCCAAACGATAAATTGATAATTATGCTTCGTGCTACTACTGCAATTGCTACAGAGACTCAGAGTAGAGTAGTTGAATAGTCCAAAAACTACAGTATTGATTTTGGATGTCTCTAGTCATCTAGGCTGGACCTTTGAGGTAAGCCATTGTCGGAACCCTTCGTTTTCCAGAAGATGAAAACCAGATCCATTAGGTCCAAATTCCACCGACAGTTTTATGGTCAGCCAAGTTATATTTAGCAAGTAGGGATGTTAATACAGCCAGGGGGTGCTCGCTTCTATAAGCCATTAAGCTTATTTAAGCAGTAAAATAAGCAAAGGAATTGGAGACTAGGGAGAAGACTGAGGAGTGAGCAGGAAGCCCTGGGATGGAACATGGCTATTTTCACTTTGGAGAGAGGAGGAGAGGTCAGGTCGTAGAACCGTGGTGTAGACACGCCTGTCAGACCCGCCCAATTATCATGCACAAACAAGTAGACAAACCTCTCTCAGGGCCCCGACTACAGCGGTTCACGGATCCTACCTTCTCGGGTGGCGCCTCCGCAGCGTTGAGGCCCCAGAGTCCGAACCTTGAGAGACAGAGAAGTTTGAGGATTCAGGAGCTGGGTATGGGGACGTCCGAGATGAGGCTGGATCCAGCTGCACTCGGAGACCAAGCGAGGGCAACTGGCAATCACCGCGTCGCCTCTCACCCGCTTGTGGACCTTTCAAACCGTTCATCACAAGGGCAGACTCCGGGCCCGGCTCGCTACGGACGCAGAGTTGGGAGCAGTGAGCTTGGGACGCCACGCTGCCATGGAGACAGGACTGAGTGCGGCTGGAGCCGGGCAAGCAGCCGAGGTAGGTAGCGGAGGAGTTGGGGGTGTGGCGAGCGAGGCGGAGGGGGCGTGACGTGAAGGCCCTGGAGCGAGATTGGTTGGGCGGTTGGAGGGGCGGGGCGGGGCGGAGCAAGCCTGGACCATGGAGATGGCGGGCGAGCTGCCCGGGTTATCCTGGGGGCCCCCTGTCTGGGAGCTGCCACTGCAAGGCGAATTTGGGTACACAAACTCTCTGTCCCACTTGAGCACACGCCCTGGTTAGTTTGAGAAGGACGGAAATGAGGGGGATTGAAATGTGGGTGTCCTTACCGGATCCTGATTCTAGGGAGTAGAGGAAAAGAGGAGGGATGGCCTCGCGGGTGTTTCAAACCGGTGGAGTAAAAGATGTTTTGAGTTGGGAGGAATGGGTACCCCTGGATGTGGAGAACAAATGTCCCCTGCAGGATTTGGTCCCCCAATGTGTGGTCGCCCCCAAAATTATGAGTTTCCTGAGCGGTCTCTGGGCGCCAGTTCTCCCAGAAATCTGATTCAAGTGGTCAGAGACTCGCTTCTCCCGCCAGCCTGAGGCATGTTATGAGTCTAGTTGGTGCTGAGGCTGCTACTCAGCTATCCATCTCGGCCAGTAGGAGGTATTTATGGGCTTCAATAACTGTTTTGGCCATAGAAGAATGTGGTAAAGCTTTTTTATTAGGAAATTTTAATTGTCCCTCAGGCTTGTCCTCTAGGAAAGAATTGCTGGGTTTTCAGCACTTGGAATTTGGAAGTCACTAGACTCTATTTGTTGCTAGGCAACGTGTTTTGAAGGAAGCCCCTTTGTTGGAATCAAATCTGGCTTTGAATTTCATGTAGTAGCCACATAATATGAGGTATAATCGCTATTTAACCTCTGGGTTTAGGTACCCTCTGGGGATATGTACCTGGTAGATGGTCATGAACTTCATATGATAAAAATATGTGTTAATTATGGCTATTATTGTTTATTATTATTATTAAAATGGAACCAATTAGACCAGTCAGGGACCAAGAACATATATATATATTTAATTATTTTGAAATTCTATTAATTATTTGTCCATATTTACTCTCTAAATCTTGTGTGAGTCATAGATGATAGAAAAGAGGCAAAGATAAAAAGCCAGAATGAAATTTAAGAACTCAATGAAGTCATAGACAAATACATTCCTGTTACAGGGATACCCTTACAAAGGCTGATGTCTGAAGTTTAGTGGAAGACATTTCCACTATTATCTATTTCTATCAACTATTCATCTATTTCTATCAACACCTTTGAAAACAATAGTTTTGCTAAATTTGCTTAGTCTTGATAAATAGGTAACTGGGAAGTATAAGAAAACATCAAATTGATTAAACTTTCTCTTCTGACTCGCTTCCCTCTGCATAGAAGAGCTCAAGTTCAGGGTTTTTTAAGTTTATTGTTCTTGAAAGAAAGGGCAAGAATAGATTAGTGATCTACCTGTGCCGCAGTCCACCTGCAGCAAAATAACCGAGGGGTGACGAACAACTTGTGTAGATCGATATAGCAGGAGTGGAAGCCATTTATTGCAGGACAGGAGCAATATTTATACATTCCACACAGCTTATCTAATTAGCTACAGCAGTCAACCAATCAGGAATCTCCACACTTAATGGCTCTCTTTTGTTACTTCTCAAACCACGCCCTCTGGCATTTTGCCAGGCACCATCCAGACTTGTTTACTAACTCTAATATTCCCCTGACAAAATGCCAGGTGTTATTTTGACTTGTTTACAGACTCTAACATACCTGGGGCTAGGTCCCACCTTGGACCTCAAGGTTTTCAGTGCCAAGCAGGGATGCATATACAACTTGGTGCTGTAGACTCATAGCAGAGATTAAAAAAAAAAAAAAAAGTAAAGCTGTTGACACAGAGACTGTCCCATGACATCTGATCAATAACTCTTAGGTAGCATTACTACTTCTACTACACTGTGAATGCGAATAGAAGTACGTATTTCAGGGTAGCTGTATTTAGGTAAAGTGCCTGACCCAGTGCTTATTCAAATCCACATGGTTATTTTACCTCACTTTGATAAAAAAGGCATTACATTTCATCTTTATTTGTAAGACTTCAGAGATAATTCACCTATCTCTATAATTTTAGTGCAGAAATTATTGGTGTAATACTCAAAAGTAAAGCATAGTTTAGCTCCAACCTGTACATTCAAACCACTGAATAAATTACCAAAAAGTGTCTATCTAGTGAGGATTTGTTCTAATAATATGAAGGGAAAAAGCCAAATGCTCTTAGGCAAATATTACATCACCCCAAAACAACTGGCTTTTATTAAACTCTATGGTTTTATTTTTTTTAAATAGATCTGAATATAAGCAGAGCATGATATAAAAATGTTTAAATAGCACTTAATGTTTTTCTGATTATAAAACAAATGCAGGGGCTGGGGGTGTACAGCTCAGTGGTAGCGTGTCTAGCATGCACAAGGTTCTGGGTTCAATCCCCAGACCTGCAATCCACACCTACCCCCCGAAACCCAAAAACCTAACACATGCTCATATTAGACAATACGTAACATAAAGGAAAGCACATGAAAAATAAATAAGTAAAAACCACCCAGAATACCATCGCCCAGTAATAACTTCAGTTACTACTTCAATTTTTCCTTTTAACTTTTTTGTGCACATATATATTTTACTTAATAACATTTGTATTTGATGGCATACACATTACTAGCATTCCTTTTTGCTTAACATTCTCTCGTGAACATTTCCCCAATGTCTTTTAAGTCTTCAAAACATTTTAATGGTCATATAATATTACATAATATATAAAACACACTTTATCCATAATTTATTCAACCAGTTCCCAACTGGAAATTTCCAGTTTTTGTCCTATAATTTATTGTATCAAAAAGACATGTTGCTCAGCACAAGGTTTGGCATAAGCCTTAAATGATGAAGAGTAACTATAACAATAAGGTTTTGATGAACATCTTTGTAAATAAATCTTTGATGGCATTTTTCACTCTTTGAATTCTTAGGACTATGAAAACATAACTTCAAAAGGCATTCTTTGGGCTTCAAAGACAAACAAACTAAAATTCTGAACTGTAAAATATTAACTCTTTGGAAAAGTACCAACTACAAAATTGATTGTGTGCAAAGTGTGAACTTACCCAGAAGATGCTTTCTTGTTAGTTGCTGTGAAACACCAAGAATATTTGAAGCCTATTGACTTTGGCTTTTACCTCCAATTCTTTTCAGGATTTGCTGGTTTTCTCAATAGGGTGAGATTGTTTGAAGTCTATGCAAATTGCCTTACTTCCTCTTCTCACAGTAAAATGTTAACTACAGTATTTTATTTCCAGCTTGCCTCTTGTAAACATATGGCTTTTCTACATTTCTTTCATTTATCTTTTTGTGTGAAGCATTTTTTTTTTATCTTCATACTTATTAAACTGAAGACAGATACCTCCTTTCTTTCCTTCCTCTCCCCCCCCACCTTCCTGGTACTGGGGATTGAATCCAGGAGCTCTTTATCACTGAGCTACATCCCAACTTCTTTTTTTACTTTTGTACTTTGAGATAGGGTCTTACTAAGTTGCTGAGGCTGGCCTCTAACTTGTTATAGGTTTGCACCACAGCACCTGGCTAGATTTCTTTCTTTTAAACCCAAGTTTAATCCTATAAAGCACTGAATTTAGTGTAGTTTGTAGTTAGTTTTGGTCAAGAGATAGGTAAATTAACTAGTACATTTAGGAATAAAATTTCATAATAGAGATGATTTATTAAAAGCAATGGCCACCCCTACAACACATACACACTTATCCCTCACCACACTCTATTCTTTGACAATTGTTTTTTTTTTTTATATTAGGTCAAACTATATGAAATTGTTATATATGGATAAGAAATGGGCAAATGATGGCAACTTCATATGGCTCTATTTATACAAATACTTCATGAATTAGTATATATTTTTCACCTTTCTCCAAATATTGAACTTCCTGATTACCATATTGAGGATATCCTTTACTTGCAGAAGATTGTGTTTGTTTTCACTTTCATAAATAATTGAATCTAGTCCAGAGGGTGCCATAAAATGTTTATTATTTTGGAGACAGTAGAGGGAGCCTGGAGCCAAAACATTGTTAATGTAGACATGTAAATGATTGTCTTTGGATTCTTGAAGAGTGAATGAATTTAAATTCTAGTATATATGTAAAATAGCAACTTTTTTTTTAAAAGGTTGGTTATGCTTAAATAATCAATCGAATACAATGAGAAGGCCAGTGCGGGATGAACTTCATAAGGGTTCACAATAGGATCAACTGGAATCCTATTCTTCTGGGCTCCTAATCTGAGTAATGTTAGACACAGCACATTGCCATGTTGACAGTTTGCACTGTACAATGTCCCCCTTTTCAGCCTGTAACATAGATCACCCTTCCATTTCCATGACATCATGATTATTTTTTTCCTCAGAACTTCAAAATACGTTACCATTTTCAATTTTTTGTTTTAATTTATAACCATCATGGTTTAGTTGAGTGCTTCCTCCAGACATGCAGAGAGGCACTTTGATCTTGTTTCAATTTACATCTTTTTAAGAAGGTGTCTAATAAATGACCACTTCCTTCACAGACAGAATTTTTGCTAACCTTAATAGAAGTACTGTCTCTGGCTGACCCTCTCTTCAACCATCTTTATCTTTGGTCCAATCTTTTGTTAAGCACCGCTCCCACTGTGCTGGTGTTATGAAGGGGTTCCTAGGGTAATTGGTGTTGTCACCACTATTCTTCACTGCAGGTAGCGTAGGGAGGACTCGTAGGTTTTTGAGGTAACACAGATTCCTAAATCTAGAGATAAGATGGGAAAGAATGAGAAGGACATGAAGAAGGGGGGGAGGATAAAAAGAAAAGAAAGAAGAGGAGGAGGAGAAGATGTATATGTAAAGATATTAAATGTACTTTCTAAAGAAAATCAGGTTCTTACCTACCCAGAATGCAAAAACACAAACAAAAAAGAAATAAAAGTAGGGTATCTGGTATGGGCATGGGTATACCAGAGCATAACTCTCCAGCCTTCAATTTTTAATTTTTTTTGAGACAGAGTCTCATTAAGTTGCTGAGGCTGGCCTTGAAATTGCAACCCTCCTGCCTCAGTCTCCTGAGTTGCTGGGATTGTAGGCATATGTCATCCCACCTGCCAAGTGTAGCCCTCTTAGCTCTGGTACAAAGAGATTCCCCCATAGTAAAGACTAATTCCTATGCTGTTAATTATAAATCTAACATATTCATAATTTATGAACTTTTCCATTGACATATATTTAATATGTCCATCACTACAATCAAGATAAAAAAAAAATCATACCTCTTCCCTCATTTAACTTCCTTCTGTCCCTGCTCTCATCCTGAGCAATCACTGACTTGCCTTCTGCCAATCAGGATAAGTCTGAATTTTCTATAGTTTTATATAAATGGAATCATACACTATGTAATCTACTTTGTATGACATCTTTTACTTAGTACCATAATTTTGAATTTATTCATATTGTTACATGTATCAATAGTTCATTCCTTTCATTACCAAGTATCATTCTGCGCCGATACATATACCACAATTTATCCATTAACCTGGTGATAGACATCTGAGCTTCCAGTTTCCTCCTCCCTCTGCTATGGCCTAAAAATTCTTTCCAGGCAAAAACTGGAATATCATAGGACTTAATGTTTTTATTTATTTTTTATTTTTTAGTTTTAATTAGTTATACATGACAGTATAGGACTTAGCTTTTGTTTCTGGCCTTTTAGGGATCATTTTCTTTTGTTGCCAGATACACAATATCTTGAGAACTAAGATTCATTAGAAAAAAAATTTTTTTTTAAATTTTTTTCAGGTTAGAGGGTAAGTTCCTTCCCATTACTCCATCTTAGCTGAAAGCAGATTTCATATTGCCTCACTCTTAAATATGAACAAGCAACCAAAGATTACCAGATATTAGAGATAAGACAAAAACGTATCATAAACTAATCATGATAAACTAATAAAAAATTAAATTGTCAGCCATTACCACATCTTTAAATTCCCAAAACCATTTGACCACAGCCTGGTCTAGTGCAGATCTCTAGCTTCTTCTTGCTTGAAGCAGCAGGCTGGCTTGGGGAAACACAGGTAATTAAGGGAATGAAAGAAAACAAGTAAAAATGCTAAGTACCATCCTCAAAGTGATACAAGAAACAATATATTGCATCCATTAAAGACTAGCAGCATGCCATAACAAATTGTAATCAATCTAAAGATAAGAAAATAGTCCTTGAAAAACTATAAATAGTGTCTGCTAAAGAATTTTATTAAAAATTTGAATACATACAAATGGCCAACAGGTCTATGAGAAAATGCTCATTAACATTAGTCAACAGGGAAATGTAAATCAAAACCCCAGTGAGATATATCACCTTACATCTGTCAGAGAGGCTATTTAAAAAATTAAAAACAGCAAGTATTGGCAAGGATGTGAAGAAACTGGAACCATCACACATTGTGGGAATGCAAAATGGTGCAGCTGCTATGGAAAACAATAGGGAGGTTCCTCAAAAAATTAAAACTAGTACTACCATATGATCCAGCAATCCCACGTCTGGGTGTATTAAGGACCTCATGCTAAGTAAAACAAGTCACCCCCAGTTATTTTTATTTCGAGACAGGGTCTTATGGAGACTGGCCTTGAACTTGTGATCTTCCTACCTCAGCCTTCTGAGAAGCTGGGAGTAACTAGTACAGGTATGTACCATTATGCCTGGATTTTAGTCTTTTTTTTTTTTTTTAATTACCTACAAAAGAATAAGGCTAAAGTCAGGCTTCTTATCAGCAATGTTTAATTCTAGAAAACAGTGAGGAATTCTTCCAAAGGTCTGAGAATTCTATATTAAGTTAAGTGTAACAACAGGATGAAGACACTCTTAGGGGACCTTGTATATAACAATTTTTTAATACCATCAGACTTTGAATCCATTGATGCCTCAATGAATCATTGAGCCTTCTTTCCTCTTCACAGGTACTCACAGTCCTTCTCACTTGGCTTATGCTGTGCTTGATCATCTGATCATCTTAGTCGTTCCCTGGCATGTACCTTCCTTTCCCTTCTCATGGATAAGGAATTTGTCAATAATTATGACATACCAGTTCTAGAGAGTATTAGCAGTTAAATATCTGTATAAAAGTGTATCATGGCAGAATCTAGTAGTATGCTGTGATTACATTTCCTTTCTTGTACAGTCCCTGCCCCTGCACTTTTCACTGTCAGCCATTGAACATCTTTAAATTCCCCAAATCATTTGACCACATCCTGGTCCAGTGCAGATCTCTAGCTTCTTCATGCTTGAAGCAGCAGGCTGGCTTGGGGAAACACAGGCAGCTTCACTTCGTATTCACTGTGGCTAACCTCCAGGAGTCCCTCTGTACCGCCCTGCTGTCATACTACAAGAGCTTGGTCCCTCTGCTGTCATTCTCCTACACCAGTGGTCTTTAATTTGTGGTGCTTTTCAAGAAGAAAATAGTTTAAGGGAATTGGCTACCATATCCTCAACATCTGCATGGGCTTGTTCCTACAATTTTCTACCTGAGGATGTGTTTGCATTCACATGGCAAATTTCTTTCTCTCTACAAAAGAGAGGCAACCTTTGCAGTCTCCAGATCTCACAGATGGCCCCAGGGTATATACCTCCTGGCTAAATCAAAAGGCAGCTCCTTTTTTTTTCTGTTGATCAAGGCATCTTCGACTTTTATACTTCCTGTCCCTTTTCCTTTCTACATGTATTTTCCTTAAAGTGAAGCCAGCATTGGAAATAGGGTGACTCCATGGACATTTTCTATTTGGATACATCACAGGGCAGGATGATAGATAATTCATGATAATTTTTGCTGAAAGACCTGGTCTCCATCACCAGCCTTTTCTCAAGAATACATTTTTCTTCCCAAAGAGTCCAAAAGAGCAAAGAGAGTATTGGTGAGAATATTGATTGATGAACTATTGAATATTGGTGGGAAAAATGGTTTTTCAAATGTATGTAAATACTAGCAAATCTTTTAAACTATTCTTAATACTCATCCTTGGGGCCATATCATTAGGTGAAAGGAAAAGTCTTTGAACAGCAAATCAGTGTTAAGTTGATATCGCTGATTCTTGCAGTGTACCTGGAATGATTTCTGGGACTACCAGTTTTTAAAATACACATTGAATGAAAACTACAATTAAAACTGCTATGTGATTTCTTTCAGATTGAGTATATATTACTAAATAATGTAGTTAGTACTTATGTTACTAAATCATACCATGAAATACGTATTTTAATTACAGGCAATCCTCATCTTAGAAAATGTTAATATTGTCTACCTCCTGATAAAGAAATGGTTGTTACCTTCAAATTAATGTTTTTTAGCTGGCTATACATTTCTACTTTCTAAAACAAAAATATGATTATGATTTGGTGCATAATAAAATTAATGGATTTTAGTTCTGATTTGTATTCAAATATTTATTAAATCATTCTCAAAAGCAGGATACCAGCAATCATTTTCATGTAAGCATACACTTAAATAAATAATTTAAATCATCGCAAAATAATAGCACAATGTGGGCTAATAGACTATTATTTAACAACATATTGTATTATATCGATAATGATAGGATTAGTTAATAATTCGATTAGAAGTTGTTGATAGCATTAATTAAACAATAATACTTTAATAATTTTCTTTTTGTCCTTTGATATTAAACAAATTTATTTTAGCTCTTTTTTTGGATATTTAAAATTTTAGATCTTATTATTATGTACCTTTAAGATATATAAACAAATGTATTTTAAAACGAGGATATAAATAAACCTAATTAAGCAGATATTGTTACCGCTGTTTACCAGTGATGAGTCCTTGCTTCGATGAATGCTGAAGTAGAACACCAGAGAAGCACGCCAGGCAAGTTTAGAGTGGAAAGTGGAAGGCTTTATTAAAGGAGAGCAGAAAAGACTTCCTCCCAAAGGAAGAAGGGGAAGGTCTTCCCTTTTTTTATATCTAAGGTCTTCTTTTAGTCCTCCCACATTCCTGTCCTTTGTTTCCCTCTATCCTGCAGTGACAGAATGCAGGTGGGAAGGCCAAAAGGTGGGAGATAGGTGGACTGATGGGGCAGGGAGGAGTAATCCAGGCAGGAAGGGCCTGGGGTGGTTTGATTAGCACCTCAGTGTTTGCTGGGAGCTACTTCATTAACAGTTCTTTAGGTCTTGGGGACATTCACATTTCAATTTCCCCAGGTGCTGTTCTAGTTTCCTGAACTCCATTCTCAATAATGCCTCCATTTTCTTTATCGCACTCATTTTAGACCTGATTTACCTAACTACATTAACTACCTATCTTTAAATCTGAGTTCAATATTACCTATATTTAATAAAAATAAAAATAACATGTTTCCTTCATGTGGCAAGTTATTTTCATTCTTTCTGTCTTCTTTTCTAATAATCCTTTAGGACATCTGTCTTATGTAGTGGTAACACTGAACACAGTGAGATGCAAATTCATTTTGATTTGGAGCTCTGTTATTATCAAGTTTACTTCAAAGAAGTTTATAGACTGAATAGAATTTCCTAAGATTTACATTTGTACTCTACCAAATATATATCAAAATCTATTTCTTATTTGAATAAAATATCAACAATGTTTTGTTTTCTGCAATTTCACTAAAATCGTCACAGAAATCAAGAAAGTTATTTGAAGTTCTGTTTTTAAAAATTAAGTATCTGAGAGTAGGGGAACATTGTTTTAGTGCTATAATTCAATGTATTATTTGATTTATTTGAGAAAGCACGATTATGAGTAAGATTTGATAGCATGAATTCTGCATTATAATGACTCTATTGGGTTAAATAGCATCCCCCACCTCCATTACGTTCACTAGGAACCTGTGAATATAACCTTATTCAGAAATAGATCCTTGCAGGTGTAATCAAGCTGAGATCATGCTGGGTTAGGGTGGACCCTAAATTCGATATGTCTGGTGTCCTTCTGAGAAGAGGGAAATTTGGACAAAGACAGATATACCCATGAGGAAAGATGGCCATCTGCAGATGGAGGCAGATATTGGAGTGAGGCATCTACATTGTAAGGGTCCCGCGAAACGTAGGAGAAAGAGACCACCAAGTGACCACTCATGCAATTGGCAGAAGGGGGATTTATTGAACCAGCATGCTGGGGCTCCGTGCCCACTCAAGAAGGGAAAGCAGCCCAGAGCCCCGAGCAGGGGCTGAGCACTGCTTAAGTACACTTTTTGGGGAGGGCGGAGGGCTTTGTATACATCAGAACAAATCATCATTAGGCGCGGGAAAATTGAATAACAACTCCTAAACATGATTGGTTCTTTCATTGGCGGGAACAGGTCAGGCTGGAGTGATAGGTCATTCCTAAGGAGGGGGTTACATTTAAACTGATTGGTCCAGGCCCTGCAATGCCTACGTGTGACCACACAGAGCCCTTATTAAACAACCAATAGTCAGGGGAAATATTTACTGGGCAGTTCCAAGCATTGTCTCAACAGCTACAGAAATTTCAGGTTTTGCAGGTAGCATAGAAACCTAACAATACCTAATCCTTTACATTTTAACTCAGACCTTGCAGCTTAGAAACTTTACAACACCCGGTCTTTTACCCTTTAACTTTTACGCTTTAACTTCAATTTCTTTTACCCTTACAACATCATGCAAAGTACCAGAGCCTCCAGAAGTTAGGAGAAGAGGCATAGAACAAGTTCTTCCCTGGAAACATAAAAGGAGAATGCTGACACCTTGATTTCAGACTTCTGCTTTCAGAACTGTGAAAGTAGAGATTTCTGCTGTGTTAAGAACCAGGTTGGTGGTATTTGGTTATGGTAAACTAACATAGGAGCCAACATATCTGTTACCAAAGTTCTCCCTTTTTGTTTGCCCAGAGGGTTTTTGAGTTCCAACCTGTGAATCAGGAAGTGCAACTTTACTGAGTTCCACAGAGCCATCATTAGAGTGAAAAAAATAATGTGTTCATTCAGGCCAGGCACGATGTGTGCACATCTGTAATCCCAGCTGTTTGGGAGGCTGAGGCAGGAGGATTGCAAGTTCTAGGTCAGGCCTCAAATAAAACAAAAAGGCTGAGGATGTAGCTCAGTGGTAGAGAAAAAACTGTATTTATTCATATGGTATGCCCAAGCTAATTTACAGCCCAAGCTATTTTCATCTGAAATTGTATATTTGGGAGACAAAACAAATTTGATTGAATTAGAAGTAATTCCATGTCTAATCCCAGACTTGTGAGATCCATTCTCCATATGTCTCTTCACCATCTCCTTCACCATGGCCATTCAAAATTGTGTTCTGCACATTGTACAGTAGGCTCTTTTGGCTATTTACCTCCCTAATTCAGTTGCTCTTGTCTTTCTCTTTCCATTAGGGGAACAGTCATTCAGTCCACCTTACCAGTGATATATGTGGGTCATTCTGGTGATTTTGCAGTTGTTCTTTTTTGTCATGATCTGAACTTTCAGAAAATATTGTCACAATATTAATGATGTTAAAAATTAAACTAGCAGTAGCTCCATAGCAAGGAATCTGACTCCATTTTTTGATGTTTGTCTACTGACAGCAGCAAGCTTCACCCCTCTCCTCCTCCTCCCTCTCCTCCTCACCCCACGGGTGCACTCTTGTTTGGTGAGAGAGTCCCATCACTTGAGCTCCTCCCCACAAATGGGAACTCTCACCCTGCCCTCACCCATAAGCACCATAAAAACACCAAGCTGGTCTCCATCCCCTGTTCTCAAGCTGTTTCCGAGTTCCTGCCAGCCCTGCCCTGTTCTCTCCAGAGACCTTAGATATGTGAGTAACCAAACTTTCTTTTATCTCTTGGTGTGTGCAGTGTCATCAGTCTTGACATCTGAACAAATTCTGGGAGGGAATCTTCCTTGATTCTCGAGGGTGGTCACTGAAATCGTAGTACAATGCAAAACAGTTAATTCATAAATCAAGTCAAACACAGACTGGATATCCAGGGTTGTAACTCAAGTTGCATTCCTCGCTTGAAATGATGCCACATAGGTGATCCATGACTTTAAACACAGGCCTCAGTTCCCAATATCAATGGTCAAGGGTTACATTGGCAACAGTGACCACCAAAGGCAGATAGTCTATGTTGTATCAATTGGACATTAAAAATAGCACTAAGTGTCCCTCAATAGATGAATGGATTAAGAAAATGAGGTATATATACTCAATGGAATATTACTCAGCTTTAAAGAAGACTAAAATTATGGCATTTGCCAGTCAATGGTTGGAGTTGGAGAATATCACACTAAGCAAAATAAACCAATCCCAGAAAACCAAAGGCCGAATGTTTTCTCTAATATGCGAATGCTAATTCACAATAAGGTGGGGACACTAGGGAAGAATAGCATTACCTTAGATTAGGTAGAGGGAAGTGATGGGAGGGGAGGGGAGGGGATGTGGGGATAGGAAAGACAGTAGAATGAAACAGACGTTAAACACACACACACACACACACACATATGACTACATGACCAATATGATTGATTCTGCAACATGTACACTCAGAAAAATGAGAAATTATATCCCATCTACATATGATATATCTACTGTCATGTATAACTAAAACAAATAATAAAAAAAAATAGCACTGCTTTCAGCCCTATAATGGAAGGGAGTAACTGTATGGGTTTTGTACTTTCTCTTCCATCTTCCACAGCATCACCCAAACCTAGAATTTTCCATGTTCTTGGGAAGATTTTCTGGGACACAGGACTTTTAGTACTCAACTGGGATTGTTTCAGTGAGACACTATTAAGGGACACCTGCTCAGCTGAATCCTATCCCAATTCCTCACCAACAGAAACCATGAGGGATGATAATTAGGCATTATGTTGTTTTGAGATGCTAAGTTTTCCAGTGATATGTAGTAATAGATAACTAAGACAGCAACTCAAGATGGCTAGAAACTTGGTTGGGTTTTTTTTTTTTTTTTTAAAGATCATTATAGTTGTAATAATTGTGTTCATTTTGACGAAATCATATATGCATGGAATTTCATTAACTCCATTTCAGTCCCATTCCCCGCCCCCTTCCATCTCTTTCTTCCTCCCTCTATTTTCCTCCCTTTACTGATCATCCTTTCTTTATTTTTGACTGATGTTCCTGGATTTTTCCCAGAAACACTGTTCTTCCCATAGTCTTCTCCATTTTGTTGGGTGATTAACTCCATTCTTCCAGTTGTTGGGGTCAAAAATCTTTTGGAACACACAAGGCCCTGGGTTCAACCCCCAACACTACTAAAAACAAACAAGAAACACTTGTAGATATTCTGCACCCCACTTTTTCTCCCACATCCAACTATTCATTTTGGTTCTACCTTTAAAATATATCCAGTAAAGCTTTCCCTGCTTAGCTTACATGACATGTCAGCCTCTTGGCCTGGGTCTTCCTATTCTCGATCCTTGCTTTAGTTTTCTCTTAGTACTTCCCATTGTCTAGCATGTTTCATATTTTACATCTTTATCATCTTAATGTTTGTCTCCCTACTGAAATGAAAGCTCCATGGGGGTGGGAGTTTTTTTCTTGTTCCCTGTTTTACCTCTAAGTTTGGAGGACAGCACCTCAAACACAGCAAACTCGTAGTAAATGTCTATTGTTCAGTGAATAGTCATCGTAGTAAAGATGCTATTTATTAATTTTCAAATTTAGAATCAACACTCAGGAAAATAATGAAAGACAATTATGATCACAGAAGAGAACTGCAAGTGACGTTGACCTATGATGACAGAGGTTTGGGATGAAAGGAGGAGAGAAGGAAAGAGGGAAGGGACACCAGTATCTTCTTCCTGCAAAATATCAGAGGCAAAATCCCAAAAAACCAAATGCAGAATGTTTTCTTTGATATAAAGAGGCTGATTCATAGTGGGATGGGGAGAGAGAGCATGGGAGGAATAGACGAACTCTAGATAAGGGCAGAGGGGTGGGAGGGGAAGAGAGGAGACCTAGGGTAATTAATGATGGTGGAATGTGATGATCATTATTAGCCAAAGTACATGTATGAAGACACGAATTGGCATGAATATACTATGTATACAACCAGAGATATGAAAAATTGTGCTCTATATGTGTAATAAGAATTGTAATGCATTCCACTGTTATATATAAATAAAAAAATATCAGAGGCAAGGGATACTATTTCTGGTTAACATGAGAATGAAATGGCTATAAATATGAAATTAATGTTCCAAGCATAACTAATAGAACTAGAAATTACCAGTCAACTAGAGGAACAGGGGGGGAAGATGGGGGTACATGAGAGTGATGTTATATGTGGTATCTGGAAATCCATAAATAATAGTGGCAACGTCTGTCTGCACGTTTCCTAAGAACAGAGCCCAAGGTGAGGCTAGAGCGCTAATGCAATTTCAGCTCAGCAAGACTCTCAAGAAGAGAGGCGGGAGGACTGCAGGCAAATACGAAGGGGTGAGTTACTGACTGGCCATTGTCTCAGAGAGCCAGGAATAAGCCAAGCTGGTTCCTCATAGGTGACTCTCAGAAATAAGGGACCTCTCTGGACAGGCTGTGTGGCAGTATCGTGCCTGCGCCAGACCATCAGACTCTTCCTGTTCTCCTGTTTTGCCTTTTTCTCTTCTTAATACTTTCCATTGTCCTGTATACCTGTTTATTATTCCTCTCCCTGTTGAGTCAGAAGCTTTGAAGGCAACGGTCTCTGGCTGTTGCTTTCTCAATCCCAGGGCAAAGAAAATGTATCCGCAAGCTCCCCTAGCCTTTATCTTCCAGTGTCAAAATGTGACACTGGGGAGCTGGCTCCCTCAAGCATCCAGGTCATGTCCCCCGGCCCCTTTGGTAACCATGGGGGAAGTTGGATCTGGACATGGGGCCTGATGACTCCTCCAGTGAGACCATATTCTCAGACTTGATCCCCATTGGGACTGGCAGGGACACAGGCAAGCCTGAGGGAATCTAAACAAGCAGTTCAGATGTGTCCAGTATAATGTGCAAACTTGGTAAGTCAAGAAACAGAGAGAAATGTGCGCGCACACGCATGTGTACGTGTGTACCTTACATATATGGGATAAGAAGAAAACCACTAGCAGAATAAAATGTTATAGTTGTCTCTGGGGATGGGAAAGAGGTTGGAGATCAGAATGTTTATTGTTAGCTTTTCTTTGTGATTTTTTAAACACATGAAGTATATTAAAAACTGCTTTAAAAAAACTAAATTTTAATCCTTTTTCTCTTCAAATCCTTCAGCAATGTTCATGGCTTTAGGATAGTTAAAATGTGTTAAACCACACAACTTCCAGTGGGAATATTAGCGCTCAGATGCTGCAAGGTAATAGTGTTTCTATCTATTTATACTAATTTTTTTTTTTTTTTTTGGTACTGGAATTGAACTCAGGGGCACTCAACCAGTGAGCCACATCCCCAGTCCTATTTTGTATTTTATTTAGAGACAGGGGCTCACTGAGGTGCTTAGTGCCTCTCCATTGTTCAGGCTTTGAACTCCTGATCCTCCTGTTTTAGCCTCCTGAGCCGCTGGGATTACAGGTGTGCGCCACCTTGCCTGGCTTAGACTGAATTTTTTGCTATTAAAAATTTACTATTCAAGGGGTTGGGACTGTAGCTCAGTGGTAGAATGCTTTCTTAGCATGTGTGAGGCACTGGGTTCAATTCTCAGCATCACATATAAATAAAGAAAGAAAATAAAAGTTCATCAACAACTAAAAAATATCTTTAAAAAATTTACTATTCAAATACCAGTGAAATACTGGTATTTTTGTAAGAAATTGCTACAAATGTAATATTTAAGGGAAAAGGCACAAGTGACTGACACATAGTAATTGTACAGTAATTTATGGGGTACAGTATGACATTTCAACACATGTATTAGATCAGATCAGGGTAATTGGCATATCCATCATCTCACACATTTTTCTTTCTTTTTTTTTTTTTTTGGTAGGGATGGGAAACATTCAAACTCCATTTTACTAGCTATTTTGAAATATTCAATCATTTGTTGTCAACTATAATTTCCCTACTGTGCTATAGAACATTAAAAGTTATTCTTCCTATTCAACTCTATCCTCATACCCATTTTGATTTGGGAGGTTTCAGATCTGAACTAAAGTCTTTGAATATCAGGGCTGTGCTGGCTTCCTGCAAGCTGCTTTGTCTTGCTTTCAGCTCATATTGGACCTTTATTTCCTGGACCCTGAGTCTTTCTTCCATCTCATATTTTGTCCCTGGTGAGCAGAGGACCCTCCCTCCCGCCCTCCCTCCTTCTCTCCTCCCTCCCTCTTTCCCTCCCTCCCTCCCTCCCTCTCTCCTCCCTCCCTCCCTCCCTCTCTCCTCCCTCCCTCTTTCCCTCCCTCCCTCCCTCCCTCTCTCCTCCCTCCCTCTTTCCCTACCTCCTCCCTCTCTCCCTCCCTCTCTCCTTCCCTCTCTCCCTCTCTCCTTCCTGATTGTCATGTCCTGAGCTGCTTTCCTCTGTCACACCCTCTGCCCTGATGATGGTCTGCCTCACCTCTGGCACAGAGCAATGGAGTGGCCATCTATGGACTGAGAACTCGGAGCATCAAATAAACGTTTTGGTGCTGTTAGCACCACATAAACTTTTCCTTATCTAAAATTGTTCTTGTCTGGTCTTTTTGTCACGGTGGTAAAAAAGCTGACTAAACACCTTGTCTTGCTCCTGATCTTAGAAGAAATGCTTTTAGCTTTTCCTGTTCAATATACTGATGATATATAGCCTTTGTTATATTGAGGTACAATCCTTCTATACCTAATTTATTCAGGGCTTTTATCATGAAGGAGATGATGAATTTTATCAAATGCTTTTTCTGCCTCTACTGAGATGATCATGTATTTTTTATCCTTCATTCTGTTGGTGTGATATATTAGGTTTTTGAATTTGCATATGTTGAGCCCCCTTGCATCCTTGGGAAACCAATTTGATCATGGTAAAAGTCTTTTTGATGTGCTATTGAGTTCTATTTGCTAGCATTTTATTGAGCATTTTTGCATCTATGTTCATCAGGGATATTGTTCTACAGTTTTCTTATATACTTGTCTAGTTTTGATAACCCAGTAATTCTGGTCTCATAGAATATGTTTGAAAAGGTTCTTCCCTTTGAATTCTACAGAAAATTGGCAATACTTTTTTTTCATAAAATTCAGTAGTTAAGTACCTGGCTCTGGACTTTTCTTTGTTGGGAAACTTTTTATTACTGATTCAATCTCATTACTTTTTAATTGATCTATTCAGGTATTTTATGTTCTCGTGGTTCTGTGTGTGTGTCTGTGTGTGGTGCTGGGGATTGAATCCAGGACCACATTGCTAGGTAAGCACCACGGTTCACTTCTGGTAGATGCTATATGTCTATAAATTTGTCCATTTCTTCTAAGTTTTACAATTTGTTAGTGCCTATGCCTCAGGCCTTGGGTAGTTAATTCAGAAATCGAATGAGGGCAATGAGGGATGAAGAAAAGAAAAACACACACACACTGAGAGAAAAAGGTAGGGCCAGGTGGGGAGCCAAACTCTAATGGAGTTTGACTCAGAGCTAGCTCAGCACATTTATTATATAGGTTTCATCAAAAGGTTATTTGTGAGAAAGTTTCGGCAAAGCAGGCAATCTGAAGGATGCAGGACTGGTGGACATTGATGGCACCAGAAGATCTCAGAAATGACCATCTCCCAAATTAACAAGTGAATGACAACTCCCACAGAGAACACTGGAATGTAGCCTTTGACTCACCCCTTTAAAAGCCCCCTGTTCCTGCTGATGGGCAGAATCACAGCCTTTAGGACTGGAGTCTCCTGTGTTTCTCCTTTGCTAGCAAAGCAATAAACCTTTTTTTTTTTTTTTTTCGTTTTTCTCAAAACCATGTCCTCATTATTGAATTGGCATCGGGGACAAGGGATCAAGCTTTTGGCAACAGAAACCCATTGCTTCATGAACTTCCCTTGTAGTATTGCTTTTACTATATCTCACAAGTTTTGCTATATTGTGTTTCCGTTTTTGTTTTGAGAAAGTTTAAAACCTCTTCTTTCTTGATGATCCACTATTTAAAAGTGTGTTGTTCAGTCTCTCTATATTTGTATCATTTCTAAAGTTTCTCTTGTTGACTTCTAGTTTCATCCGTTTTCATCAGAAAAGATAACAGGATAAGATTTCAATGGCTTTGAGTTTAAGGCTTGTTTTGTGGTCCGGTAGATATTCTATCCGACAGATAATTTCATGTGCTGAGGAAGGGAATGTGTATTCATTCTGCAGCAGTTGGACGAAATGTACTATAAATGTCTGTTAAGTCTAGTTGATCTACAGTATAATTTAACTGATGCTTCTTGTTTTATTTTGTCTGGATGATCATTGATGAAAATGGGTGTTGATAGCCCCTACTATTACTGTATTGGAGTCTCTCTTTCTCTCTTTAGGTATAATAGTGTTTGTTTTCTAAAATTGGGTGCTCTGACATTAGGTACATATGTTTATTATCTTCTTGAATTGATCCCTTTGCAGTTTGTGTGCATCTTTGCTTGCAAAGTGAGTTTCTTATTGATAGCATATTGTTGTTGTTGTTGTTTAATATTGTTTTAGTTGTAGATGGATATAGTACCTTTATTTTTATGTGGTGCTGAGGATCCAACTCAGTGCCTCACATGTGCAAGGCAAGTGCTCTTCCACTGAGCCCTTGTTTTTTTTTTTTTATCCATTTGGTCAGCCTGTATTATTGATTTATTGATTTGCAGTCCTGGGGATGGCACCCAGAGCTTTGAGCATGCTAGCAAAGCACTCTATCACTGAGTCACATCCCCAGCCTGGTCTGTGTATTTTAATTGGAGAATTTAGTCAAGGTTATTAAGGACTATTTTGGGTTTTTTCCTTCTAGTTGTTTTAAATATTCTTTGTTCTTCCTCTTCTGTTGTGGCTTGTTGGTTTACTGTACTGACAATATTTCATTCTTTTTCTCTTTTGTGTATCTGCTCTTAGGATTTATACTCACATGCTTTCATGATAGTAGTTCTTTATCTTTCACTTCTGGAGAACTCCCTTAAGCATCTTTTATAAGGCTAGGCTAGTGGTCATGAATTTTCTCAGTTTTTGCTTATCTTGGCTGTTCTTTATTTCTTCTTTGTTTCTGAAGATAGCGTTGGGGGTGGATAGTTATCTTGACTGGGGGTTATTTTCTTTTAGGGCTTGGAATATATAGTTCCATTCCCTCCTGGCCCATAGGGTTTCTTCTGAGAGATATGCTTAAATGTGAGTTGCTGGTTTTCTCCTGCAAATTTAAGAATACTTGGTTGGGTGTGGTGGTACATGCCCGTAATCCTGGCTACTTGAGAGGCAGAGGCAGGAATATAATGCATTCAAGGCTGTCCTCAGTGAGACCCTATCTCAAAAATTAAAAGAAGTGGGAGGCTGAGGATTCAGTACAATGGTAGAGTGCTCCTGGGTTCAAATCCCACTAAACCTCCCCACCCCTCCCTATTTATTTATATATTTATTTATTTATGAGATACTTTTGATAATTTGACTGTAATATGCCATGGTGAAATTTTTTTCCTAGTTATGTTTATTTGAAGTTCTATAAGCCTTCTGTACATGGGTATCCATATATTTCCCAAGGTCAGGGAAAATTTCTGCTATTATTTCATTGAATAAGTGTTCTGTGCCCCGACCTTCATCTCATCACTTTCAGGTATTCCAAAAATGCAGGTATTTGTCCCCCACCCACTTTTTCCTTGCTTGCCTCATTTCTTTCTCTTTATGTTTTCCCCCTCTTTTTTCTTTTTGCCTGAATAGGATATTTCAGAAGACCTATCTTTAAATTCAGATATATATATATTTTTCTGTTGCTTGATCTAGTCTGTTGTTGGGGCTTTTAACTCTACCTTTTGACTTACTGAGCTCTTTTCATTTTGAACATTTCTGTTTTGTTCTTTTTGAAAACCTCTTTGCTGAATTACTCAGTCATATTCTTCTCCCCCCGTATTCTTAATTTCATTTAGCTGTATATCTTTATTCTCTTGGATCTCATTGAGCTTTTTAATAATCACTCTTTTAAATTCTTTATAGGCATTTCATTCTCTTGGATTTCTTTAGTACCTGTTGCTAGAGAGTTATTATGTTCTTTGGAGGAACGATATTAATTTGGTTTTTCATATTTCTTGTGTTCCTATGCTGAGGTTTGTGCATCTCTTGGATTAGCTATCCCTACCACTTTTATGGAGTAGCCTTCTTAGTAAGCAGCTTTCTCCTGAAGGTACACCTTTATTGGTTGTTATGCAGTGTTGGCTTTGATTCCAGCTGGGTGCTATAGTATAGTTTCCCTGTTGCTTCTTTGGCTGTGATTAGTGAGTTTGGGCACAGTGTATATTGTGTCAACTGTCTCTGCAGGCCATGCAAGAGGGGGACACATTAGCAGTTCAGGAAGGTGGGTAAACAGCAGTAGGTGCAGGATGCTCACTGTATAGCTGCTCTCATGAAGGGGTGGTGGCCTTTGTCAGTCAACGGAGTTTCCTCAGACACTATTGATGCTAGCTCAGCTACTAACAAGGGTCTCTGGTATTGGTGGCATCAGCAGTTGTAAGGGGCCTGAAACACTTGTTCCCAGTTGTGCAGGTCCAGATTCTACACAGGGAAAGGAGGTGGAAATAACTGCAGAATCCTCTCTGGTGTTCACATCCAGTCCCGATAGTAGTACAGTTGTCAGAAAAGGTATGGGGATAGTAATAGTGGGAACTGTTGATTTCCAGTGCTTTCCTACCATCACTCTTCTGAAAATGCAGCTAAATACAGTAAATACCTGTTATTATAGCTCTTCTTTCTGGAAAAGGAAGTGAGTGCTGGGTACCTCTATTCAGTCATCTTGTCCTAGCTCAAGAATCTTAAGAAACCTTTTGTCATTTTAGTTCACAGGTCTTGAGATTTCCAGGAACTGTACTAAAGGGGATTATTATGGTTTAGATATAAGGTGTCTCCCCCCCAAAAAAAACTCACGTTAGGTAATGTAGGAATGTTCAGAGGTGAAATGACTAGATTTTGAGAGTCACAACATAATTAATGGGCTAATCCATTCTATGGATTAATAATGTGAATGGATTACTGGATGGCAACTGTGGACAGTTGGGGCATGGCTGGAGGAAGTAGATCACTGGGGTCCTGCCTTTGGGATTATATTTGTTCCTGGCTCCTCAGTTACTCTCCACTTATTGGCTGCCATGAGCTGAGTATCTTTCCTGTGCTATGCCCTTCTGCCATGATGCTCTGCCTTACTTCAGGCTCAGAGCAATGGAATTGGCTCAACATGGGTTGAGACCTCTGAAACCATGAACCAAAAATACATTTTTTTCCTCTTCTAATCTTATCAGACATTTTGTCAGACATTTTGGTCATAGCGGTGAAAAGCTGACTAATGCAGGGCTGTACCCGAGAAATCTCATCAGTACTGTCATCTGATTAGATGTCAGGATTTTGAAATTTGAGCTGATGCAGTAGTGGGATGAGACTCTGGGGATCTTGAAGGAGGAGTGAGTATATTTTGTATGTGTGTGAATTGTTGCAATAGTGAAGACTGTGGCAGATAGTACTTTTCCAAAGAATGGTGGCAACAAAGATGATTTGTTTGCAGCATGAGCTTGCCACTCATTTTCTCAAATCTGGGCTAGCCTTAGTAATTTGCTTTTAATCAATAAAATATGCCAGGGTTGTCACTAAGTGATGTCTTTGGCTAAGTATAAAAAGACCATGTAGCTTTTGCCTGCTTTGGAATGTCTAGTCTTCGAATGTTCAGGCCCTAGACAGTCCCTCTTAGAATCCAACTGCCATGTTATATGAAGCCAAATCAACACAGGGGGGCCACAAATATAGGTGCTGGTAGACAGACTCAACTAAGTTCAGACTTCAAGTCATTTTAGCTCAGGTGACAGATACATAAGTGAAGCAGTCTCCAGATGATTCTAGCTCCTAAACATATGAATTGCCTTTAACTAAATCACTCCCAACTGAGGCCCCAGACTCAAGTCACCACCACTGTGCCCTTTGGGAAATCCTGTCCTGCAGAATACAGGAGCATACTACAGTAATTGTTATTTTATGCCATAGAAAGTTGGATGGTTCCATTTGGTAATAGATAAATCAGAACCGTTATGTATACAAATGTTCATAAAAATATTATTTTCAAGCAGAAAAGGACCACAAGAGATCACTCAGTCCTGTTCTCTAAATTTTCAGATAAAGAAACTGAACTTCATAGAGTTACATGACCTGCCTAACGTGTGCAAATTCCTGGCAGCAAACCAAGCTATGCCATTACAGTACAGATAGGCCCACCATGCAGACTCCTATGAACTGGAGTGGTATCAATTGCTCTGGCAGGAATAGATCCTTCATTAAAATTCCCTCTCTCTGCAGAGATAAGGGCCTCGTTTTGAGTAAATCTTTAAACCAAAGCTTCCCTTAAACCCATCTGAAGAGTCAGCCCTCACATTACTAGGCTGCCCAACTTATTTCTTTCTTTGCCTAGCTTTGCTTGGTCTCTATTCCTTCCTTCTATGTGACTTCTCCTCTCCATCATTTTCTTCCACTTTTCCTTCCTTAGTACTGTGCATTGAAATGTAATACATCAACCCATGGCCCCGAAGACATGAGTTGTGTTGGTACTTCCTGGGATATAGACTCAGCAGAAGGGAAAGGAATCATCTAGCTGTTCAGTAGTTTTCAGAGAAGATGGGTATGCAAAACACCCCCTCTACTGGGAGACTTCTGAGGCATCTCATCAGTCACCAGGGCTTCTAAGGAATTACATTTGGAAATCTTCTTACTCTCTTTCCCATTTATAGATGAGGAAATTAATCTCAGAAAAGTGAATTGATTTCCTCCCACCTCCTAGATTTCCTACATGGTCTTTTTGTTCCTATGGATCTCAGAACCAAAATCCCCAAGAATCAAAATAGGCAGTTGCAATTTCCCTTTTAAAGATCTTATCTATAACAATTTCATTTAAAAATCACTGATATTCAAAGAATACACTTTTTCTATAAAGAAAATCAGTAGAGGAAGAGGATTAGGGAGGAAAAGGGAGAGTTGGGAGAGACTGAGGAATGAAATTGACCAAATTATGTGCATATACAAATATATCACAATGAATCCCTCAATTATATATAATTATAATGCACAATAAAGTAAAAAAAATAAAGAATATATTTTCAAATCACAAATTTAGAGTATCTAGATAACTATAAATTGTAGGATTGAGAGTGCGTGAAGGGTTTTCTTAAAGTGTTTAACAGCATATGTATCTTCTCAAGAGCAGGGATCTAGAACAGACATGAAGGGGGAGGAATCTAAATGAGGACATACTCTGCAAAGAAAAAGGAATAAGCTTCATGAGGAAGGAATACAGAAACTAAGACTTTAAAGACCAAGCTGGGAAGGTACTAGAGATTGTTTGTACTCAAGTGTGCCTAAGATGTTTGACAGCCCTGTTCCACTGAGGAGCTGGAAGTACATTCTGGAACAAAGCTGGAGCCTTTCATTCTAAACCCAGTAATACTGTTTGTTGGAGTTCTATGTTTCTGTTTTTGTTTGTTTTATAGAAAACTTTCAGAACAGACAAAGAGATGATATAACTAACACAGAGATGAAGACATAAGAGAACGAAGGTGAAATTAATTAACCTGATTAAGATCAAGGATTAGTTCATTTAAATCAATTTTCTTAACTACCTTTGGATTGTAAATTCTTTTAGAATTCAATTAAATTTTAGATCCAGAAAAATACATACGTTAGGGCTAAGGCTGTAGCTCAGTGGTAAAGTGCGAGGCACTGGGTTCGATCCTCAGCACCACATTAAAAAATAAATACATAAAAAGATATGTGTCCATTTACAACTAAAAAGACTTTTAAAAATGCATACATTAAAGAATTTTCATATTTCCTAATCAGTCTTGGGCTGCAATAGCAAAATACAATAAATTGGGTTTATAATCAGATTTATTCCTCCCAGTCTTGGAGCTGCAAGTCAAGATCAGGGTAACAATATGACTGGGTTTTAGTGAGGGTGTACTTCCGGGTTTCAGACTGCCAACTACTTGTTATAGCCTGACATAGTGGAAAGAGGGCAAGAGAGAGCTCTCTGGGTCTCCTAGCCAGAAGCTAATCCCATTTTTGAGAGCTGTACTTTCGTGATCTTATTATCTCCCAAGAGTTCCTTTTCCTCCCATCACTGGGCACAAGGTTTCAACAAAGGAATTTTAGGGGAATACAAACATTCAGTCTGTAACAGCATCCAGTGCTCATTCATGAACCTCATATCTGTGAATCTCTGGGCTAAATATAGGGTAAATGCAGTTAATGGATAAAGCAGTTAAAGTGATGAACTTCATTTACATTTTGTAATGGAAACAGAACAATATTATTGAAAGGATTTAAAAATTAGGCTGGATGCAGGGGTGCATACCTGTAATCCCAGCAGCTCTGGAGGCGATGGCAGGAGGATCTCAGGTTCAAAGCCAGCAAAAGTGAGACACTAAGAAACTCAGTGAGCCCCTGTCTCTAGATAAAATACAAAAAAAAAAAAAAAAAAAAGACTCAGTTTGTGTGGTTATGTAGGACATACGGAGATGAATTTTTTGGGGGGTGGGGGAAGTGCTGGGGGATTGAACCCAGGGCTTGTGCCTGAGCATGTACTTTGCCATTGAGCTGTACCCCCAACACCTGTTTGCTTTTTTTTTTAAATCCCCTGATTTTATTTTGTTTATTGTGTCTTTCCTGCCCTACAATATCAGGTTCCTGAAAGCATTAAGCTTATGTTTGCTGTTTCCCTGGTGCTAAAACAGTGACCACTACATAAGAGCCCCATAAATAGCCAAAGAAGTGAAGAGTTGAATGAAGTTCTCTGGGTACTCAAGCATGGCAAAGGCAGAAAGCAGCATCCTAGGAGGGCGTAGTCCATGGGGTGAAAGCTAATTTTAGGACACCAGCAGATGCAGCCTAGGAGGAGCTAAAAAGGTGATACCAGGTGATGTCACACAGGCTTGCTTTCTCAGGGACTCTGAAAGGAATGCAATTCACACAGGAGCACTGCTAATAAGTGACTCAGAAGTATTATGTGATCTATCAGGATATTTATCTAGTAACTATTATAGACACCGAATAATGACTTAAACAAGGCAGGCATATGTAAAAGTCTAACTGATCGCCCAGGAATATTGGGCGGCTTGGTTTCAGGCAGAAGCTTGGGCAGAGCATCTGTTTTGCTGTTCTGTAGTCTTCCAGAGCATTGTCATTCTCATGGTTGAGTTGGAGCCCACTATCACATCTTCATTTCAGCCTCAAAGGAGGAAAAAAAAGAATGCATGTGACTTTATCTTTCTCTTTCTTCACAGTGCTAGGAGTCAAACTCAGGGTTTTGCACGTGCTAGGCAAGTGCTCCACCCCTGAGCCATAGCCCTATCTCTTAAACTT
Source organism: Marmota flaviventris (assembly GCF_047511675.1). Classification (NCBI taxonomy): domain Eukaryota; kingdom Metazoa; phylum Chordata; class Mammalia; order Rodentia; family Sciuridae; genus Marmota; species Marmota flaviventris. Next base: position 61,161,574 of record NC_092508.1, read on the forward strand.
TCTTTTGAGGATGTTACATAGAAGTGACATTCATCTTAGGCTCACATCCCAGTGGTGATAATGAAGTCATGTGGCCACACCTAACCACAAGGAGGCTGGGACATGTAGTCTATAGATGGATATCTATCCATGTGCATCTCTGAACTTGGGGATTACTACTATTAAACTGAAGAAGGGAAAGACAGATAATTGGTAGTCTCTCACCAGTGAGGAAGCATCATGGCTGATGCTGAGAAACTTTGTCCAGGCCTTTCTGGTCTACATATGACTCATTATTTTTGACAACCTGTGTCACAGATTATGGGAGGCAGACACTGAAAGGATCACAATAACTCCTGTCTCCAGGTATTCAAGCCCTTGCGTCGTCTTCTTGAACAACTTCCTTCAAGTGAATAGAATGTTGGTAGGCTGTCACTTGTTATTGGATTATTAAAAATGTCCTCCCATCTTGCTAGCTGACTCTGTTGCCTTCCCAGCTTGCATGCTTTGATGAGGCAGCCATGTTGGAGAGGCTCACATGGCAAGAAACTGAGGTCAGTCTCCAGACAACAGTCAGGAAAGAACGGAGGCTCGCAGTCCAATAGCCCACAAAGAACTGCATCCTGCCAGCAACCACTGAATTTGGAAATGGATACTTCCCCAGTCAGGCTGTTAGATTATACCCCATCCCTGCAACACCTTGACCCAGAAGCAGAGGTTACAACTGAGTTGTGACTGGATTGCTGATGCACAGTACTCGTGAGGTACTGTTTTTGTTGTTGTTGTTGGTGGTGGTGGTAGTTTTTTTTTTTTTGGTTGTTGTTATGAGCCTATAAGTTTGTGGTAATTTGTTCAACAAAAAATAAATGATACATAGGAGTTTTGTGAGGACCTGCTAAGTGCTTTGAGTGTACCTTTTTTAGGAGAACCATACCTGTCCTTTCTGAGATATGGTCTTCCATCTTCCACATGATACCCTCCATAGCACCATACCTCCCCAAAGATTCTCTCCTTAGCTCTAGTTTATTCCCCAAATCCTCCTGCTTTTGTGGAATTTTGCCTCTGAATGATCATATCCTATAATCTTCTAAGTAAGTTAGATTTTGATAACAATAAGAACGAGGTGATAGAGGATGTCTCTAAAAGCTGCAGTAATGTGACTTGGGGAATGCGAGGGAGTAATTAATAACTGGGAAGTAGAGATTGCCTCAGAGAAGCCTTCAAACCCAGGATTTGGGAAAGGGTAAAGAAACATAATTAGCATCTTCCTAGAACCACCATGGTACCCCAACCCAAATAGCCAAAGGCAGAAAGAGACATTGATCTTTAACCCCAAGACTTTTATTGTAAGTGCTGATATGAAGGGATAATATCAGTTAAACCGATGCCATCCTTACTATCCTGACCTTACTTACCATATAATCTTACATTCACACAAAATTATTTATTGAGTATATACTATATGCCAGGTACTATATTAGGCTCTGGTAAGCAGTAGTGAATAGTCCCTGCTCTCTTTGTGCTCCGGGGCACTCCCTGTTGACTTTATGTATCTTTTACTAGATTGTAGGTCCCATGAGGACAAGGACCTTGTGTAACTTTCATGGTAGGTGGTCATTATCTTTGCCATCTGTAGAAATTTAATAGATATTTATGGAATAAATGAACATGAATGGAAATGAGAATAAGGAGCTAACACATCAAGGGAGAGAGTAAGCATTACAATATTGTGGTATCATTAGGGTGCAAATTCTATGAGGACTGGAGTTTTGTTTTGTTGACTACTATATATCTCCTATGTCCAAAATAGTGCCTGGCACCTAGGTGGCACTCCACAGATTGATGATGAATAAGCAAATATCCACTTTCAGAGAGTGGATTTCCAAACGTAAACTAAAATGCTTATATTATTTCTTCCTTTAAGAGTTCTATGTGGGCTGGGGCTGTAGCTCAGTGGCAGAGCGCTTGCCTAGTATGTGTCAGGCACTGGGTTCGATCCCTGGCACCACATAAATATAAACAAATAAAATAAAGACATTGTGTCCATCTATAGCTACTAAAATTTTTTTTTTTTTTAAAAAAAGAGTTCTATGTTGCTATTAAAATAAGTAAATCATCATGGCTGGGAAACCAGTGGGATTACACAGGTGGCAGGCTCTATCTGGGAACCCTGGGCTGCTGGCTCTTGGCTGGTTTATCTTTTGCTGATATTGGTATTGGTTGCTTCATCTGTACAATGAAGAGGTTGATTGGGTAAACCAAGATCATTTTGGTTGTAAACTTTAATGAGTCTTTGATTCTGAATTGTCACAGCAAGATATAGATTTATTATTTGAGGACTTGCCATCATCAAAATGCTCAGAAATTTCTCCACCCACTTGGATTTTTTTTTTTTTCTTGTAAGGAAGTGTTTCTCTTATAATGGTCTTCTAATCACCTATCTTAGGGAGATTGGGGAAATGGTTAATGAAGGTAGCTTCATGAGCCTCACCCTGGACTTAATGAATCAGCAATTCTAGGGATGTAACTCAGGATTCTGCATTTAAATAAGCATCCTAAGCTGGGTGTGGTGGCACATGCTTGTAATCCCAGAGGCACAGAGGCTGAGGCAGGAGGATTGCGAGTTCAAAGCCAGCCTTAGCAACTTAGTGAGGCCCTAAACAACTCAGTGAGACCCTGTCTCTAAATAATTTTAAAAAAGGGCTGGGGATGTGGCTCAGTGGTTAAGTGCCCCTGGGTTAAATCCCTGGTACAAAAAAAAAAAAGGTCATACACATAAAAAGTTGAGAACCTTTATTTGCAGTCCTCAGCTACTAAAGAAGCCAGACTTGATACGGCTTCCCTGAGTCTTCTTCAGATCTCCATGATCTTCAACCACTTCTCCCTTTTCTAGGCTGCTGGGGTTCTATGGGTGTGCTTGTTCTTTAGTGCATTGTAGATGATACTTGTTTCATTTGATCCAGGATGCTCTCCGTTTTCTCCTCTGTAAAATAAGGGGTCACTTTAGATGGTTTTTAAGATCTCTAACTCCTGCATGTTAAATCTTCCCAACTAGAATTTATAGTAATAGAACTTATCTAGTCTTCAAGAACACCTTTGATCTCCCAGTGTTTCTGGGACATTTTGGGAAAACGCCATAGACAGCATCAACCTACCTTCTTGTTATTCACTAGGGATCCTCCTAAAGGACCCCAGACCAATGGTGATTGGATAGTTTTAACTTAGGGACACAGAGAGAGGGGCCCATTTACAAAGCAAACAAACAAACAAACAAAAACCCTTTGGTGTTATTTGTTAGAAGCTTCCCTAGGCCTGATAATTTCCCAGCAGCTTTCTATAACTCCCAAGATCAGAATAAGCTGTTTTTCAACAGCCTATTTTACTCAAATCACATTCTTTTCTGAGAAACATCTGAGATGCATCTTGAACAAGAAATGTCTCATGGAAAAGAGTGGAGAGTAGGCTAATGACTGAGATGAAACCAGAGGAAGAGTCTGAAATTAGATCAATATCTACAACCTCCTAAGTTTTTGCAGTGCTCCTGAAAAGCCCCAGGCCTCGGCAGCTCCCTTGGGGAGTTTTAAAAAAGTTTTTAAAAAGCAAAGGAGAGGCTTGTTGTAACTGTGCTTGTCTTTTAGAAGTGCCTGTGGCATTTCTGCAGCACAGGGTGTACGTGTGTATTTTACTCTTACTGGTGGAGTTTATACGTGCCCTATGATATTTAGTTATTAATCATCCAGTGACACTGAGTTGGATGAGTTAGCCAAGTATTTCTTTTAAGAAAACAGATGTTGCTAAGAAGTCACTGTTCTAATTTATGAGAAAAAAATCCACTAATATGTAAAATTTTATTTTTAAAAATGAAGAGAAAAATGTGATTTATAATTTAAAAATGTAAATCTTCGGGCTGGGGTTATGGCTCAGTGGTAGAACACTTGCCTAGCCTGTGTAAGGCCTGGGTTCGATCTTCAGCACCACATAAAAATAAAGGTATTGTGTCTATCTACAACTAAAATTTTTGTTTAAAATGTAAATCTTCCATTGCTATTAAATACTATAAAAGGACACTGTCTCCATTATTGTATAACATCCATGTTACGAATCACTTTGTAAGGGCCAGGGATATGGCTCATGGTAGAGCACTTGCCTAGCATGTGCAAGGCATCGGGTTTCATACCCAGAACCACAAAAAATAAATAAAATAAATCTTTAATAAGATGATTATTGTCTTCTTATTGGGAGTTAGAGCCCAATTTTCTCATTTGAAGGGCATGTTGGTTAAATGGCTTCTCCATTTCTATTTCCCCAAAGTAACTTGTAAGAAATGTTTCAGGCTAGATTTGCTTATTTTCCATCTCACACATGATTAGAATAAGCAATGTCTTAAGCCAGTGGTTCTCAAACTGTAGGGTGTCTTGGAATACCTGGAAGACTTAAGACAGACTTCTAGGCCCCCTGAGGTTCTTAGTCAGTCTAGGGGTTGAACTCACAATTTGGAATTCTAACAAGTGATCTCAAGTGATGCTGATGCTGCTGAGCTGGGGACCCTGCTTTCCTTTACCATCAGCTCTGTGTGAAAAATCCAATTGGGTTCTGAATACTGCAGATGCAGTTTGTGGATTGTTTTTGAAAGCAGAATGTCCATTTGTGGAATGAAACAGTTCATCAGTGTTACCTGAAGCAGCTGGGTTTGGTTATGGGGAGCTCAAAAGGGTACGGTGATGCCTTTCATTGTTCATGTCAGCAGCGTCTGGTGCCTCCAACAAGGAGACATGGAGGTTCAGGAAGGTACTTGGATGACTTTGCAGAGGGAGTAGGCCCCCAAAGATGTGTGTCTTCAAGCTCAACAGAGTTGAGCAGTAATGACACTGTGGTGGCCGCTGTCACACTCTTGGTGTAGGACAAAGAGAGAACTGTCCCTAGACCCCATCGAGGATTGTGGCATTAGCAGCCATAGTCCCCAAGCTGCAGGATGTAAAGAAGACCTTCCTCCAGACTCTCAGGATGAATGTGGGAGATACCTGGGCCACAGTTCTAGAACCACAGGGTGGGATGGGGCCTTCCCCAGGTCCCATAGGTTGAACACAGGTGTTCTGGGGACTATGGCATTGGTAATCACAGACTCAGAGTTGTAGAACAAAGCAGGTCTTCCTTAGGTCCCATGTTTGATTGCAGTTGTTACTCCTACTTGTAATGCTATTAGCAGCTGTTGTGGAGCTGTGTGACCCAGGTGATAAGTACAAATGGTAACAGGCTTTTGACACCCATAGATAAGGTCCCAAGTCCAAAGGCTGTGTAAAATACCTTCCCTAAGTCCCCTAGGGCTTGTGCATGCAATGCTTGGGCTTATGGTGCTGGTGTTCATGCTGCTGGAGGTGAAAGAAATGGAGGAGACCTTCATGAATTGAGCAAGGATGATGCTAGGTCTTGTGGCTTTGATATCTTATGGTTTTGGAGGTACAGGATATGGCTGGAAATGTCCCTTGATCATGTGGAGCAAGCTGCATCTTGGGGGCAAAGCTTGTGGCATTGGCAGCCCCAGTCCTGGAGTTGCAGGACACAGATGAGTCCTTTCCCAGGCTCCCAGGTACAAACCTGGGTGATGCCAGGGTTTTCACAACAACAGATATAGCCCCAAGGCTGTGCATTAGGGAGGAGACTTTTCCTACTTTGCACCTGTAGTCTTGAGGCTGTGGAATGAGGAAGAGACCTTCCTTACTTCCCAAAGGGCAAGTGCAGATGGTGGTGGTAGTGGTGGTCGGGGCTATCAGTAGCCATACTCCTGGAGCAATGTGAAGATCTTTCCCAGCTCCTAAAGGACAGGTGTGGGTAAAGCTGAGACTGTGCAATAGTAACTACAGTCCCAAGGTTGTGGACTGGGGACAAGATCTTCCCTAGTTCCCAATGGACAGATACTGGTAGGATTTGGACTTGTGACTGTTACAGACATTGGTTCTGAAGCTGCAGAATTCCTAGTGGGGTGTCTTCTATCCAGGGCGGCACATACACAGTGTAAGGCTCTAACAGCATCAGGGGACCATCTTTTGAACCCTAAAGCAAGAGGGCATCTAGCAGTGGCTGTTGTAGGAATTTTGGTTCTGGGAGCTCAGAAGGCCCAAAGTGATTTCCTCTTTTGGAGTACAGCAATCACTCAGATCAGCCCTCTCCCCAAACTGAATTTAAAGTCAGTAAGGACCTGTGGTGTTCTCAGGAGTTAGGACTGCCAATCTGCTGCCATGATGGGAGTTGCTGGCACTTACCTGCTTACCTTTCTCTGGAAATGTGGAGTTCCTCACTTCTAGCCAGGGACTTGGGTTGAAATTGGATTTTGCTTTGCTCATTTCTCTAAGTTGTGAAATCAGTCAAGGTTTGGATACACCCAGACATAAATTCCTTAAATAGTCTTTCAGGAAAAGCATTCAGACCTTGCTAATGATTCTTACAGTTTGGAACCAGTTTTTCAAGAATGGACATGAGAAGTCAGATCATCTGGTCAATGACATCATAAGCTCAAACCTCTTCCTATGGGAAAAAAAAAAGTATGCCATCCAAGCAAGTAACTTCTCCTCCCCTCTCCCTTCCCATAAATTCCCCTGCTATCAAATGATTGGAGAGGCAGATCTGAGCTTCTAGCTCCTGGTCTGCTTACTGGTTGGCTGTGCAATAAAGCCTCTTATTTTTTTTTAATTTTTAGTTATATATAGGCACAATATCTTTATTTTATTTATTTTTATGTGGTGCTGAGGATGGAACCCAGGGCCTCTCATGTGTGAGGCAAGCATTCTGCTACTGAGCCACAACCCTAGCCCCAAACCTCTTGTTTTTGCAAAATCCTGATGCCATGTGTATTGGCTTCTATGTGCATTGAGCACTAAATGATTGCACAGTATCAACTCTGGCAACTCAGATGGGACTTTTGAGTCCTTGGTTTCTCTGTGACACCCTTGGAAGGAAGTGGCTCTGGATGCTGACCTTCAGTGGCCACGTAGACTGATGTTACTCTGGAAGCTGAGACACCTGAACCTGCTGCCGAGCTGCTGGCCCTTGGCTCCAACTTCTTTTTGTAAAAAGAAACTGCTACAAGACACTGCCACAAGAACAAAATGTCTTTGGGTGAGCCTGTTAAGGGTGATTTTGCTTGAACTGCCTCTCTGGTTTTGATTTTGGGGGTAAAAATAATCCCTTCAGGAAACCAGCTATATTCTGGTCTCTGGGATTTGGGTTTTGAGGCAGAATGTTTCACCCAGGGGCTGCTCTGGTCTGGGAGTGCACTCTTATTTAATATAATTATTATTTTATGCATTCTTTTGTCTACAGTTAATCTGTTTTCTTGGTCTGTTTATAATTGGATTGATAGAAGCTAAGAAATTTGGTGGCTTTGGCAATAGTCCTATTAGAAATCTATCTGCAGGTGGGTCTTTTGGACACTAAAAAAGAGACAAATACCCCCTCCATCTCATCTAAGATCCCTTAGGTGACCAGAGACTCTACAAAGATGTCAGTAACTTATCTAGGATGTGAAGTGGTCTTACAAGAAACCATCTCAGAAGAATATCCCATCTAGGAGGTACAATACGGGAGTGCTCATCCTGTACCTTGTGCTACCCTACACCCCTTAGTGTTTGGGGCTTTCTAAGATGCATAAAAGGGGGCTGGGGTTGTGGCTCAGTGATTGAGCGCTTGCCTAGCAAGTGTGAGGCCCTGGGTTGGATCCTCAGCACTGCATAAAAATAAATAAAATAAAGGTATTAAAAAAAGATGCATAAAAAAAGGATATCCAGCCCATTGATGACTCTGGGAAGGAAGACCCTGAAGCAGCACATTACCAACCCAAAACATTGCCTGAGCACTGGCTCTTGGAAGCCTCTCACAAAAGGGTCCTGAGACACTGAGATGGTATTGGGCAGAATATAACTCAAATACTTCAAGGTAAACTTCCCCAGAATTCTTGGGAATAGCTTTTGCAGGGGTTCTCATGGTGGCTCTCTTTTTTGGCAGGGTTTTCTTTTATACTTTTAACATCATTAAGCTCATGGTAAATCTTTTGGCCTTTTTATAAAAAAGTGAATTCACTTTTGGTTCTGCACACCTAGTTTAATGTTTTGAGTGGCATGCCTAATTGAAAACTCTCTTGTATTTTTAAATACACTGAGCTCATGGTAAATCTTATGGATAAAAAAATTTAAGATAATTTTTAAACTGCAATTGTAATGTTAAACATGGAAAGGCTTTTAGCATTTTCTTTTTCTCTGCCTATTTTTAAAACTTTTTAAAAAAATGTTTATTTTTTAGTTTTAGGTGAACACAATATCTTTATTTTACATTTATGTGGTGCTGAGGATTGAACCCAGTGCCTCTTGCATGCTAGGCAAATGCTCTACCACTGAGCCACAACCCCAGGCCCTCTCTGCCTGTTTTAAATGTGTTGATTATTCAAGGTTGTCTGGAGTTTCAGCCAGTCCTACCTAAAATGTAAACATCTAAGAGTTAACTCCTAGACTCATTGGGGACTGAGAAGAGGAAGAAAAGGTAAAGTTCTTTTTGCTGCTGTTGTTTTAAATAAGAAGCTAGGGGTATTTTATTTACCTAAAAAATTTGGTCAAAGCTTACTTAAATTTTTGCCATAAGAACTTGTTTCATTTTGTCATGAATATAATTTGGATTCACCTCTTTTTATAAACTGATAAATTTGTTACATTTGTCTCATGACTAAAATGAAAGCTGTAAAACTTTTATTTGTATGTATGTTTCTGTGTGTTACCTTTGAGTACATGTTATATAGTGTCTATATGATAAAATCTCCCTGTATTCAAACAGTTTTACAGATAGGTGAATGTATGTAAAAAACTATTATCCAAATGTCTTTAGTTCAAAGTTATTAGCATACATTTTTACCTGAGTTTGCTAGTCAGGTAGTGTTATATTTATCTTGGTTAGATATTAATAAATATAAAACATTTGAATCACTCTAAATAAGTTAAAGTACTGAAACACCAATTATTAGATATGTTTAAGCATTTCTTCACTGCTTAAGTTTTATAAAACAGGATAATACATATGGACCATAAATGTGTTTTCATAAGTTTTTGGTGTATGGCAAAGAAAGACTGTTTTCTTCATAGGACTTAATGAAAGTTACTAAGAGTTTAAATTCTAATTAACATATGTAATTCTATATGCAAAGGACACACAAATAATGTGTTTTAATAATAAACTAAGAAAGAACAAAATATATTATTTTGTTGAAGAAAAAATTATTTAAGATGAGAAGGGATTTGGTGTGGCATAAAAATTTTTATCTTAGAATTAAATGACTGGTTGAACTCAGTGGTAGAGCTCTTGCCTAGCATGTGTGAGGCATTGGGGTTCGATCCTCAGCACCAATTAAAAATAAATAAATAAAATAAAGGTACTGTGTCATCTACAATTAAAATTATTTTTAAAATAAAATGACTGGATTGTTTCAGATGGAAAGAAAATGAAAAGGCGAGACTAAAGGTTTAAGCAAGTCATAGAGAACCTAAGCAGGTCAGAGGTTTATAAAGAGCAAATCTTAGAAAATGTGTGTGACCAAGTTGGAAATGTATGCTAGTAGTTTGTGCTCATTTATCATAAATCGATCTGAATAGAATTCCTTGGGATATTTTGTCATATAGACACTATCATGTACTCCAAGTAACACACAGAAAATATAATTTAAAAATTATATTTTTTTAAATTTGCACATTATATGTGGATATAAAATCAGAATTCAATTTTCTACATTTAAGGCAACAAGGATTTCTTAAAATATTGACCTTAGTAAAATTTGTAAAAGTCTGATGATTCTTGTATAATGTTATCAGTTAATGATTGTTAGCTTAAAATGCTGTATACAGGGTTGTTTGTGTGTGTGTGTGAGAGAGAGAGAACTGCTGAAGTCTCATCAAAATTCTCAGCATGGGGTTGGGGTTGAAGCTCAGTGGTAGAGCGCTTGCCTAGCACAGGTGAGGCACTGGGTTAGATCCTCAGTGCTAAATAAAAATAAATAAAGGTATCGTGTCCATCTACAACTAAAAATAATTTTAAAAAGTGTTTTTCAGCATGGCTGTCTGAAACTGTTATCCATATTTTTTTCTCTAAAGCATATACAATCAGATTTATGGTTTGTTGTTGGTCCTAGGGATTGAGCCCAAAGGTGCTTTACCACTGAACTACACCAAAGTCTGTTTTGAGACAAGTCCTTGCTAAATTGCCCAGGATGTCCTGGAACCTGCAATCCTCCTGCCTAAGTCTCCTTAGACCTGCTGGGACTGCAGGTCTGTGCCACCATGCTGGGCTAATCAGGTACTTTATATATAGTTTTCTGATAAAATTCATTTCATAATCAAATTTTTCTTTGATTGTCTTTGATAAAACGGCATGACTGTAGAAAATTATGCTTGTTTACTGTAATACAAAGTGGATTTGTTTTGCTTGTCCTCTTTTGTTTTATATTTTTCTTTTTAGACTTTTGTAGCTATTGCCTGTCAAAATCCTGTAGAAATATAATTTCTAATAAATTTGTACTGGCCCAGTGCTTTGAAATGAGGTGCATTATCTACAGAATAGATAGTTCATAATGAATTCCAGGTAAGCTAAGCCTGAGGATCACGCCTTTACTCTTTGCTGCTCCAGTGTGGCTAAGAGTCATGACGCTAACTCCCAGTCATCAACCATTTTCCCTCTTACGTGGAACCATAGGAGGGACAGGTCCATCCCAGCACGGAGGGACAATCAAAATCTAACTATAGGATGGTCAATCAGCAAACCTTTAAAGAGAACAGAAGAGGCGGAATGTGAGAGTTGTCAGAATCAAAATGAAGTTGCTTATGTATCCCTACCAAAAAGTAAATAAATCCAGAAAGTGATGAAGGAAGGTTCTTACATGTGATTATCTGATAATAACTATCATGAAAGATTCTGCAAGACCACAAGTTTGCAGAGGCCACTACAACCTTATGCAGAAAGTTATTCTATAGGTATATCTGCTCAGTAATTGTTTGACCTTGGATTGACACCATTCATGAATCACTGGGCCAGGGATTATTGTTCCGAATATCTGATATAATCCTCACTTTTGTCTGTAAAGTTTTCCTTTTTCCATGTAGTTCTTGAATAACCAGGTTATTCTCAACTACCAGCTAACCAAGCAAGGAAGAATACGCACAGTCACATGTACCACTTACTGTACTTACATTAACACTTGGAGAAAAGTAAAACCTGGCTGATAGTTATGGAAACTGGAAAGTGATTGCGTTTTAAATATTCTTGTAAACTGTTAATTGATCTTAAGTTACTTAGGAAAATTTTAGGAAAAATAAGAACAAGCTTCCCACTCTGTCCATATTTTCTGGAAAGTCTTGATCCACACTGACTACTAGAGTCTGACAACTGGCAAAAGTGAGGTCCAATATGCAGTTGGCATAACAGTCCTGAAAATAAAAAGGCCCACAAGGCCATGATGGAACCTCTGGCCTGTGTATCCTTGAATAGAATTGCCCTAGACTTGCTTTATTTATTTATTTTTAACTGGCCCCTCAAGGTGTAGTCTATGCTATAGTAAATACTAGCTGTTGTATATGTATTAACACATCCACAGGTGGAATTAGAAGTATACAAGATTTTAAAGCTCGCAAAATCACTGAAGGGAATCCCCATTCCCTGGCACTTTAGATTGGGCCCTCTTTCCATTTTCAGATATCTTAGTTTCCCATTGGGCTGAGTTTCTTTCTATGTTCAGTCCTAGTTTATAATGTTTCTTATTCTAGGTAATTGATAACCCAGATATAATGGTGGCCTTCCACTAATGATTCTTCCTCTAACCAAGGGACTCATTCCTCAATTCAAAACTTAGACCCCATATTACGTGGTTTAACAAGAAACATTTAAAGCCATATATTCCCTGGCCCCCAAAGAACGGGGGGGGGGGGGGGGTGCTGGTCACACCCAGACATAAATTCCTTAAATAGTAAACTTCTCTTTCAGGAAAAGCATCCAGATTGTCCACTAACAATTCTTATAGTTTGGAACCAGTTTTTCAAGTATGGACAAAAGAAGTAGCAGCCAACTGTCTGTCAATGACATCACAAGCTCAAACCCCCCAAGCAGAATATAACTCACTCCTGAAAAGCACATGACCTATGAAGAAGCAAGCCACCCAAACAACAAGTAGCTTTTCCCTCTTACCCATATATACCCCTGCTACCGAGGACTGATCAGGGAGGCAGATCTGAGCTCCTGGTCACCTTGTTTGTTGATTGTGCAATAAAGTCTTTTCCTTTTGCAAAACCTGATACCATGGTGTTATCAGTGGACAGCAAGAAGCCCTAGCTTGGTAACAGTTCTTTCCTTCTCTCCATGCTGTTTAGGATTCTGATCCCCATCTTGCTGATTTCCAGAGTTCTCCCTTAATCACTCTCAAAATAGCTTTTTCTTTGTTGCCCTAATTGTTCTCTGTGGCAAGGTTGCACACCTCTATTCAGCCATCTTGGTGGCACTCACTGTGCTAATTAAACCTACTTGTGAGTAAAGTATAGGTAACTCTCAATATACTTGTGAGATACTGATTTATCCTAGATTACTTTTGTTCCCATTTAATGCCTTTGACTAAGAACTATACTTTTTAAAAACTAGACTTCTGAAATCAGATGCCAGAGTGCCAAGCTGTTGCATTGTGAGTAGCTGTCATCATTTATTTTGAACTTTCTCACTTACAGATTTTAGGTTTGAAGCATTTCAGCTTTGGAGGAGACCATAAAGATCATGCAGGTCCAAAGGTCCTCAGTCAAAGCCCACAGCTCCTCTACAGCCCATTCATACTCACCTTTGGTTTAAAACAAAACAGAAAGTAAACAAATAAAACAACCCTTAAACCTGAGGGGTGAGGAAAGCACCTTTCTCCCTAGGGGTCCATTCTAAGTTTGAGAAGGTGTTCAAACCTTGCCTCCTTTCAGTTTTCTACCTAATGGTTTTATATGAATCCTTTTCAATATTCTGTGTAGACAGAATATTCCCCATGTCTCTTATTCCCAAGGATTTGTTTTCTTTTCCCTCACTTCTACCTGGAAGAGAAGAAATGGGGCGGCTCAAGCCTCACAATTTCTGGTTCCTGGCTGTTCCAGACATACATGCTTGCTCTTGACAAGTCTGAACTGTAATTGATGGAGTGCTTTCTCCTCAGAGAACAGCATAGCAACTTCATACTTCAAACCCAGGCTCAGTACAAAATTTGTTACCATGATGACTTTCTTAGCAGTTGTCTGTGTACTATCAAGAAATGGTATGGATTTCCTCAAGGATCAACAGGAGGATAAAGGCTGTGAGAGAAACGTCTCCATCAAATATAATAACCTCAATAAGACCAAAAAATAGCTAAATATTAGTTAGTCCACATCTCCCTCATTAAAATTTCTACTCAACATGTAAAGGGCTATATTTATAGATTTGGGTAATCTACTTCCTTTAGTATAGTTTTTATTAATTAAAATCTATCCAAGCTGGAATTATCTGAAACCAAAGTCTTAGTTACAATTTTACTTTCAATTGTGGTATTTTCCCATTTCAATGGTGATTCTAACCGTTAATGTTCATAAATCCACAGGAAACATCAGGCAAGAACATAAGTAAAACATGACTTGAATCTACAAATTATATATTGAATTTACCCCTTTCTAAAATTAAGACCAAGAAATACAAATGTAAAAAATACATCAGATTTAAAATAATGATATCTGTGTGTGTGTGTGTGTGTGTGTGTGTGTGTGTGTGTGTGTGTATGTGTGTTGCTAGGGTCTCATGCACACAAGGCAAGCTACATCCCCACCCCTAACTGCAGTTCAGAAGCCTATGGAGTTCTGTATCACAGGGAGCCACATCAAATAACAGGCATAAGTACTTTAGGAAAGAAAGGCACATGAAACAATTCCCATTCAAGAGATGGACATGGACAGATAGAATATGACATCCACAAGAGACACACCGAATGGAAAAAGCAGTTCACAGAATACAAACACAAAATTCACATAAAAATAAGTTTTCATAGTATCTTATGTAGCCTCTTATAAAATTGAAGCCAAATACTTTTAAAATTAGGACATATTTTCCCAACCATAAGCATAAATGAAGAGTTAGCTCTAGATACTTGCCTTGTGAATTGGATGACATTAAGCTGAGGACCAGATGTTTTCCATCTGTGTTTTAGATTATGTTAAATACAAAATCATTAGAAAACACCTAGATGATGGAGCAGTTTAACATATTTAAAGAATCAGATGATATGAAGATTACCTTAGACTTTAGAAAATTTTAATGTATTTTTTATCTCAGAATTTTAAGTACTAAAGTTTTACTGTAAAATAAACTTTTATTTTATAATATGCAAACTCAACCTTCATAACCCAGAAACAACTTTCTGAAGGGTAAAAACTGCAGATTTCCCATATGATATCAAACTTAACAAAAGACTTATTTTCCTTGGGTTGAATGTTGGTATTAGGTAGACAACAAAAAATATTAGTTAATGTAGTTTATTATGTATTGTGTAGAAACTACTGCAGTTCATGTGCATGGGCTGAATTATGAATCGTCAATGAAAATAATGCTTTATATAATCACTAAAGATATGGAAGGAAAAGTCTAGAAAGAGAAGTAATTAAAATATCAGCATGGAATTATACTATATCAATCATAAATGTGCAAATTGGTAATAGGTTGTAATAGTAAAACAACTATGAGACAAACCAAAAAAGTTGTCATGGTCCATAGCTATGTGACTTATCTTTGTTGAACAAATATCATTTTATAATAGGGACATTATATAAATTATTTTACAAAGTCTAAATTGACTTGAAAGATTGTTGTCTCTGCTAACATCAGATTCTTTAAGAAAAATCAAGGGAGAAGCAATTCACATCAAGATCTTTATGAAAAGGGAATCTGAACAACCCTAGAGAAGAATTTGCTGTTTAAATTACATATATTGAATGCTACCTTAATCAGGTCATGGTTATAGTGACCTAGTAATGAAAACATGTCCTTTTGCTGTACTAATCTAAACACACACATATATATGTATATGTATATATACACACACAAATATATAAAATATATATGGTTTTTGGATGCTGGCAAATCCCAATTAAAAAAATTTATTTTGTATATGTGTATTTGTGTACACACACCCAACATACACATCATATATATCATTACCAACATGCAACTATCTAGATGTTTTCCTACTTTATCAAACTATGATGGGCATGTAGACTTTAAAAACTGCCCTAGTTCTTATGTTTTTTCTCTTTTTTCTCATATTCCTTTAAAATTCTCCTCTACTTGTTACTTGGGAGCTGAGGTAGGAGCTGAGGTTCAAGGGCACCTTTGGCAACTGAGCAAGACACTGTATCACACTAAAAAAGGACTGGGGATGTAGCTTAGTGGTAGAGTACCCTTGGGTTCAATTCCCAGTAATGGAGGGGGGGTCATTTAAGCTGGAGGAAGGTAATGATATTTAATTAGGAATTAAACTATAGTTACATTTACTTAAGGTATGAATTTAATTCCTTAATACAAACCATTTCTTAAGGAAACACTGTCAACTTTGCCATTATGTAATGTGATGAGCTAAAGCAAGTTAAAGAGATTTGCAATTTTAGAACCTATATAACTCGGTAGGTATTTTCGTGAATTTGAAGACTTAGCTACTTCTGTTGTAACATTCTGTGAAACTCTCACAACAGAACCAAAATAAATGAAAAATGCTGCTGCTTTAAAATGATGATTTAAAAACCTATAGTATTTCAAAACAGTGCAATCTGGGGTCGAAACTGCGTTTTCTATAAATGTCATTGTTTGAAATAGGTATCTGCAAGAATCATGCTTCAGCAAGATTAATATTTTAATTGACATGTCTTGTTTAACTTAAGGCAAACAAACAATATAAGCCACATAGTTATAGATTTAAACTCTAGGGGTTGGGGATGTAGCTTGGTGCTTACCTAGCATGCTCCTGGCTCTGGGTTTGACCTTCAGCATCTCAAAAAAGATTTAAACTCTAGAAAAATCTAGAAAAGATTAACATAGAGGTGAATAACAGATATATTTTCCTTAACATAATTTACTTTCATCCATTACCAGAACTATTAAATATTAGTGGTTAGCGAAAGGTATATTTACATAATTTTCCCTTGAGAAAAGCAAAAAACTCTGTTAAGCTCATAAATACACCATTCCAAATTAGCTAATTTGCTGGTTACTCAATTTCTGTTTCCATGTTGTTGATCAAAAGATTTCATTGGTTCACGAGTATAAAGTTTAAAATAATATATCACTACTTTTAAATTTTTCTAAAATATAGCATTCTATATTTGGCATGCTACCAAAACAGTTGCTTTTAAAGATCTAAAAAGTCTAGTGACATTAGGCAATCATTAGCATATTCAATTAATTTTTAACACTTAATTGAATTGTGTGCTATCTTTATGTAAAGCCTCGAATAAAGTTGGTGAATTAAACTTGGTTTTTGGATGCTGGCAAACCCCAATTTTAAAAATTTAGTTATATTAATAGTAGCTTGCTACCAAAATTCTCATTTAAATTTCATTAAATTTTTCTGCTCCAATGATACTTATGCATGTTATGTATAGTATTAATTCTTGCATACTGGTATGTTTAAAAATATTTTTCATGCCTTAAATTGTACTCTGGTTGCAGTTTTCTGAAAATGTATACAGCAGCAGTTCAAATTTTAACAGCTTGTAAACTAATACATTTCAAACTTGCATTTGAGCAGTTAATAGCTTATTTTCAGTATCAACATGAAATTCCTTCCTATGCTTGGATAGTAATATCACATTATTATGGCTTCTTGATTTCCACTTGGAAAATGGCATAAATAATTTTTTTTCTGAAGTAACTAGAGCTAGATTTGCAGTGGTAAATGAGCAACATGTTTTCAGCTATATCAAGTTAAAGACGAATTTTACTGTAGTTAAAAATATTTGTAGGTTCTATTAAGCTCAACCATAAGAAAAAAAAGTTATTGCCATAAATGACTTTGTTTTGCTTTAAAATTGTATGTGCCTTATTTTTGGTAAATTCCATACCTTTTACCTTGTCCTTTAAACAAACACATGGTTATAAGAAAACTATCTTCAATACCTCATCGGTTTAGATTTTAAATTCCACACTTTATAGCTATTTTCACTGAATTTTATTTTCAACACTTCATCCCTTTGAATACTATATAAATCATACCCGTCAGTAATAGCCATTAGACTCATTTCAAAATTGCTGTTTTTCTTTTCTACCAAAGGCATTCTCTCATATGTGATAATCACTTCAAATTTCCTGAGTTCAAAGCCCTTGGTCTTTTCACTCTCTCACAAGGATTCCTTTCCCCATCACCTGCCAAGAAACCTTTTCTGATTCTGAAGTTGATCTTAGGGCATGTTTCAGCTGTGAGAATTTCTGTAACTTCATGGAATGGAAGTTTCTGTAACTCCTCACATTGAGTTGTACAAGTAAATGTATACTCTCCATCTAAATCAAGATTAGATTAACTAGAATAGGTCTAGATGAAGAATACACATTTACATGTATATTACTATTACTGTTCGGCAACTTTATTATTATTGCTTGCAAAACTGCCACACCCTTGAAAATTGAGCCTAAATTGCCTTTCCTAGATAAAGAACCAGAACCACTCACATTCCTATGTCATTAAATAGTTCCAAAATCTAAAATGAAAGTAAATGGCTCCAAGGCATACTTCCACAAAGAATCTAATATTCATTTGTTATCTTGTCCATTATATAGTAAAATTCTATTTCTTAGGAGTATAAAAGTAATTTTCATCTCAATTATGTTCATGTTGGAATATTATTTAATGCAAGTCTTAAGACCAACCCTGTTAACTTTTAAGCATTTACTCTTTGATTTCAAACAAAATACAAAGGTAGCAGTAATTTGTAAGTTATGAAATATTATCCATTTACATACATCTCTATTATGAAAAGATTATCCATTGAAATTTGTCATTTATGATGTTAATATTTTAAAAAAATTTAAGCCATTTCCTTTCTGTTTTATCTCTTTTTGCTAATTCTAAATCAAAAGGTTTAACTGCTCATTAAGATTCAAGTTTCAGGCTTAAAAATTCAAATATTAGCAAACACCAATAAGTTAGTTGAGACACTTGAAAAACACACTGTAAACTTTAAAATTTCAAATTTTAGAGAAAGATGAGAAGTTGAGATAAAAAATATCCTGTTTCCACATTTCCAAGCTGTAAGGTCCTCCCTGAGAATAATCTTAGTCTACTCTGATGATTAAAAAAACAAAATAAAATCCCAAGATACAAAATGGAATTAAATGTCCTGGCCTAACCAGATATTTCTAGTTAGTTACTTTGATACAAGACTTGTTAATATTTCCATAGCAAAAAGATTAAGAAGCAAGCAAGACAGTAGTTGTAAATGTTGACTGGGCTGAAATATGGAAGTGACACCTGGGAATGGTTATATTTCTGGTTCTCTTCCAGGCAAGGAACAATCATAACTAGGGTCCCCAGTTTCTCTGTTCCCTTTAACTCCAAATCTCACCCTGTGAACAGATTCTTACATCTATCTATTCTTACAACCTGTCTCCCTGACCCAAGTACAACCAAACTCCAGGGAGATAGAGCACCTGTGTGTGACCTGTCCTGAGAGTACCAACAAATGGAAAGCCTCAGGGAATTCGCCACTTAAGAAAAAGAATGGTTATTGTTATTTGCACAGGTTTCTGCAAACACAACCCGACAGTGAAGTCCTAAAGCCGCAGGAGAAACTCAAACTGACGGGAGAATCTTACCCTAGCCTCTACTACAAATCTGACCTTGCCCTACTTCTATCCATGCACCCAATGCTTGCCCATGACTTCGCAAACCAAAGAAGCCGCCGACACATGCAGCACACTGGAGCCATCAAATTCCCAGTGAAACCTGACCGCTTTGTAAAGCCTCCCGGAAGAAGAAAAGATCAAATGAGATCTACTCTGCGGGGTCTTCCTAAGGTGACCCTAACGTATTTATTTTCACGCTGCAACTGCTGGTCGCTTTACAGAGACATATCATGCTGTAGCTCTGCGTGTAGCTGAGGACAAAGAAAACATTTTATTAATGTTATAATTATTATAATTACTCTTTTAACAAAGCTATTAAATAACCTGTACAAAGCCCGAAGGGTCCTAGCGAAAACCCGAGCAATATTTAAAATCTCCCAAGGTCCTTTCGCTTTCATTCAGCAGCGTTTCCTATATACAAGGCCAGCTCTGGGTGATACCTCCCAACTGTAGGTCTCCCAGATGGTGGAAATGATTCAGAGTTTAGAACCACTCCTAGGGTAACTCAACATCCCAACCATGACCCTACAAGTCCCAGATCCCAACCGTCCCTCTGTTCTAGGGCTAAGGAAAGTGAGAGCCCGGCTCTACTTTGGGAGGCGGACAACTGAAGTTCATCTACTAAGTCTCTTGCGCCTGCTGCCCACAGACCCCGGGACCTCCGCAAGAGGTACTGGGAAGGGGGTCTGAGGCGGGAGTGACCTCGGGGCACCCCAGGATGGGCTCACAGGTCCCGCGGGTTCTCCCGCTTAACCCCGGTCTCAGCAACTTTGAGCTTCTTATTTTGGTGCGTTTTGACGTGCTTGGCAAGGTGGTCGCTCCGCATGAAGCGCTTGCCACACTCGGGACAGGCGAAGCGCTTCTCGCCGGTGTGAGTCCGCAGGTGCCGCTGCAACTCGTCTGAGCGCGTAAAGCTCTTGCCGCAAAAGAGCCAGTTGCACACGAAGGGCCGCTCACCCGTGTGCCAACGCAGATGTGCTTTCAGGTGCGACGTCTTCCCGTACACCTTGCCGCAGCCCGGCACGTGGCACACGTGTTGCTTCTTTTTGCCCGGCTCCGCCTCAGGGGCGCCGCCCGCCGCCTGGCAGTTGGGGCAACGGCAGCGGCGGCACCTCCTGGCCGTGGCCGCCAGGGGGGCCTTGGTCTGCAACAACGCGGCGATCTGGCTCTGGTACTGCGCAAAGTCCGACGGGCCTAACACCAGGCCCCGTTGCAAGGCGGCGGCCGCGGCAGCGGCAGCGGCAGCAGAGGAAGGGAAGCGCGGAGCATGGGGGGGCCCGGCACAGGCGCTGGAGAGGCCGCCCCCTGGAACCGCGGAGGCCCCTGGCCCAGCGCCCGACTGAGGAATGCTCCACCACGGGAGGTCGTCGGGGGCCGGGTTGGGGGACAACTGGCGGCAGGTGGGCGGCGGAGGCGGAGGCGGCGGCGGGGGTAGGAGGTTGGAGTACCCCGGCGGTAGGGCAGCCTGCGTAGCGTAGGGCACGTAGGCCGGTGCACAGCTGGCAGGCAGACCTGCCATGCTCGAGGGCAGCATCTTGACCGGCGAGAACTCGTAGGGATACGAGGGGTCAGCTGGGGGTGTGAGTGGTAGCTCGTGTGCAGCCCCAAAAGAAGGCTGCAGGTGCGTTTTCTGTGGCGTCAGCCCCAGGCTGGGATGCGGGGGAGGCAGCGCGCCCGGTGAGTGCGCCGGCATGTCCGCGGTCCAGGGGTGGAAGAGCCTGGAGGGTGAGCCCAGCGCTGGGTCGTAGGGCACCTGCAGGAAGTCCGGGGCCGCTGCCGTGCCTGGCTGGCCGATCCGGCTACAGGTGGCGGCCAGCAGCGCCAGGGGCGAGTGCTTGCCCAGGTCCGGGGAGGCGCTGGGGGTGCGGTCCTGCATGGGCGGCGGCGGGGGAGGGCAGAGAAGAGACAAAAGGTTAGCGCTCCTAGCGCTGGACTCTGGGCCGGCCCGCCACCCCCACCTCGGCTATTATACCTCCGCCCCTCCTCCGCCCGGCCGACCCTCCCCCGTACCTTACACGCACACCCACCGGTCTCGGGAAACTTTTAGTGCCTGCGTTACCTGAACGCGGGGCGCGCGAGCGCTTCCTGCTAAACTACTTGGTGCAAAGAGACGCCATCCAGCCTTTAAGGAAGGCTCAAATAAGGAGGCGGAGGGATCCGACGGGCGGCTCCCGGGTCCTGGGTCAGTAAGAGTCTGGGAACACCCACAGTCCCGCGGCCCATCCTCCCGCTCTCGCATCTTTTGAGCTTTCTTTTTGGCGCTACCCTGGCGCTCCTCCTCTGCCCGCCCCAGGCTGAAATCAGCAGGACGGCTCAGCAGGGTGAACTGAGGCCCAGTTCTCTGTCACTCGCGCACCTCCGGACCCCTAGATTCACGTGCCCCCCCCCCGCCCCCAGCCACATTCTTGACACCAGGTTAGGTGTGAAGTTGATGTGGGCATCTCTAGGTCTGACTCCAGATGCACCCGCCAATGGGACTCCCTTTGAGATTCAGGGTGCACAGAATATCCAGAAAGGTGGGGAAGGCACTTCCCACCTGTTCCCGCCCTCTCCCGGCCCGTCCCTGACCTGGAGGAAGGCCTGCAGCGAGTCGTTCCGGAGGACAGCCACGGCGGCCATGGCTACAGCTTGGAGGCCGCTCGCTGTGGAGCGGGGCGCCACCGCCGAGGCATGGACACCCGAAGGCGAGGACGAACGGCCGCCCAGCGTGCCTCCCCGGCGTCCGCTTTGCGTGCCGGGGCCCTCCCCGCCCGCGCCAGCTCGCTCGCCCCGCGCGCGGTCTGAGCGCTTCAGGATCACCTCCAAGAATTTGATAAGGACTTTGCTGGGCCGCCAGCCAGTCAGAGGGAAGATTTATGGCTTTGAAGTTTGCCGCTACCCAATCATCAAAGAATAGCGGCTCTTTCAGAAGCGAAAGCAAATCCTTTGAATCCACAAAGCTCCTATGGTGTGTTTGTTGGTCTGGATAAAAGAACTGATTATTAGGGGGGATGGGAAGGGAGGAGATAAAGGCGGGACAATTAATGAAGTAATCACTATGTGGGAAATGTATATACACAAATAATTGGATTTTCCTGATCAAAGGGGGCCTTGCCGCCTGGAGACTCGCGCTTGGGTTGCTCTAGACACTCGATCACCCCGCCCCCCACTTGCAATTAAAGATTTTCACCGAGGCAGCGCCCAAAGTGACAAAGTGTCTTTGTTATCTCTAGAAAAATCTGCCTTCAACTTTCAGGCGCGGGACTCTGAGACCGGGATGAAGATAACTCTTCCTGGTAATTACCCCGAACCGGCACAACACACTCACCCGCCCGCGCCTGCCGCGGACCGGAGCGAACTCCCGGGGCAGGGCGTGGGACCGACCGCACTCGGTCGGCCGCGTGTCCCCGCGACCGCCGCAGGCAGGGCCGTGACCCGGGGCGGGGCCAGGCAGCTGCCGAGGGCGGCAGTGGGTGGCGCGCACGCTCCAGGGCCGCCAGCCAGACTTGCTCTCTCATGACGTTACTGCTGGCGACCTGGAAGTTTTCCTCAGGCCACAACTTTTGCAAAGAGTGAGCTTGGGGAAAAAAATCCGCGCCGCGCTTTACTAGCAGAGCTGGGTTTGGAAGGACTCCAGACCAACTCCGCTTTACCACCCCGCTCTCTCCAGGCAGGCTGCCCTGTATGCTGAGGAGGGCCGGGCAGGCATCGGACCGTTATTAGGCCCCACCGTGAGTCCCCAGCAATGCTAGCAATTTCTCCCCGTGCTTCTCCAAGAGAGTGCACGTTGTTGAAAGCTGGACAGACTAAGGAGATCAAGTACTCGGAAAAAGGCACAGCCAAGAAAGCCTTTTTTGTTGTGGTGGTGGTGGTTCAAAAAATCACAAATCATACAAGGGACACCCCTGGAGGGGAAAGAAAAGTCAATACAAACTCTTGTTCCTACCATTTGTGGGAAAAAAAAGAAAGTTTTCCAGGTGCGGGGCGTGCTTCTCCCTGGTGCAGAGAAGCGCTCTTTGGGACATCTCCCCCGCCCCAACGTTTCTACCTACCGAGGTCCAGCAAGGGAGGTACAATTGGCGGGCTGTCTGCCTCCCTTGGGGCGCAGGGTGCATCTTACTGGGGTGGACACCCAGATCCGACACACTGGGGTCGCTGAAAGCCAAAAGAGGAAGAGGCTGGCGGGGTGTTGCGGGGTCCTCGCCGCAGCGGTGTTATTGGGCGCCGGGAACCGCCTCTGAGGCCTCGGAGCCACGTTTCACGTGCCTGCACAACAACGTGGGCCGCCTGGGCTTTGGCATATCCTGATCCGCCAGCTGGAGGACAGTTTCCTCTCCCCAAAGTCTCCAGCTCCTGGGGAAAACCCGAACCAGAGCAGCTGGCACCTGGCCTTTCTGCGTGTTGTCCTCTGGGGACCACAGTGCGACCAGGACTGGCCTTCGAGGACCAACGAGCCTTACTCCCCGTGCAGTGCCAGAGGTTAGCTTAACTCCAAGGGTTTCGGAGTCTGGACTGTATATTGGTACCCTTCACAATTCCATCAAGTGTGTAGACTTTATGCCATCAGGAAAGCCCACATTCCCCCACGCCCAGAGAGCCAGGGAACTAGAAGGATCTTACTGCCTTTTGTGACCTGAATACGATGAACGCTCTTCTCCTTTTCCCCAAGGAGACCTCATTTCTGAAACTGTGATCAATCACTCTAAGCTCGGAAACGCGGCCTTGCTCCTCCTGAATATGATGTCGGGGTGCTCTGGAAACGGAAGGGGAGAGGGCTTAGTGGTTTTGCCCTGGGGCTTGACAGGCCTTCCCCTTCCTTCACAAGTCAGGCCAAGAAAGGTATGGGGTCCCTGAGAAACATGGTACCCGTGGGAGCCCTTTATAGGCTGCAAGCCAGAGGTCAGGGAGCCCTGTGATGCGCACCCACACTGGCACTCTGTGGTTGCTACTTCACGCCCAAGCCTGGTACTTTGCCTGGAGTGTTTCCTTTCAGCAACTGGACACCCACAACTCCAACCATACACTCTACTTTTTTTTTTCTTCTTCAAATCTGTACATTATTTAGGTTATCTCAACAAAGTCTTCACTCACTGGCCTTTTACAGACAGCAGTGTTCTGGCCCCCTCCTGACAGCTTTCCAATTGCCTACACCCTCGAAGTCGGTTTGATTCTTTAGTTTTCTTCTTCTCTGGCTCCTTGGAACTGTTGGAACTCACCTTATCCAGGAAGTGGGTAGGTTGGGCTAAGCAGGCTTGAAAACATCCTCCTTTGTGTTAGCTATTTTACCAAAAAGGCTAGAAGAACCAATTCACATCTCCTTAGTTATAGCTGTTAACTTTTCTTCCAAGATACCCCATTAGACAATTAAGTCACCATTAGTGGCAAAAGAGCGGTGGCTAGATGATTGAAAGCTCAGAGTTTGTAGCCAGGTTTTCCCCACCTTGCCACTTTCTAGTTGGAGATCTTAATGTTAATAAGTCTTATAGTGCCTCAGTTTACCCATCTGTAAATGTGCTGCCTCTGTAGAGTAATTGTGAGCTTAAAAGAGCCACTGTATCTTTAGGACAGTGCCCTGGCTCACAGTAGGACCATTCTGGAGCGTTCGCAGTCGTTGCTCTTCTTCGTGAAAACTCGCGGGGGGGGGGTGGGGGGGGGTGGGATCCAGCCCTCCCAGGCCCTAACTGAAGTTTGAAGAGAGATTTTGCTGAACTGCTGTTTAACCTCCCTCCCTTCGCACTCGGAGCTCCAGAAAAACTTCTTCCTAATGAAGTAATGTTTGGAGCGTCCATTAAAAATGCAATGCCGGGAGATCAAAGTACAATATTTATTTTAGAAATTTGTTGCAATCACCAAGAGATACAGGTATCAAGGCCAAATGTCAGTTCCGTTACACAAAGCCCGGCGCAGGGGAAGAGCGTGTGGCTGCTCTGCCATAATGTAAAGAGACATCAAAGACCAAGCGCGCTGCAAAAGTGCGCAGCCGGGAGGGAGGGAGAGAGCCCGGGAGGGCTAGGAGAGCCCCAAACAGCGCGGAGGCGGCGGGGGCGGGGGTCAGTTCAAAGAGGTATCCGCTGGGGCGTGAGTTCACAGGAGGGAAGATTTAATGGGCTTTCCTTTGTTGGTGGGTGTATTTGTGCACCGCGGACCCAGGAACTCCTATGCGGTCCTCCCGCCTAGGGGCGGAGGTGGGGGAGCGGCGAATCCGGAGCAAACTTTCACGGCGGCGGGGGCGGGGAGGTTGAATACCAGTCTCCCGGCGGCCTCGGGCACAGCGGAGCGGCTCTCCACGCAGCTCTCCAAGCAGCGGGGTTCCGAGGCTGGGAAGTTTGCATCTCAGTTTCTCCGCAGGCAGGCAGGCGGCAAGAGCCGACCAGGTGCAATCTGGGAAAAGAGGCGGGTAGGTGAACCTGCAGGGGCGCTTGTGCCAGGGCACTTGTATAAGGGGCAGCCCTGCTCAGCTCGCTGTAGGATCCCCTGTGGGATCACCTCTGTGGGTGCTACTTCGCGCCCAAGCCTGGTACTTTGCCTCGAGCGTTTCCTTTCAGCAACTGGACACCCACACCTCCAACCATACACTCTACTTGATTTTTAAAAAATCTGTACATTATTTAGGTTATCTCAACAAAGTCTTCACTCACTGGCCTTTTACAGAGAGCAGTGTTCTGGACCCCTCCTGCCAGCTTTCCAATTGCCTGTATCTGCCTAGTTAGTACCAGTCCTTGCTTTATTAAAGGTGCTGGGAGGGAAGGGGAAAGATTTTTCTTCGTGCATTAATGGGGCTCTGAGCCGCCAGGGGATGCCTATGCGTTCTTTAGTCATCTACAACCAAGCGTTCTCAGAGCAGTCCCTCAGCAGCCTTTTGAAGTCGTGCTATAGCAGAAAGCTTCTATTGTTCTCAGCTCTCAACATGGAAGGGATCAAACTTTGCCTCTTCAATTTGAAAGATTTTTTTTTTTCTTTTAAATGGCGGTTGGGTGGAGGGATTGCAATCTGATACTAAGTTAACTTGGAGGATTTAGAGCTGTCTCCCTGTTTAAGCTGCAGACCAAATCACAGATGCCCCAAAGCCTATGACTGACTTGGGGGCTCTTTAACATTAATACGATGGAGAATTCAGTGGCAAGCAGTTGTCACACTGGGAACCTGGCTTGGCAATCAAGTTTTCCCTTGGAAACTTTTTCTTCCAAGGAAAGGGGAATATTTCCCCAACTAGAAACCTTGAGTTCACTGTAAGCTTAAGCTGAAATAATCACCATGTAAGTGACATAAAACCAGGAGGGCTGCATTATCTCGTCTAATTCTACTTCATTTGATGGCAAGGGGAAAAAGCATTTGCATGATTTTGTGCTGCGAACTTCAGTTGATATTCAATAAATGCTTACTGGTAGTGGGTGGTAGAGTGGAATTGTGTGTTCCAATGTCACTTGTATCATGATTGGTGCCACAGAGCACACTAATACCTCATGTCCTTTCCCATCTGTGGAAGCTAAAAAGTGGATTTCATAGATTCAGAGAGTTATCAGAAGCTGTGAAGGGTAGGGTGGAGGGAGAATAAAGAGAGGTTGGTTAATGGGTATAAAATTACAGTTAGAGAAGGAATAAGCCCTTGTTCTGTAGCACAGTAAAGTGACTATAGTCAACAATAACTTATTGTATATCTCAAAATACCTCGAAGACTTTGCATGTTCCCAAGACAAAGAAATAATAAATGAGATGATGAATATGTTACTTATTCTGGCTTGATCATTACATACCATGTACATATATCAAAATATCACACTGTACCTCACAAATTACATGTGCCTGTAATCCCAGGGACTTGGGAGACCGAGGGAGGAAGATCACAAGTTCAAAGCCAGCCTCATCAATTTAGCAAAACCCTCAACAATTTAGTGAGACCCTGTCTCAAGAAAAAAAAAAAAAAGGACTGAATGTAACTCAGTAATTCAGTGGTAAAGTGGTCCTGGGTTCAATGCCCAGTACCTAATAAATACAATGACTATCAATTTCTTTTCTATCATTTATAAGCTTAAAGAAAGGATAAGGTGAGACCTTTTCCTTACACAGAAAAAATTAACCACAAGTTGATCATAGTTCTTAATATGAGTCAAACTCTAAAACTCTTAGAAGTCAATCTTTAGGACCTTAGATTAGACAAAGACTCCTTAGGTATGACACTGTTATGATTTGGATATGAGGTGTCCCCCAAAAGCTCAAGTGTGAGACAATGCAAGAAGTTTCAGAGGAGAAACAATTGGGTTGTGAGTCTCAACTTAATCAGTGAATAAATCTCTGATGGGATTAATTGAATGGTAACTGAAGTGGTAGGGTGTGGCTGGAGGGGTGGAAATTGAGGCATGGCTTTGGAGTATATATTTGTATCTGGCAAGCGGAGTCTCTCTCTCTCTGCTTCTTGATCAGCATGATGTGAGCTGCTTCCCTCCACTATACTCTCCCACCGTGATGCTCAACCTCACCGTGGGCCCTGAAGAATGCAGCCCCTTTCTATGAATTAAGGCCTCTGAAACTATAAGCCCTTGAATAAACTTTTCCTCCTTTATAATTGTATTGGTTGGGTCTTTATGTCACAGCAACAGAAAAAGCTGACTAAAACAGAAACCAAAAGCTTAAATGACAGAAGAAAAATATATATATTGAATTTTGCCAAAATTTACAACTTTTGGTGTTTCAATGGATGACATTAAGAAAACGAAAAAGCACAATTCACAGAATGGGAGAAATAACTGGCAAATTACTAAAGGGACTTGTATTCATGTACATAAAGAAGTCTTACAGCTCAACCATAGACAAAGTACTCAATTTAAAAAGGGACAAAGGATTTAAGTAGTCATTTCTCTAAAGAAGATATGTAGGTGGCCAATAGGCACATGAGAAAATGCTCCACATCATTAGGTACCCCTGAAATGCACAATAAGGAAAGACTTCATACCTACTAGGATGGCTAGATTAGAAAAAAAGATAATAACAAGCATTGGATAGGATGTGAATGGAAACCCTCATGCAGTGCTGGTGGGAAAGTAAAATGGTATAGTCTTTTTGGAAAACAATTTGGCAATTCCTCAAAATGATATTTAAACAGAATTATAATTCCACTCTGAGGTGTATACCAAAGAACAGTGAAAACATACATCTGCACAAAAGTTTTTACATGAATGTTCAATAGCAGCATTATTCATAATAGCCAAAGGATAGAAACAACCTAAATGTCCATCAAATGATGAACAGATCAAATGTGATATTTCTATGCAATGGAATATTATTCATCCATAAAAAAGAATAAAGTCTTAATACAACTATAACATGATGAGCCCTTAAAACCCTGTGCTAAGTGAAGGAAGCTCATCACAAAAGATCACATGTAAGTAGAACTTACATAAATGTTGAGCATGGAAAGATCCAGAGACAAAGCACATTAGTGGTTACCAGCTACTTGAAGGGTGGTGGGGGTTTAAAAATGTCTGAAAAAGGAGGGCAGATGAGAATGCTCATA
Source organism: Marmota flaviventris (assembly GCF_047511675.1). Lineage (NCBI taxonomy): Eukaryota > Metazoa > Chordata > Mammalia > Rodentia > Sciuridae > Marmota > Marmota flaviventris. The sequence continues at coordinate 61,189,943 of NC_092508.1, forward strand.
CCTATTTGTGACATGGGGGCAAGGAGCTGTGGGTATTTAGTGAGGAGGGGAGTCTCTTTCAGAGAGAACTTCTGACTTGGAAGATGCCAAACAAAGCTCAAGGTGAAGCTTTTTATGCATTGGAAAGTATAAGGCATAGTCACTGTGGAGAGTAAAACGAATTGACATTCAAAGGCTTTTTGGTAGAGATAAACATTTTTCTCAAATTGGGATGATAGTTGCATAACCGTGAATGTACTAAAAAACACTGAAACATACACTTGGAATGCATTAATTGTATGATATGTGATTATATCTCAATAAAGCTGTTATTTAAAATATCAAAAGGACCCTTAGGTTTTGGCCCGAGGCATAAGAATAAACAACTCAGTTGCTGACAAAAGTGGGAGAACAAGGGGCTGGGGTTGTGGCTCAGAGGTAGAGTGCTTGCCTAGCATGCGTGAGGTTTGATCCTCAGCACCACATAAAAATGAAATAAAGAGTATAACTAATTAAAAAAATAAAAATTAAAAAAAATGAAATAAAGATATTGTGACCACCTATAACTAAATATATATATATATATATATATATATATATATATATATATATATATATATATATATATTTTTTTTTTTTTTTTTTTTTTTTTTAAAAGAGGGAGAATAAGGAAAGGAGACTGTTTAGCGTTAAAGAGAAGGCTGAATTCGGTTTGGGCTATTGAGTCAGAGATTATGCCTGGCTGCTTATGGGGAGATGCCTGCAGAAAGCTGAGAATGTGGGGAATAGGCAACGCATGCAAAGGATAAGGCTAGAGAGAAGAATTCTGAACTCTCACTAAGTAGGGATGCTGAATAATAAGTGGGCTCCTAGGAGTGAGTGGAGATCATGCAGGTAGAGAAAAGCTCCAACAGAATTTACAGGAAAACCACAAGTAGAAGATAAACAGAGGAAGATGAGCCATCAAAACAACAAAAGGAAAAGAGAGGCAGGAGGAAACAAAGTAGAAGTGGGGGGAGAGCAAACAAGGCCACCGGCTTGTCCAAGGCTGGGGAGGGTCTCAGGGTGAGAGGTCTCAGGCTGTGACAAACAGGAAGTTTGCCTCAGCAGGGAGCTTTGAGCAGCCACCTTCAGAAGTGAGGTGGGAACAGAAGGCAAGTCCTGAGTTTAAGCAGAAGCAAGAACAGATAGCAGGGGAAAGGAAGAAAGTTTTGTTGTGTGTGTTTTAGGCTGTAGTAAAAAGGAACTGTCAGAAAGGGGGCAGTTGATTCATTCTGTATTTTGCAGGTGCCAAAATACCCATAAAGTTGGCTTTGAGTACTTGAATAGGCAGCTTCTCCCATGTTGTTTTGCTGAGTTTCTAATTTTTCTCTTACCACTTATCAATATCCAGAAATTGAAAGCCAAGTTGTCTTCAAGGTATATCCCTCTTACTGGTGCTTCTAATAGTGACAGTACATTAGCCACCGGTGGCAAAGAATGTTCTTTGTGGGGAGAGTGGCCCACCAAGCCTCACAGCCTAGGATGTGAACACATCTTCTGTTATTACTGTGTTAAGAGTAGTTTCTTACTTGACATGTTCTTTACTTGTCCTAAGTGTGGCACAGAGGTACACAGTGTATAGCCATTGAAATCAGGAACTGAGATGTCAGAAGTGAATGTTTCTTAGGAAGTAAAATTGTTTCCTCTAAGGAACACTGTATTATATATAAATCCTTAACATTAGTCATCCTAAGTGTAGTACTTAGATGTCTCTTATAAGGCTGGTACTTGCTAGTCACTGTCTTCCTTCAGAGACACGACTAAATTCTAATCACTGGAAGCCACATGATTCCAAATATATATATATATATATATATATATTTTTTTTTTTTAAGAAAGGGGGCAGTTGTAGGTGAGATTCTAGATATAAGGGGAATTTGCAGTGGAGTTGTGAGTTTTCTTCGGTGAGGAGGGGAGTCTCTGCAGGAGGGAACTTCTGACTTGGGGAATGCCAAACAAAGCTCAGGGGGAACTTTCTTTGAAAGTATGAGGTACAGTCACTGCTGAGAGTGAAACAGGTGGCCACATATTAAAAGGAGAAGCACATCAGCTGTAATCCCCACTACTCTTGGGGAGGCTGAGGCAGGAGGCTGCAAGTTCAAGGCAAGCCTCTACAACTTAGGGACACTCAGTCTCAAAAGAAAAAGAAAAAGAGAGATGGAAAGAGAGATAGAGTAAAGAAAAAAAAAGTAGGAAGCTGGTGGCAGATGAGGATGCTTATGCCTACTTAAGTTAAATTTTGTCCTTGCTGTTGAAGTCGATGGCATTTGCACGTAAGTCCTGTCTTCTGTTCCACTTTGCTCCCATTTGGTTCCCTTAGACAAAATGGCAAGGAGAGGGGTAGCATTAATGTTCTGCTGTGAGGCAGTGAGGTGTGGCAGGGGGAAGAGCCCTGGGGTGCTACCTCCCTCCCCATGCAGGTGTTGAAAGTACTTTCAACAGCATTGCTATGGATATGAATGATCTTTAGAAACATCTAAGGCCACGTTCCAAAAGACATACCTCAGGAAAAGATGGTACCAAAGTTCTTATGTTAAGCATATCATTTTCTACTTAGTTTAGTCAACAACTGCCATGTAATTAAAGTAACCTTGTGCAAAGTATCATGTGATGCCAGAAGAAATAAAGGCACTGAGAAATCCACAGACTGGAGGTCATGGCAGGAGACTGCAGAAACTCAAAGTGTCATCACTGTGTGGTTCTCTCTTCTGTCTGTCTTGGTGCAAGGAACCAAATCTTTACTGGGTACAGTGTGGATATGCCCATTGAGCACTGCAGAGTCCGTGATAAAGAGGGGACACATCCTGCCCTCAGAATTAATAATCCAGACCTGAGGAAAATTGAGGTTGTAGGGAGCCATTAGGTCCTAGGATCATGGGAAGAATACTGAGGGTGGGAAGGGCCTTGCCAATCATCTTTGATTGAGGAACAAACTGAGACCCAAAGAAGTGAGGAGGCTTCCTGAAATTACCAAGCACAAAGAACTGAGGTATAAATACAATGTATTTCTAATGCTGATAAAGGAAATCTTGTTCCTTATCAAGGAAAAGATTCTCCATGTCCTGTTACCCATTTGTGGTGGCATTTATTCCCTGAAAAGAGATGAAAGTGATTAGTTGTTCTTTGAAGCTAAGTAATGACTTTACAGATAAAAAAAAATTTCTTGAAACTTGGTCTGGATATAGCAATAAAATAAAAACATGCATTAATATGTAGGAAAATTACTTTGGGTACAAGCCTAATAAAACTTTAATGAAAAACATTCTGTCCATGTGTCAAGAAATACAAATAAATTCTGAGTCCTCCGTTTGTAACCCTTTAAGCTGAGCACCCCTGGGTGGGTGGGGGGTGGAGTTGGCTAAATCAGGTTGGGGAAAGAGGTGCTGGTGAGGTCATGGTTTGCTCTGGTTTCTGGTAGTAATCTGCTGGGTGGCCACACTTATACTCTCTGTGTTCACACACAGGAACTTTCATACATAATGTGCTTATGTGACCATGTGGCTGGAGGGCCATGATGTTACTGCCCATCTCAACAATGTGGGATCTTGCAGAATCTTCTCTTCTACTCTGTGTTGTAGATGGGGGAAAGTGTAGCACAGAGTGGTTACGTAAATTTGTCCAAGGTCCCACATTGTGTTATTTGGATCAAGTCCAGGTAATGTCACTCCAGAGGCACTTTTTAACCATCACAGTAGAATGCCTCCCTGGGTGAATGCAAATTTCTTCCTATAATGGGAAAAGCAATTTCACGTGTGTGATGCAACACTATTAAATAGGGAGCCTGGGATAATGAATTGGCCACGTTACAGGTTATTATTTGCTGGGTGGTAAAAATGTCAACCCCATGTGAGTTGTCTGGATTTACCCAAGGGGAAATATGGGTCTTGACCTCAAAGATTATAGTCTCAATCCATGACTTTTCCTTTCATTTCTGGATTCTTCTTTTTCCTCTTTACCCCTGCCCCATGCCACCAGGGGGCACACAGAATCAGCTACAGTATTTACCTTGAAAGTTTTGAGGTACCAATTTTAAGGAGATAGGTAAGTATTAGTTCAGTACTTTTAGGGGTACACTGGGGACAGATTAATATAAGCATCAGGTCTTTATCTGTCCCCCTTTCCATTTAAAAGTTCATCTCTACTTCCTCTAGAATGGGCAAGAGTTCACCCTTGGGCCTTTTGGTCTTGAGGAAGCCATGATCCTTTTATTTGGGTCCAGTATTGTGGTTTAGTTTCGAGTTAGACCTGTTTTCTTTAGCCTGTGTCTTTCTCTGCAAAATCATTTAGATTTTGTCCTCCCTTTCATGGTACCACCATCCATCCCCCCTCTTTAATTGTTCTCCCCCTTGACATCTTGCTCATTTGTAATTTTTTAAAAGTTCTTCTAGGTGGCTGATACAAAAGTCCCCAAGATCTACATCAGGATCTCCATTAGCATTCAGTTACAGTGAACAGGATTCACCCTACCCAATTGAAGTAAAAAGGGATCCATTACAAGGTATTCAATCTCCTGGCGAATGACTGAAGAAACAGTCTCAACTGAGCTTTTGGAAATGACTGCCCAAGTTATGCCACAGACCTAGGTTGACAAGGGGACACTGCCCCTGCCAAGATCAGGAGCTGTGGAGTAACAGAGCTGCCTGCCTGTTGGAAAGCCACATTGACAGCTGCCCAGCTTCAGAATCATGCCACCTCTACCGTGATCTGTATCTTGTCTCTTGATAACTATGGCTATTGGGCAGGAACTTGGACTTCTGTTATAGTGGTCATACAAAGAGTACCACCACCATGATTACTAGTAGGAACAGCAAATGAAGAATTCCTGCATTTACTTCTGCCTTCCAGATTTGGTGTGCTATGTCTGGTCGGGGCAATCTAATCATATATCTGGAATCCTAGCTGCAAGTGAATCTGGGAAATAATTTTTAGCTTTCTAGAAAAGAAAGAGAAAAGCCCTAGAGATTGAAATAGTGATTAAATGAGCCAATCCAAGTATCTTCTATGTTTTCTGACTATGCAGTTGCTCACTTTAATTCCTAGCTTCCATTCCTAGACCCTTACTTCTCCCCCAAGGAGTTGCCCAAGAACCAACTGTTCTTTCTTTTCATTACAAAAATCATGGTTCAGTGTTATGGTTTAGATCTGGAATATTCCCACAAAACTCATATGTTGGGCAATGCAGCAGTATTAGGAGGTAAGGTGATTAGATCTGACCTTCTCAGTGAATTAATTCATTGAATAGACTACAGGGAGTTGTGACCTCGTTGGAGGAAGTAGGTCACTGGGGGCATGCCCTGGAAGAGTGTATCTTTTCCTAGTCTGTCTGTGTGTCTATTTGTCCCTCTCTTTCCTTCCTGGTTGCCATGAGCTGGCTAAACAGCTTTCCTTCACCATATCCTTCTGCCATGATGTTTTTGCAGTGGAGTTGAACCACCATGGTCTGAATCTCTGAAACTGTGAGCCAAAGTAAATATTTTTTTCTATAAGTTGTTCTTGTCAGGTATTTAAAAAAATTTTTTCGTATAGATGGACTGTATGCCTTTATTTTATTTATTTATTTTTATGTAGTGCTAAGGATCAAACCCAGTGCCTCACATGTGTTAGGCAAGTGCTCTACCATTGAGCTACAGCCCCAGGTATTTTGGTTGCAGTCAGGTATTTTGGTTGCAGTGATAACACTCTAATATACCTAGCCTCAGTGGGGTTGTGCCACCCAATCAATGTTTTATTGAGTTTCTACCATGTGCATCCCCTTGGTCATAGGTTGCTTCTGGTTTTAACCTTGACCCTTCTCTAGAGTTTCAGCCTTGAATTACTAGCTCCCTGATATGGCCTCAGGACACCTGCACCAAATTCTTCAAAATATGTACATCCCAGCAGGTACAGTGGCGCATAACTGTAATCCCAGTCAGGAGACTGAGGCAGGAGGATTGAAAGTTTGAGGCCATCCTCAGCAATTCAGTGAGATCCTCAGCAACTTAGCTAGTTCCCATCTCAAAATAAAATTAATTAATCAATTAATAAATAGGACGTGGGATGTAGCTCAGTGGTAAAGTACCCCCCGGGGTTCAATCCCCAGTATCCTCCAAACAAACAAAAACCCAAAGAAACAAAACAAAACATGTACAATCCCAGGAAACATGTTCCCTCTTCCCATTTCCCAAATCACCTCATTTCCACCAGGTTTCTGATTGATATTTTAACTTGGCTCAGGTTAAACTCCTCTGAGCTTCCTCCTTCTTCCCTCTCTACTTCCATCACTGCTAATTCTACCTCCATTCGATTGTTCAGTTCTTGCTTCTTTGTTCCCCCACTTCCATTTTCATGGTGGAAACCTTCGTTATCTCTCAGCTCCCATTTCAAGGTCCTTGTGGCAGACTGTATTTCCCAGGGATGACCATAGTATCTCCCATCCCATAATTAGCCTAGCTTCAGTGACTCATTTCTAATCAATACAATGCAGCAGAGGTGACTTTGGAGGCAGTAAAGGCAAGTGGCTTCTCTACCTGGTGTTCCTGGAATGCTTACTCTCCAGATGCTCTCCCAGGGACACTCTGTCTTGGAATCTAGTGGGAGAAACCCAAGCCACATAAGAGGCTATCTGTCAGTGCTTTGGCCAAGAGTCCCAACAGAACTCAACCTTCAAGCTATCCTAGCCCAGGAGCCAACATGTGAGCAAAGAAGCCTTGAAGTGATTCTACTTCCAGCTGTTTGAGACACACTGGCTGAGGTGCCAGACATCATGGAGCTGAGATGAGCCATCCTCTCTATGCTATGTCCAAACCCTTGACCCAGAACATCCATGAGTACAGTAAAAGAACTCTGTTTGTTATATAGCCAGAGGGAATCAAAACAGTCCCCACACCTATGTTGTCCATTATCTAATGACTGTCTTTCCAAAACCCAAGCAACTCATATTTTCACCCTGCTCAGAAACATTAAATGGCTCCCCAGGGAGCATGGAATTAGTTGTATCTTCTTCAGATTTGCATTCAAGATGCCTCATCTTGAATCCTTCTACCTTATCTTTCACTTCCGCCCACTACTCACCTTTCATTTCAATCTTATGAGTTATTAGATTTTTACCTGGTGATAAGAGACACTTTCCTACCTCCATGAACTTCCACAAACACTCCAAGACTCTGCTAGTATCCAGCTAGTACCCCTTAATGAGGGTGTGGTAGCCAGTAGCCAGGATCCACATACGGCTATTTGAATTGAAAATTTAGTTCCTCAGTGTCACTGGCCACATTACCAGACTCAGAAGTCACATCACCCTGGACAGCACTGTCTTTTGTGCTTTCCCTTTTCAATTAATCTCTTCCACACAACTTTAAAATTGCCTTTTTAGCAATTTTGATCTGAATGATAAGTTGAAGTTCATAATAACCCAATGTCGTAAAATTACAGCTGCATCTTGGCTTTCTACTCTCTTGGTGTGTTGCTTGGTAAATTGTAGGTGGCTCCAACACTTATTAAGTTGCCGGGAAGCAATGACGAGTCTCTGTATTAAGGAATTAAATGACCTCTTAGAATCTTTCCACTAAAATATATTCTCCCAGGAAAGCTAGGTCTCAACTGACTAATGATTTGGGAGGAGGGTCTTTTGAGAAGGGCATCCAGTGTAGCCTTTCCTGTTTTCTCTAGTTGCTATTTTAGGGATGAGAGAGAGAGAGAGAGAGAGAGAGAGAGAGAGACTCTCAAAGTAGGTCAAGTTTTGCCTAGTTGTCATGACATCTTAACACCTGCCAACTTGACGTGTCATCAAGCTAAGGAGGAATTTTCTTCTCACTGTCCACTGTCCTCACTGTCCCTCCTCTGACCAAGCAGGACATGGGGATAGTCCATTATTGAATTGACGTTTTCTTAAATGTCCAATTTAAGAAAAGGGTATTATTTATCTTTAAATTATTAAGTTTATGTAAATAAAGCAGATGAAACTAAGCTCTAAAATCATGTAGTATGTTACAAGACTACTTTGTTGTGTGTGTGTGTGTGTGTGTGTGTGTGTAGACAGAGAGAGGGATGAGAGTGAGAAAATTAATCATTCTAACATTAACCATCTAAATTTTACTTGTATAGTAAAGCACAGTTATTAGGCATGTAAATCACAGACACAGCCTTCTACAAGCCTCATAAAAGAGGTGCCCTTTGATGATGTTTCTATATGACACTATGTTCCTGTTACAGTGTTTTTTGTTATCATTTCCCTTCCTTCTTAACCACTGAGTGAAACTCCTATTAAAATGAGACATTTTTGAGGTTAATATTTATTTAATCTAAACATTCCATTTTAAACATAAGACCTGGACTCTGTACCAAAAGCCCCTTTTCAGTCACTCAATAACTTTGCTCTTATTTGACAGTTTTGACAATGATAAATGGGAATCTGTTTACCTTTTTCTGCTGAAAATTAGTGCATTGCACTTTGGTTTTAGAGTCAATGACTTTTGAATAATTTTGGGCTACATGCCTAACTTATCTGTCCCTTTAGATACTTTTTTTTTTCTTTTTGGAGTGCTGGGGATTGAACCCAGGGCCTCAAGCATGCTAAGCCAAGCTCTACCACTGAGCTACATCCTCAGCCCAGCTGTCCCTTTAGAATAATTATCATTTCAATCACAAGGGCAACATCTGGTCCTTATTTAGTTAGAATGAGTTTTTTTTAAAAATATATATATATTTTAGACAATGATGGACCTTTATTTTATTTATTTGTTATTTATATGTGGTGCTGAGAGTCGAACACAGTGCCTCACACATTCTAGGCAAGCACTCTACCACTGAGCCACAAACCCAATCCTAGAATGAGTTTTAAGATGCAGATAGCATTAACTTTTCTTGATATTTTAGAAAGGTGTTTTCAAGTCTCATCATTATTATGAAGCATTTTAGTGAAATGCTTTTGGGGCTGAGGCAAAGTCCGAGCCTGGGGCATCTCAGTGTAGCTCAAGCAGGTCAGCCATAGCCCCCAATCTACCGCCAGGCCCCCTTCTGCCTTCTGAGGGTGCCTTCATTGTCTGTCTTTACCTGGGAGTCTCTGCCAAGTCAGTGGTGCCCTGGACTCTCATCGCAGGAACAAGAGAGTGTTTTAATATCTGTCTATGTCATATGCCTTAATGACAACATCACTCTTCAGACTCCAACAACTTGAATATGATGGCTTACGTATAAATCTATGTAAAATATCTACCTATATTATTCTTTATTAGCCTAATTAATAATTGACAAAAATATAAGTTGCTCTGTTCTCTGGGCAAAACATGAAGGGTTACACAATTTTATTCTACAAGCAGTATAGGGAAACTACAGAGTTTTAAAATTACTCTCCCCTATTTATTTATTTACCTCTTTTTTGATGCTGGGGATTGAACCCAAGGCCTGGCACATGTTAAACTTGTGTTCTACTACTGAGCTCACCCCCTACCCATGTTCCTATTTTTAACTATCCAAACATGAAGGAACCCAGTCTGTGCATATACACAGTCATAGCTGTGTGGACTATAGGCAAGGTTCTTAACCATTCTGGGCCTAATTTTCTTCACTCAAGGAACTAATTCTCTCTCTCTCTCTTTTTTTCCTTTCTGTATTCCAACAACACAGTAACATTGTTTTTTTGTTTGTTTTTGATATGTTACATTGGAGAAGGTTTTTTCCCCTTTAAAAAAATTAATTTTGGTAAAGAATGAAATTGACCATCTTAACCATTTGAGTAGTGGTTAAGTATATTCACAGTATTGTATAATCTTCACATCTTGCAAAACTGAAACTCTCATTAAATCATATTTCCCTATTTTCCCTCAACCCCAGCCCCTGGCAAGCAACATTTTGCCAGATCCCTCATATACATGGAATCATGCATGTTTATTCTTTTGTGTCTGGCTTACTTTCATAGACCATAATGTCTTCAAGGTTCATCCACGAAGTAGCATAAGTAAGAATCTCCTTCCTTTTTAAGGCTGAAGTGATGACCCTAAGGAAGGAAGGAAGGAAGGAAGGAAGGAAGGAAGGAAGAAAAGAGAAAGGAAAACAAAGGAAAAGGAAAAGAAAACTTATTCCTGAAGGTAGCTAGGATTGTAACGTTTTAGGATAGAACAGGCTTTGAAATCCAATCTATTATTTTCACACGTGGAGGTTGAAGCCCAAAGAAGGTAAGTGACTCACAGGAGCTCATCCAGCAGGTTGGTGAGGAGTCTGGGTCAGAGCCCAGGTTCTGGGAAATGCAAGTCCTCTACCACAGGAAGTGCTGGGGCTGCATCAGGAGAATTCTAAGAAGAGTCACCAGGTTTAAATAACAAGAGGTAGATGGGAAACAGCTTTGGCTGCAGGACACATGGACCTGGAATGCAGGTCAGACCCAGCTGGGGTTGGGGTGTGGGATGTTGAGGTGGGGGTGGAGGGATGGAAGAATAGTATGGGGAAGGGGAAGGCAACACAGGAGGAGAAAGGCAGGTCAGGCACTGAGAACTGAGCCTTGGGGGAGGAACCAGGCTTTGAAAGGTGCTAGTGAATAAAAACATGCAAATAACTCCACCCTATAGGAGCTAAATCAAGTATTTTTCATGCCCACCTCCTCCACTAAGTTTAGTGAAGAAATCATGGAGTTCTCAGTGATTCCCCTCACCTGTCCACAGATGCTTGGCATACCTGAAAATAGGACAAAGACATTAAGGCTACCCAGAGAAAAATCCTAGCTTGCAAATGCCTCCTTGGGGAAACAGATTGACACTCTGGCCCATTAAACCATAATCAACACTCTGACAAGTGTGATGCGATTTCATCAGGAACTTTCTTGTTTGGGATAGAACACTTGAGTTGCTGGGGTGGCTATAAGGGGTGATATTCATTCAGAAGAGAACAGAAGCAGGAAGGAAACCCAGAAGAGGGATCCATGCATGTGCTCCTCTGCTTGATCTTGGCCTCATTTGTCTGCAGTTGTGGACCTGGGTATTTGGTGGTTAATCTGCCTTGACCAGAACAGTCTGACTGTGAATTCCTACAGTCTCCTGATTTATGATGATTTTACTTTCTCAACCCAGTTAATTTTTTCTTACACCAGAGTTTTGTCTCAGATGATTCATTAATAGTGGTATCAGGCAAAACATTACATAATGTGTATGTTTTATAGGCACCCAGAATGTATTCCTGCTACCCACGGGAACTCTAATTTGATGTTCATTTATTTCGAGAGACTTTGTTTTCCAAGAACTAATTCTTCAAAGACTTATCGAAGAGAGCTAAGCCACCTTTATGGTGGACACAATTTTCTTTTTCTCCCATGCTCCAATTCCTGGCTGGCTATAAAGCTATCAGCCTCATTTCCATATCAAACAAAGAGGAGGCAGAAAAATACTCCCCTGATCCACATAAAAAGACACATTACTGCAGATTGTCTAAGAACTTGTTTTTATGGCCAAAATTAGCAAATTATTCACAGTAATAGGTGAGTCAGATGACAATAGTATTTAAGAGAACAAAGCTGTTCCTCAGGACTCTGACCCCAAAGGCAGGTCCCCAGCTGCCTGAACATCTCTGCATACTGACAGCCAGAAAGCTACGGGGGGGGGGGGGGGGGGAGAGGGAGGCGCAACCAGGAAGTCTGCCACTTAGCCGGCGCAGCTACTAGAAAATACATTCCAGGGCTTGCTCCCTGCCTGCCCAAAGGCTCCATGGGTGGCCACTGTGTTAACTTAGTGGCACACATGGCTCCCATCTCGATAGTGGTCCCAGGGAAACTGGGGGACTTCAGTCACCCAATTGCTATTTCCTTCCTTGATCTGAAACCTTTCTGGAGGTTTTGGAGACTCTCAGCTGAAACAGGAGCTGCCAACTGCTAGGTATGAGCAGAATACTCTTGACCTGCTCTTAATTGATATTGATTTAATAACTCGCTTGGAAATGTACACTGGGGTGCAAGGTGTTAAAAACATTCTTGGCACCTTTCTGTATGAGACCTGTCCTGGGGACAGTTTATCCAGCCAGGGTAAATTGTTGTTGACCATCTGGGATTCAGCTACCCTTCCAATGAGGCCATGGTAAAAGATGAAATAAATATGCCCTGAAACTGGACCTAGTAACTTGGCCCTCCAGAAGGGAAATATGTCCTCAGGCAGGAGCTGGAATCCATCTGTGGGCAAATGGGCCCAGCATTCCAGAAGTAAAACCTGCAAGGAGCCCAATGAAGCGAGCAACTTGAGAATTTAGGCTGCTGTTTGTTGAACAAATACCTAAGATCAGTCCCCACTGTCCATAAGTAGAGGATATGTCTGGTGTCCTGGCTTCTCAGGGACCTGTCCTCTGACAGTTGGCAGCTAGGGCTCTCCAAGAGTGCCTTCAACCCTAGGGATTCTGGGCACTAGCTCAGAGGTGCTTAGATCTGGCTGCAGGTGAAAATCACTGAGGAGATTTCAAACATATCAATAATCCAGGCCTCGTTTATACTAAGAAAATCACAATCTGTGAGGCCTAGGCACTGCTTTTTTTTTTTTTCTTTTCTTTTAAAACTTTTACATTGAAGGTCTGGGAGGTTTCCTTCGTGGTAGAGTGTAAGTTTAATATGCAAAGACCCCAGGTTTGATCCCCAGCACCACAAACACAAAAATAACCTCTTACATTAAAGTAATTACAGATATACAGGAAGTTATAAAATACAGACATGTCCCACGTACCCTTCATCCAGCGTCCCCCAATGATCACATCTAACTATAGTTGAATATCAAAATCAGGAAATTGACATTAATATAATATATGTGTATAGTCTAGGTCATTTTATCACATGTGTAGATTTTTGTAACCACTGCTGAAATAAAGACACAGAAATATTGCTTTATTGCAAGACTCCTTCCTATTACCCCTTTATAGTCAAATCTACACTTCACATTCTATCACCAACCCCTGGCAATCATTAATCTGTTCATCTCTCCAATTTTATCATTTTGAGAATGTTATGGAAATGAAATTGTATAGTATGTAACCTTTTGACACTGGCTTTTTTTTTTCCCCACTCAAAATAATCCCCTTGAGAGCCATTCAAATTGTTGTGTGTATCAGTTGCTCCTTTTTATTGCTGCTTAGCATTCCATTGTATGGACACACCATTATTTATTGATTCACCCAATAAAGGACTTTTTGATTATTTCCAGTTTGGGGTTATTATAAATTAGGTCTCTGTAAATATTTGTACTTTGTATGAGTGTGTGTGTGTGTGTGTGTGTTTTCATTTATTTCACTTTTATAAAAGCTTCCTAGGTGACTCCCATGAGAATCAAGGCTAGCAACCCTTGGACTAGGGGAAAATAAAAAAGTGGCTACCAAATGTCTCAACTATTTATTAAATCCTCTTTGTGACAAGGTTGGTTGTGTATCAGAATGCATAAGAACACAGATGCCAGAGTCAGGCTGCCTGGATTCAAATCCTGGCCCTGCCACTTAATGGCTTAACCTTACTATGCCTTAGTATCTCATCTATAAAATGGGGCAGTGACACAAACCTCACAGTGTTTTAACATGTATTATGTAACGAATGCATAAGATATGTAGAGGATTAATACACAGCTCAATAAATTGGTGCTTATTATCACACTGGATATTGCCAATTCTTGGCTTAAAACTCCTCAATGACTATTACAATGGATGTCTCAGATCCTACACATAAGCCTACATGAACTTGTGTTGATGACTTACTATGGTGCTAAGGTCTAAGGATGGGTGGCACTTTCTCCTGAAAACCTTCTACTGGTTTTGCCCCTTCCCTATGCTCCTCAACACGCCTGGTTGCCCGTTATGCCCATTACTGTTATGCCAGTTCTCCTGGACATTGGAATTGCCTTTTTATATGTTTGCCTCCATCTGTTTATACTTGAGAGCTCCTTAAAGGCAGGGGCTTGGTGTCTTGCTTGCTGCTGCATCTCTGGTACCTAGCATGGTACTTTTCAGTCTTCATTAAATATATGTTGAACAAATGAATGAACCAGAGTCCTGTTAGTGTGAGTAGCAGGAAAGGATTTAAAGCCTGGTAAGTCCCTGGGGAGGTCCTGATCTGCTGCTTATTCAGGAAGCCTCTGCAGAAGGTGGAGCCCGGGGTCAGTCCCTGACTTGCTCCTGCTGGGAATTGCAAGGCCCTAAGTTTCCTCAGGAGCTTGCTCAGCTCCATCTGAGTAAGACACCACAGGCTGGGAGGATGCAAACAAGGGCAGCAACATGTCATCCTGAAGTCTGTAAAAGCGAATAAATTTGGACTCACAATTAGAAGAGACAAGAGTGTGAAGTGGTAGACCAAGTACTTTCTCGCCCCTAGGAGTATTTATCTGGAAAATGTGGAAAAGAATACCTTCTGCCCAGATTTTGGGGTCAGAATGCCTGGCTCCCAGCTGCTCCACTTACTACTTTGTGACTTTGGACACTTAACCTCCCCATGCCTCATTTTTTCATCTCTAAGATGTGTGTAATCACAGTACTTACTTTCTACGGTTATGAGGATTAAAATAGTTCATAAATATTTAGGATGATGCACAGAATTAATATTAATCAAATTAAAGAAAAAACCCACCCAAATACAAGAGGTTAAAGGATGGCTGTGGGAATCAGACAGAAGGAAAGCGCAGCCCTGTTGTCCATATGATTCTGTATGGCTTTCCAAAGAAGATTTCGCTCGCGCTTTTAGTCTACATTCAAAATTACACACTCGAATAAATACCCAGAAAATGGTGAAGCTGTAGCAAGGAGCCGTGGGACACCATGGAACCAATCCTCTCAGGAGGGACCAGAAGTTGCCACCATCTGATGTCTGCCTTGTGGCTGCTTGAAAGGAAGTTGGGGGTAGAAGTCCAGCTCCTAGTGGACAGGTGTTTGAAACCCAGAGCCATCCTTACAGTTGGCACCTCGGTGAGGTCTCCACAGACAGGCGCGGATTAAGTCGAGAGGAGACCAAATTGCTCTTCCACCTGGTGCTGGTGGCCCCAGCAGGACAGGGCTGAGGCTCAGTGACAGAGTGTGGGCAACCACAGCTAAAACCTTCATTTGCTTATGTTCTGTTCTGCAGAGAAATCTCAAGTTCTGGTCCCCAGAGCAGTCAATCCAACAACTTTCATAGATACTGTCATATTGGCATTATACTTCCATCTGGCCACAACTGTTTCAAAGAATCAGCCGCATCTCTTTTATTATCAAAAGAATAATGTAATTAATGCAAAATTTTAGGCCCTGAATTTAACTGTCAGAAGCAAAATAAAAAATCAGTACCATGGTCATTACCTTTCCTTAGAAGTTTTGATGTGAGTTAAAGAAAAGAGAATACCAGAAAAGAAAGGAATTTTGAAGTATTTTATTCTTGTTTTCTATTAGGAATTCAATCTCTTTTTTTTGGTGCAGGGGAGTACTAGGGATTGAACTCAGGGGAATTTGACCAGTGAGCCATATCCCCAGCCCTATTTTGTATTTTATTTAGAGACAGGGTCTCACTGAGTTGCTTAGCACCTTCCATTGCTGAGGCTGACTTTGAACTTGTGATCCTCCCAAGCTGCTGGGACTACAAGTATGTGTCACCACACCCAGGAGCAGTTCAATTTTGACTTTATTGATTTTTATTAATATATAGAGGTTTTTCAGAACTCAAGTAGAGCATATAGGCAAAATTGGGAACATAATAAGAAAGTAAGTTCCTCTGAAATTGAAATATAAATATTTATGAAATGGTTGTATATCTTTGGAAGTTTCTCAAACTGCCATAAGAAATGATCTGCAAATGTGACTGATAAGACTAACTAAGATGAACAGGATTCTAATTAGTGGTGTTTTGCTTTTCCTAAGACACTGTTGTAAGGTCAGAAGATTGTGGTGATGGAGGTAGAGAATGGGCAAGAATTTTGAAGGATGGAGTATTTGTCAGTCATGGGCAGATGATGCTCAGCTGGCCTGACTGAGGCAGGGTTTTCCCTGTCTTCAGGAAAACTCCCCTGAGCAGAGAGCCGCCAATGGAGATGATGCCCAGTTATCCTAACTGCACACTGGCTCACTTCAGACAGGGCCCCTTGAAAGTGCAGAGGCCTGCGCCCACCTTGAACACTGATCAGTCATCATGGCTAAAGGCTTGGGACTCAACATTTCCATGCATGGCCTGGGTGGCTGTAATGCAGAGCCTCCCAGCCAGCACTTGAGCACCTTCCTATGGCTCCTCTACCTCATGGACTTCAGCCTCTCCAAACACTCATCCTAACTTGGAGTGTGGTTAGATTTTCCTACTGACAAAAAATTCCCTTTCTGTTTTATTCATTCATCATCTGATAGATTAGAAAGAGAGGTTTCAGCTCTCCTAAAAACTCAGGAGGGCAGCAGAGGTGTCTCAGGGATCAGGGGTTGAAGAATCCATGGGAGCAGCTCGGCCCTGCAGAACTGTTTCACAGACTTTCTCCCAGGCTTTCCTCACACTTCACAGGAAGAAAAAGATCTTGACTTAAAACATGATGAAAACTTTTAGATTACACTGATCAATCCTCCAGAGCCAGAATATCACATGATAGTCTGAAGAAATTGAATCCTGAAGCGTGCCAGGCTGAGGCTGCACTGTGGGTAGGTGGTGACCCTACAAAGGCACAGGCCCCCACGTCTTCTGGTCTAAATCTTCTTGCTTCTATCTTATATCAGTCCACTCTGAAGTCTCACACAGCCCTTGTTTTTTGTAATTTTCAGAAGTTCCAATGAAAACAGAAGAGATGGAATCCATCTTCTCGCTGTGGGAAGTCTATCCATTACCTGCTATGCTCCACACCTGTCCTTGAACTATGGAAACCAGAGTGTACATCACGCACAGCCTTTTATATTCTTTTACCATAAAGATTTCTCCCTGGTTTTACATAGTTAACGAAATCTTAATTTCTAACAGTTACACAATAATCCATTATTATGATGTGCCAAATTTATTCATTGACTAAAAATGCAGTTTGTAAGGCCTTTCCTCAGGAGGATTGGTGGCAAGTCCATTCATAGAACCTTTTAACAAGAAAGAGAAAGATTTAAAACAGGATTAGATACTGTTAAAAAGATTACATGGAAAAGTATTCTACATTCAAGAATGAATGAAATTATAGTTAGGTTTCTTCAAATACAAATAATATACATCTAATGAAGGGAAAAGGGTCAGCTACTCTCTTCCCTTTAATATTTCTTACCTAATAATGACTACTGAATATTCAATGCTGGAATACCAACATTGCCAACCTTTTAGTTTTCATGGTATATAGGCCTGTTTGGAAATTGAAAATAGTATTTATACTGTTTTTAAGAGTATACTATAAAAATTTTTTGTACTATTTTATAACCAGGCTTCTTTTTCCTCCTTTTTGAGCTATTTTAAGACTAGATAGTATTCCATTATATGGTTACACTACAATGCCCTACTTGTGAATATTTAAATGATTTCCAATGGGGTTTTGTTTGATTGTTTTTGCTATTACATACAATGCTGCAAAGAACAATATTTTGTACATATCTCAGACTGGTCTCTCAGGATATATCCCTTTTGGGGGAACAGCTGAGCAAAAAGTAAGCATAATTTTAAGGCTCCTGATATATCTGGAGTTGTAGACAGGGACTCGATGTCAATGTATATCCCTACTAGCAGAGTTTGAGAGTACCCATTTTCTAATATGCTCACAAATAGCACTTCGATTAAGAAAACATTGCCATTCCGAAAGTAAAAAATGATACTCCATTTATAATTTCTAGTTTATTATTAGTGAGGTCTAACACTTTTTCATAATTTATCAACTTGTGTGAGCTGTCTGTCTTTATTGGGATGTTTTTCTTTTTTCTTAATAGTTTGTAGGAACTCACTACTCTCCATGAAGATAAGACTGTAACATCTTGATCTTCATGTATTCTTAGTGCATCATAGAAGTCAATACAGACGGATTAAGTGAAAACATTGTTTTTATGCCACAAATGTCATTTTTCAGATTATATTTACAATCTAATGTTTTAAAATATAATAACAAAACTTACCATTTAAACATTTTTAGCTGTACAATTCATTGGCATTCAATACATTTACGTTGTTGGTAACCATTGCCACCATCCACCTCCACCATCCACCTCCTTAGCATCTTCCCAAACAGAAATTCAGTACATATGGAAAATAAATTTTATTTCCCCAGTGCAATTTGATTACAATTTAAAATCATAAGTAGTGAAACCCATCTTTTAAAAATTAGATGTAATTTTTAACTGATACATAAAACTACAAAAATTGTAAATCCATTATTCTTTTTCCATTAGGTTGTCTTTAACATTATGTTTGGAAAGGTCTCCCTACCTAAAAAGTATGGAAACATTCATATATATTTTCTCCTACTTTGTTATAATTTCTTCTTGTTTTCTTTTCTTTCTTTATTTTTTTTTACGTTGATCCCTTTCTTTATCCAGATTTCTTTAAAAATCAAGCAAAAGTTAATGCCTGTGGGGAGACCATTCTCCTTGTATGTGTCATGTTGCTGCATGTCTCATGAGCAGACTGCCATTATCCTCGGCTAACTTTTCAAGGATGTTTATGTGGTGAACAGACTTGGAAAGTAGAGACAATGTCTCCTTAAGAGCAGAGGGCAGGTTTTTGGTTGTGCAATATTAATAAAGATAATACCACCATCTGGGGCAAAGATCAGGCAGGCTTACTGCCCATTACAAAAAGACTAGATTTCTTAAGCTTGGGGTACCTCGCCTGTATCCCCGGCACTGTATGCAGGCAGCAGCTGGCCCCCAGCTTCAGCCTGTGGGAATGGGAGATTGGAAGAAAGGTGCAAATGCTGGCTCTCTGGCTACTACTGCTGCTGCAGTGGTCTGGGACCTGGGAACTTTGTGCCTTCTGCTGTGAGCCAATGGCAGACAAACTTGGGGGTTTGCAAGCAGGTAGTTCATAGAGCTTGAGAATGACACTGAATTTTTTTTCCAAAAATTCAATTAATTTTCGAATCATTTCTTGACTGATTTGAAATTTCACCTGGATCATAAAGAAACACTTAGATATGGGGGCTGCAGGTGTAACTCAGTGGTTGGGCGCTTGCCTAGCACATGTGAGACACTGGGTTTTATACTCAACACCAAATAAATAAATAAATAAAATGAAGGTATTTTGAAAAAAGACAAAATTACAATTTAAAATAAAAAATAAGAGAAAAACTTAGATATACTTATGTTTATTTTGTATCTTTTTTGTTGTTCTATTTTTCTATTTGTCTACTCTGGAGATAATAATATATATATAAATTTTATAGTACATTTTAACATCCAGTAAATAGTTTCTTCTTTATTTTCCTTCACCTTATTTCTTCTTTTTTCCCCTCTTCCTGTCCCTGTAATATTTTGGGGCTCTTTGCATCAGAAGAAAGGTATCTGGCACATAGTGAACATTCAATAAATATCTTTTGAGTGATATTAATGAGATTGAGAAATAGTTCCTTTTCAATGTTTGCAATTATATTCATTATAGCAATGAAACTGGAAATAATTTGATTTCTCATGTGCTACAAATTTAAGAAAATAATTTAGTTGGATGTAATGGCACATGCCTATAATTCCAGTGACTGGGGAGGTTGAGGTAGGAGAATTGCAAGTCAGAGGCTAGCCTGGGATATAGCTCAGAGATGAAATACACTTGGATCAAAAGAAAATTATTTTATTCTATTAGAAAATGCCTGATATGAGGGTTCTTATACCATTTCTCTTATTTCAGAATTTCCTGGATATTTGGAGAATTCTGAAAGTAATATTTCCCAACAATCCTAAGGTGAGTTACAGGTCAATATTTGTCACCTTTTTATGGTCTTTACTATTTCATCACTCCTTATTTTCATGAGCATAAACTAGTGTTTTGTCTTTGCTAGGAATATTGCAGTTCACTGTCTAAGGGGAGTCTAGTAAAACAACAACAAAAAGTCAAATATAGCATTTTTTTATGAGGGTGCATTAGGAAGCAGCATAAGTGTTTGGACTTAGTATTCTGCCACAACTGTACTTATTCTTAGGGGCTTCTTCACTGACTTTATTCTTAGGGGCTTCTGCTTTTGGTGCCCTTCTCTGAGAACTATTTAGTTGGTCACTGCTTGGGCAGGGGCCTTGGCTGGGAAGGTGAAATTGCCAGCCACCCCCAAGAGTGGCCTACTACTCGGTAGAGAAACAATGAATTACCTGGCCCAGTTTCATCTGGGTTTTGCATGAATTTCTAATTTCTCTCTTGTATTCAGGGTGAACTGTACTTTTACATTCTGGAAAATTGGATAGAATTTGTGTCAGTATTTAATTTGACTCGGGTAATCTGAAAGTGCTTCATATAGAAATGAAGGTATTGAAATATTGGAGGTGGGACTAAGTTGAAAGTTTCTATCTTCCACGCACAAGATAAACCTAGTTTTCAGATAGTTTTAATACTTCTCTTTCTATAAAGTCAGGCTCCATGTTCTTTATTTTTTCTAATCGAAACTGTTTATTCTCCAAATTTAGTAAAGTACTTTGTCATGTGTGAGAAAAATACATGTAATTTCTAGATACATATAACTTCTAGATAATCACATTTTAGTGAGGAGCTTGTGATCTCTGAAACCAGTGACTGGAAAAGAAACATTCACATCAAAAAACCAACTCTTTGCCAAGGGTTGCCAGGATGAATTTGAAGTTGCTTCCTTATTCTTGAATGTGGAAGTCCCCTTGCCCCAGATTTAATTGTGAAAGGCATCTGCATCATGTGGGTAATTTTGAAGTTGCATAGATGGAGCTTAAACAGTCCGCTGTGGATGTTTTATGTTTGTAAACTTTCTCTAATGTTTATCCAGTGACAATGTGAGCTATATAAGCTCCAAAGGAATAGGGATCTCGTGTCTTTATCCCTTTGCTATTCCAGCTCTTGGCACAGTACTTGGAGTGGAGTAGGTACTCATTAAGGATGTGTTGAATGAATGGTGTTCCCTTGTTACAGACTGGAGAAAATACCCTGAAGGAAGGACTGTAATTTGTCTAAGGCATGTCACAAATCATAGTAATTAAAGAATTAGAAATGGCATTCTGTTAATTTTGGTAACTAGCCTTGATGACTGAACTAACTTAATCCGGGTAGAATTATTCCTTATGCTTCTATGACCACCTACACTTTGCTATCTTTTTTATTTTTATTTTTCTGGTACCAGGGATTTAACCCGGGGTTCTGAACCACTGAGTCCCATCCCCAGCCCCCCCTTTTTTAATATTTTATTTTGAGACAGGGTCTTGCTAAGCTGTTTAGGGCCTTCCCAGGTTGCGGAGGCTGACTTTGAACCTACAATCCTTCTGAGTTGTTGGGATTACAAGGCATGCGCCACCGTGCCTGGCTTCTTTGCTACTTTTTTAAGGAGCCAAAACATTACCAACAGTCCAGAAAGGAGGGAGGCTAGAACTAAGAAAAAAAAAAAAAGGGATCAACGAGATATAATGAAAGCTGCATATGCTTTAGTTCTCTAAAAAGATGGTCTAATCTAATTTAAAAAGAGTTTACATATTAGTATTGTAATTTACTTGCAGTGATACAGATCTGATATCTACAATGGGCCTGTGGACAGAACAAAGCTTTGTCAAAGGAAAGTGGCTGTCACTCAACCAGGAATCAAGGGCATTTTCAAAAGGAAGAGTTGTGTTTGTAGCCATGGGGAGAATTTTTGCAAATAAACTCTTTCTCCCATAACCAAGGGTTGCCATTTTACTGGTGGGAAAACATTGCCAATTTTATGAAACATTTTAGGCACAAAAGCAAAACCTCTTAGATCCTCTTCTGAAAATAACTTGACATGAGCATTTCCCCCATTCCCTGAGGTCTGGAGCAGAGCTCTGTAATTTACAGGACATGATTAGGAAGGTTCTATGCCATTTTAGACTAATTATGTAAATTGGAAGGAATTTACCCTTTCATTCTTTATAACAAAGTATTTCCCTTCTGTGAGTACTAAATTCTAATGAAGCTTTAGTTTGTTTCCTTTTGTAACTGCTGCCTTACAGTGCTTTGTCAATGAGCATTAAACAAATAACCAGGCATCTCTTTTTGAAAGACCAAAATTAAAATCCCAGATAAAGATGGTGAGACAAAACACGTTTTGCCAGTAGTTAGTCACCTCATTTGGCAGGGAGGGTTTGTTTTTGTTGCTGCTCTCTAAAAAGACACAATGATAATATAGTCGACTAGATTCTTCCCCCTTTAACTTTTCCTAACGTTTCCAGGCCTTACTACTTGGCAAACACAACTTGGGACAGATTTCTTTATTTTCTCCTCTGGCCTAAAACGAAAAACCCCCACTTTCCAAACTGTTACCACCGAAGAGTTTATTAAATGGCTGAAAAAGACAGCTGGTCCTACCATCTGTTAAAAATTTTCAGGGGCCAAATAAAACAGGTTACACCTTTCGCCATGCCAAGTCTTGTGATACCCCCTTCCTCTCACAGCCTGGGGAGGGCTAATCTGAATTTCACGCTCTGATTTTGCTATTGCTAATGTTGGAGCTTCTTATGCTTGCTTCTCCACATTGCTTACATTACCTCTCTTTTTTGAGTTACAAAGCTATTCTCACATTTCAACCCGACTCATTTGCAACCTATTACCTTACCCTTCTATAATCTCTATAGTTACACCAGTGACTAGAAGGAAATCCACAGATACCTAACTAATTTCTGACTTTTCAAGCCAAAGGGGAGAGCCAAAAGTACGTTTCTGTTGTTTTGCAACCATTTTTTTCTATAAGTGCTAATGGAGGTAATTCAGATTTTGGAACAAAGGCTTAGCTCACCACACGCTGCAGGTGTGAAAGGGTTGAAACAAAAGAGATGCTAACCCTAATGGTATTTCTTGTCATTAACAATTCTTTGATGTTCACACTGGAGCCTCCCTTTTATCTTTTAGTTTTTCAGCCATCTTTGTTAACACGCAGCTCAATTGAATCTTTTCCCCCCACCTCCCCCTGGCCTTTAAAGACATCTGCAAAATGTTTATGCTAAGTTAGTTTCCACTGCATCTTTTAGTACCAAGGCAAAGTAAAATGAGATAAAGCTTGTGAGGTTATTATTAAAACATCAGTAAGTTTCTATCATTAAGCTGAAGGGGAAGATCAATAAAAAAGGAGCACTTAATGTTACTTTAATAAGGATGAGTTTCCTGTAACAGGACTTGGGATTAACTTTAGGATCGCTGAAGAGCACTTCACAATAAAGACGTTGCTGTGATCAGAAAAGGGTGACTTGCCTTTACCCAATTAAACAGTTTGCAAATACTTTGAATGCACTTGATCTGTTATTTCCTGTTTCATTGAAAGCCTTCATCATGAACATATTTTAAGAATATTTTACCACTGACTTTTCTTCTCTTCCCTGTGTCATCCCTGGCAAGCTGCCAAAGATTTTTTTTTTTTTTTAAGCAGGTTTGCTTGTCTGTCCTTCTGTCCACTTAGGATTGGGGGAGGAGGAGGCGGGATGACAGGGCTTCAGAAAAGTTTGTTTAACTTGCTTTGATGACAGCAAAATGTAGGGAACAGTCAACACTACATAATATACTGTCCTAACCTATTCAGCAGCCGGATCTGCAACCATACTGTGGGAGCAAAGTAGAATCATATGTTTCTCACCCAAATGATTCAGCTAATCTTGCTAGTGTATTTTGCATTGTCTTGAACAAAACAGAAATGCTTGTTAATTACTTCTGAATTGATACATCTTTTATCTGTATGTGTGTGTGTGTGGGGGAGTGAATTGTTTAACTAATTTAACATTTTCACCAGTGTAAGTGGGGATCTCTGTGGACAGTTAATTTGTTTCAGTCTGAGAACTTGTTTTATGGCAAGTATTAATTTGGGGCCAGCACAATACTGAGTCACAACTGAGATAGACAAGGAAACTCCCCCGGCCTTTATATATAGTTTAGCCCTAAATGACAGATACTAGGGGAAAGATAATAAGCAAAGATAAAATACAAATTAATGTTAACAATGTATCTATTTTCTGATTTTCCTCTCATATTATTTAATAATTCTTAGCATTTATATGATGCTTTTCATCTTCAAAGCGCTTTACAAATGTTAACTAATTAACCATGAGGTAATGAGGCCTGGGTGATAATGCTGCAGTCAATTTTCTCTAGCTCAGATTATAAAGTAAAAATGGAGATGTATGTATTCATACATTTTAAAAAATAGCATTAGGTGGTCGTAGAGATTTTGTGAATCAGAGACTCAGGCAATTTATCATCTATGTACAACTTCTGTGTATGTCTTTGTGCAAAGAATACCTTGGGCATTTCGGAAGTGGATGAACTGTCAGGATTTTCCCACCTGGCAGGTGGTTGGCAAACTTTCTGTCATTTCATCCTTGATGGTACTATTCCTTGTTATTTTCACCTTGGACTCTCTCTTCTCATCTAATAACACAGACAGATCCAAAAGGAAGGACACTCACAGTTGGGAATTAGGGACAGACACCCATTTTCTTTTTTTCTCAGATTTTCCATGGACAGATTTTAATGAAATACATGCTAAAACACCTGTGTTATTTTGCACTACCTTTTATAACGATGTTGGTTAGTTGAAGTCCATTATTTTAGAATGTGTGTATGTGCTCTGTGGACAGTTAGTCTGACATTATTTAAGGCCTAAGTAATATACTTTTTATTTTTATGGTTTATTTTTTTTGGTACTAGAGATTGAACTCAGGGGCACGACAGGGTCTCAGTGAGTGGCTTAGGGCCTCACTAAGGCCCTGAGGGCTGGCTTTGAATTTGCAGTCCTCCTGCCTCAGTTTCCTGAGCTGCTGGGATTACAGGTTTGTGCCACAGCACCTGGCAAATGATATAACTTTTAAAAAGAAAAGCATACTTTATTTAATCAAAACTATATCATCTGATATGAAATGAACACTAGTAAAAAGTTAAGTGATTAATAAAAATGTTTTAGTTCATGGTAGACTTCAATTACAAACTAGTAAATATACCCCTTTATGAGAATGAATTGCTAGACTCAGCCTCTGAGGGCAGGTCTTGTTTTCCTGACAACTTAATTTGGAAAAGCTGAGAAAGTTTATTAGACTTCATGAATAAGTGTGTGTGTGTGTGTGTGTGTGTGTGTGTGTGTGTGTGTGTGTTGCTGAGGACCAGGCCTTGCTTTTGCTAGGCAAGCACTCTGCCATCGAACTACCCCCCAGCATCACATGAATTGATCTTAATGATTCAGAGGGAATTTTATTTAAACCACTGAAAGTCTTATGTGCTCTGTCTAATTAAAGAATTCTAGTTTAACAGGATTTATCTTATTTACTAAAGGCTTTTTCCTCTTTTCTCTGAGTTATGGTGTTAAGTTATGACACATAAGATTAACTGGTAGAGGTCTGTCTGCTTCCTCTGTCCTCCCAATACTTGGGGGACCTGTGGACATTATTTGGAAAAAGCCAGTCTAGAGTACAAGAGACAATAATGGGTTAAATCTTTTACTTTTCATTCTGATACTTTTGAAGTCCTGAACACTTAGTATGTGCCTCTATGTCTTCACTATAATAATAAACCAACCAAAGGGAAAGCTCAAGACTAGGGCATACTGAATCTGACTCATTTGCAACCTATCTGGTTGTATAAATGTCTTGTGCTATGGCTTTTTAAAACCAGTGCCTGCTGATAGATTGGACATAAAATCTACTGTTGTTGTAGGAGTAGATGCCCCCAAGAAATGAATGACATTGAATGGCTAAGAGGAAAAAAATCATTTTGGAAAAGATGATAAATGTGATGGAATGTTCTAAATTACGTGTAGAGTGCCAAGTCTTAGCCATGCCAAGGCACTGTGTTACGTGTTCCACACATAGCAACAACATGTTAAATATTTCCTGGTTAATTGATGATCTGGTTTAAAATCTGGGAAATTTCCAGGACAGATCACCTATCCTTGTTAAAATGAATGACTTAGCTACATGTGTAATTTCAGTGACTCAGGAGGCCAGTCTCAGCAACTTAGCAAGGCCCTATGGAGTTTAGTAAGACCTTGTCTCAGAAAGAAGATAAAAAGGACTGTAGATTTAGTTCATTGGTAAAGTGCCCCTGGGTTCAATCCCCAGTACCAAATAAATAAAATAAATGACTCAAATATATTCTGAGGTCTCTAAGACTATTTTTTTTTTTTTTTTTTTTGGTGTGGCCACTCTGGCCATATCAGCAGAAATGGTGTTGCTATTTTCCTTCATAAGGATAGTAAAAGGGGACTGATTTACTCTGGAGTAGTATTCCATGTTTAGGCTCTGTATGCCCTTTCTGTCCATCTGGAGGGCTGTTTTCTCTTTTTAGTAGGCAAAATTCTCTATTTACATTTTAATATTTTTTTTCATGTAGTTTTTTTTTTGGGTGGGAATGAGTTAAAACATTAATTAAAGACAGCTTTCCTGCATGGTCTAATTTCATTTTCTTCCTAATATTTCCCCTCTCAGATATTAACCAATAGCTCATGCTCAATTAGTTCCTGCATAATCTCTACTTAATTTTCTTACTTTACTATACTTATATACATGTATATAACTGGTTTAACACAAACATGTATTTTCCAGTACAGGAGGGAACTAGGTAAGACTGTGCTTTAGCTGTTTGGTGCCAGAAAACAGAGAGAGGTAAATATCTACTCTAACATTGTTCTCTTATTTATCTCTCCCCTTTTGTATTTTTAGTTTTTTGGTACCAGGAATTGAACTCAGGGGTACTTGACCACTGAGCCACATCCCCAGCCCTATTTTGTATTTTATTTAGAGACAGGGTCTCACTGAATTACTTAGTGTCTTACTTTTGCTGAGGCTGGCTTTGAACTCGCAATCCTCCTGCCTCAGCCTCTGGAGCCACTGGGATTACAGGCATGTGCTATTGTACCTAGTCCTCCCCTTTATTTTTGTGTAATTTAAAAGCTACCTTAGTTACTTCAAAATAATACCATGAAGCCAACAATATTTTTTCTTCAAAGTCGAAGTAAAACTTGTACATAGTTTAAAAAATTATTTAAAAGGATTTCTTTACCAAATGTCTTTTCTTTAATGTAATGCCCCACCAAAGAAGCTCTTTCTCCTTTGCAAAATGTTTTCAGTAATATGTGGGAAAAATAGTGCCCAGAAAACAGTAAAGGGCCCAGGAGAAAAACTGCAGAGTTCACGGTGGGCAGAGAGGAGAAAGAGAAGGTGTTGAGGCATGGCCAAGAGGATCCCACTGGAACTAAACAGGGGGTTTAGATGTCTTTAACTGCTGTTCCCTGCAGATGGCACGAAGCTGGAGGGCAAGGAAGCTGGAGGGGCGTAGGGATCAGAGGTAAGCTAGTAAGCCTGGCCAATGATGGTGGGGTCGCTAATATGGGACAAAAGGCAGGAGGAGGAGAAAAGAGAACACTGAGTGTCAATCTGTTTAGGCAGCTCCCAGAAGTGGCAGAGAGAGACTGAGGAAAAATCCTACTTCTTGTAATAGGGAAAACAGCAGCCATATCTGTAAGTCTCCTCAAGATGTTTAGGAGTGTGCAGTGATGCAACCGTGTAATCTCAGTGATTTGGGAGGCTGAGGCAGAAGAATTGCAAGTTCAAGACCAACCTGGGCCATTTAGTGAGACCCTGTCTCAAAATAATAAATAAAAAAATAAAAGGATTCAATCTCTAGTAGTATAAAAATAAATAAATAAAAATAAAGAAGCTTAACTTCAGAACAACTCAGAAGGAAATTCCTATTTCAGGGCTAAATTTTCCAGTTTTGTTAATCTCTACAGATTATAGGTGATTTAGATAGATAGATAGAGAGGAAATGTTTACAACAGAAACTTAAATATTTTGCCTTCTGCTTTGATCTTTTCAGGGACAGTTTCTTAGAGCTAATGCCTAGTCCTGCTCTGCAGCTAACCTGCAGTCTTTACTGCTGCTGCTATTAATTTTTAGCCCGAAGGGACCATTCCTTTGTCCAGAGAAAGGGGAGCTGGAGAGAAGAGTTTAGGAAAAGAGAAATTCAGAGACCCACTCCAAGGTAAATTTTTGACACTCAACATGATAGTTTAAGATCTTGAGTTTTAATAAACTCCACCCCAATATTTCCCACACTACTTAAATCAATGTTTTAGTCCATTAAAAGTTAAAAATGTGTAAATTTATCCATGAAGATTTGCAACAGAAGTTCTCAAACCTGTTGTGCAAGGGAATCACTAAGAGAGGGGTGATCCCTTACCTACCTCCTGAGCTCTAATTGCCAACGATGTATGATAGGCTGGGAAAAGGTCTCCACCAAGCAGGACTGGTGGCTCTGGTTTACCATGAGGAGGCTCTTGGATAAGCACTGGTTTAGCAGTCACTATCTTGACCTGTCCTGGGCTGGGGCAGGCCTCAAAATCTTCTTTCACCTGTCTCATCTTTTGAAGCAGAGGAGGTGGCTCTTGCCACCAAGACCTCTCTCAGCCCTATGGAATTGAGTGGGACAGACAGACTTCTGTGACCTCAATCACTTTGGCTCTTTTGTGTATATCCCAAAGCTGAAAATAGCAGGCTCCTTTCCAGCTAAAAATGGAATGGGAAAAAGTGGGCACTACTACTGAGAAAATGGGATTGGTTAAATGCGATGTGACAATATGACCCCCTGGAGCCAAAACCATCAAGAGAAAGTGGGTAATGTCCCTGAGGTCCTTGCAGGAAGTGATTTTTCCCTGTGATCTTTGTGTGAAAACCTTATCAAGTGGACAGCTCAGCATTTATCAGCAGAATCCGAGAACTTGCCTAGTGTGCTTATTTATAGCAAGAATGCAGAAAGAAAAGAAACATAAAATAATATAAGGGTTCCATGTGTAATGGAGATATGAGTTTAACCCAATCTCTGGCATAGACATAGGCATTCTATACATACTTATTGAGTAAATGAATTTTTTTTAACAGATCCAAGCTCCATTTCAAGCTATATAATATAAACATATGAGATACACAGATAATGTCTATCACACTTCTTAAGAGAGCTCTGACAGTTTTTAAACTCTCAGTTGGATTGATATTTGGTCACATGATTGGAAAGAATCTATAAGCACTGAGTTGCAAGCACAATGATTGGCTGCTCCAAAACCATACAAGTGTCTGTGTTAGTTGTTAAGAATATCTGCTGAGGTCTTTGAGAAGTTGAGGATCTGGTGGTGCTTGAGAAAATGGTATCTTATCATAACTTGTATGTGTTAGTATTGGGGAAAAGATGTGAATTGGCTAAGAAAAGTTATTAAATCACACAGACATGCTATTTGCGTAGAAACTAAAGATGCTAAATAATAAGAAATCAGAGAGACCCAGAGTACTCACTCTGCATTCCCTGTTGTTTTGTTCACTGTCACCAAGAGTCAGACATTTCTCTGCAAACCCATCTAGGTTCTTGCATACTACCTCAAAACCTCCAGTCATTTCATATTTCATAAACCAATACTCTAGAAACTTCAAGTTCATTTCTAATTCTGCCTCCATGAAGGTTCTGATAATCCATTCTGGACTCCCCACAACTTTCTTAATGGAGGCCCTCCTACACTCCCTCAGCAGACCTGCAGAGCCTAGAGTTATTTCCCAGAAAGCTCTGGAGCCCAACTGCACAGATTCGAATCCTCACTCCAAATTGGCAGGGGGGCTCTTGGATGAGTCACTGAACGTTTTCCACCTCAGTTTCCTGTAAAAATGGTACTAATCATGATGGCATTTATCCAACAGGTTACTGTGGAGATTAACTGGATCAATGAGAAAAAGCCAGGTCTTGGCACACAATAAGTACTTAATTCATGTTAATTGTTACCATTCTCAGATAAAAAATTAGATGAAAGCATCAGCATGTTTTATATTGAACTACATTTTGATCACTCTGGCCCCAGGCAGATTTCAGTCCACTATCAGCATCCATTAAAGACACTGAAATGCAGGCTACTAACTCCTGGAAAGAGCAAGGTGTAGGACACTGACATACCTGGATTTGTATGCTTGCTCCTCTCTGCCAGTAACATGACCACTCTGAGCTGACCATCTGTATTTTTGCCTACTTAGCATAGCTGGTGGGAAAATTACAGGAGAGATTACCAGTGAAATTGCCCATTTAAAAAAAAAATTTGGTAGTTGTAGATGGACAGCATACCTTTATTTTATTTGTTTATTTTTATGTGGTGCTAAGGATTGAACCCAGTGTCTCACACATGCTAGGCAAGCACTCTGCTGCAGAGCCACAACCCTAGCCCCCAAATTGCCCATTTTTGTTAAACATTTCACTTCTAATAATGGCTTTAGATGTCCTCAGATTATATCTATAAGTATCTGGGAAGTTCTTGAAAGGCAGTAGGCTTGGTGTCAATACATATTAGAAGAATTACATGTTAGAAGAATTTGGAAAATAGTTTTGGAAAGAAGAACATCTCCTTTCTCTACCAGTTTGATGTCTTCTCTGTGTAGAGACAGGCAGGTGCTAGATAGCCTGAGGTCACCAGGAAATCTGGTAGGTTGGTACAGAGAGCTCAGAATGCAGAATGAACTGACCTCAAGTCTCGTTTTGACTCTGTTACTCACTCATTGCATGGCCCTGGGGCAAGTCACTGGGCCTCTGTCTTGTCCTCTGTAAAGAGTGGATTGGGCCAGCTGTTTCCCAAAGGTTATCACTATTCTAAAATATAATCTTTCTGAGTTTAGGACAGTGCCATTATTTATATCCCTAAGCTGATCTGGCAAGTGGCATCCAACCATCCAGTGTTGTCAAAGGAAGGTTAATTGGTAGAAGTATTTTCTTTGCTTTAAACACTGTGGGGTAAGTGGCAATAAGAGTTTTGTTGTTGTTTTTGTTCTACTCCTTTTGTTTTCAATGGTACGTGGTCCAGTAAAACTCCAATATGTGTGAATGAAGAGAATACCCTGTGCCACTCAAAAGACCAACATTCTTGACTGTCATTGTTCAAGGGACTGGTGTGGAGAACAGCGAATACCAGAAGCTCTTATAAGTGGGAAGCACTACCCAGATAAGCAAGTAGAAGATCCTTCCCAGTTACCTTGAATTCATTGCTTATCACTGGTTTATGTAGGTCAAGGTAAATGCACAAAACCCTTCTCTATTTTCAACATGAGCATCCTAAACCCCTGAGCTGGCTGGGCCTGCAGGACAAACAGTCCCATGTTTTGACATATTGACAATCTTGAGCTGATGACCTATTCAGTCATTCAACCAATTGACTTGGTCAATAACTACTCGGTGGCATTATTGAGAGGTGCTCAATGAATCAAATGACTCAAACTACTGGGTGTGATTAGATATGGTATCGTGCGTGAGTCATGATACAAACAAGAAAAAAAAATTGGGAGAAAATCTCAACAACCTTTTAATATTTCCACTTTACATAGAATTTAATTTAGGATAAAAAACTAATATAATTCTGTCTATTCTACACAGAAAGGGGGTACCCTATGTAAATATAAAAAAAGAAGTCCCCAAACATTTACTTTAGGAATAGTCTCTGAACTTTGAAATGTCTATAAAATGGTGTAGGTGATATGACAGTCCTTTTCTATTGGAGGTTATTATGTTAATGGTCACTAGGAAACTGGTAATAAATACCTTACGATATCCCACAAATCAACATTAGCAAACATGGCTCTGAGCAAGCCACCTTTCAATGACTAATGATTAACAAGAATCCAATGCCCAGCTAGTAGACTAATTTTTCACTTTTGAATGCTATCTACTTCATTAAAAATAGAAAAAAATTAGTTCCTCTCATTCTCAAAGTCTTTTTTATCTTGAGATGGGGCCTTACTAAGTGACAGAGGCTGGCCTGGCACTTGTGATCCTCCTGCCTCAGCTTCCAGAGCTGCTGGGATTACAGGTGTGCGCCATGGCACCCAGTTTGCAGTTTAAATCTTAATCCTGATCCTTTTCTTTAATCTCTGTTCATTTCCATCCTAAAAATGTGGCCAATCCTGCAACCCCCTTGGATTGCCTTTCTACCCCTTTCCTTTCTTTTACCTCCAAATTTCTGGAGCAGTAGTCTTCTGCTGTAGGAAACTGAAGTGACTGAGCCAAACACCCAGTTAATAAAATGTGGAGTCAGATCTTAACCCGTTTCTTTTGCCTGGGACAACCCTAATGTGTCCTTCATCCACCTCCCTTCCCCAGCCCCGGCACCCTGATGTGTAAAGGATATTTTCCCAGGATGCATTGGCTTTGTGCCCCCTTCTGTTCTTTCACTCCAGTTCAGCCTTTCCTTACCTTTTGCTTCACTATCACGTGAGTCTTCCAGTCAATCTCCTGGCCTCTTGCTTCTCTCCTTTACACTACTGCCAACAGGCTCTTTCCGAATCCCAGCTCTGTTCATGGTAAGCTTCTGTACAAAATCCTAGAGGTTTCTCATTGCCTACTGCAGAGTCCCAACTCCTTAGCACAGAATTAAAACTCCTCCACAATCTACTTCTCCAGTTTTACCTTTTATTTAAGGTCTGAACTTCAAACCAGAACAGGGCTAGAATTTTCTGCTTCAGTCTGATTGGGCTCATCAGAACACTTTTGGTTGCCTGGTTGCACCAGGGTGCTTGAAATGTGGGGGAAGGGGCACTGTCCTTAAACCACACCAAGGGCCCTGTGTCTAGCATGACACCAACAGTCCTGTCACCCACATGGTAGGCTGTCAGTTTGTCCTATCTCAGTCCATTTCCACTCCACTGACCATTCAAGATTTTGGTTAAATACTAATGTTTTCATGGAACATTCCTTCCTGTGCCCTCCTCTGATCTTACTTTGCATTTCCTATTGTAAAAATCTACCTATGTCTCACTTCTCCCCTTCAATGTTGTCAGCTCAAGAGGAGCCCAACAACAGTATCTTAAACCAGTGGTATCTGGAGATTTGTCATCAGGTGTGGCACAAATAATTGACTCTTTATTATAGTTCAAGTACATTGACTTATTCAGTTTAAAAAGGGGAATTGTATGGTATGTGAATTATATCTCAATAAAACTATTATAAAATAATAGTTCAAATGCTTGTATTTGTAAATGATTTATTTAAAAATAATTTTAGGCAGGACCTGCTACAAAGACGAGATATAACACACTCACTCACATTTGTTTCTACTATTTCCTAAAACCTTATTTAAATGACAGTAAAAAAAGATTAAAGAGAGTAGGCTCAGTGGCAATGAAACTACAAGAGGGAATCAATAAGGAAGGAGAGATTTTAACATATTTCTGGAAGATAAAATATGATGGAAGAAGATAATCGCTTCGGTAATTCAAACTGCCCTCCCTTTATGCTAAAATAGGAAATTAGGATAAAAATTAAACTTGCCTGATTGAAGGCACTGGAGAGCTATGAGGGAGTAAAGAAACACGCGAGACCAAGGTCAAAGAGGAGGACTGAATTCAGAGAGGAGAATTTAGCATTTGCAACAACTTTTCATCCAGCCAAAACTAAGAGGTCATTGAGAAGCTGTGAGGCTGAGACATGTGGGGCTGAGGGAACAAATATTGAGAGTTTTACACACCTGTCTCTTAACACACACACACACACACACACACACACACACCCTGACTAGGGATCATGAAGTGCTGCTCTCTGAGAGAAAGTGAACCAAACACAGACTGCCTTAACAGGCACTGCAATTTATTCCCTTCCTTCCTTCCTTCCTTCCTTCCTTCCTTCCTTCCTTCCTCCCTTCCTCCCTTCCTCCCTTCCTCCCTCCCTCCCTTCCTTCCTCCCTTCCTCCCTTCCTTCCTTATATTTTTTAGCTGTAGATGGACACAATATTATGTATGCATGCATGTATGTATGTATGTACGTGGTGCTGAGAATTGAACCCAGTACCTCACATATGCTAGGCAAGTGCTCTACCACTGAGCCCCAGCCCCAGCCCTTGCAGGCCAATTTCAACCCATCACCAGCTCTGACACTGGATGAAAATGGTCCCACTTACTTATGCCCCTGGTATATATAACTGTTTTATGGAGAAAAGGACCGTTATCCTGGGCCTCCAATTTTTTTTTTTTACAAATAATTTTGCAGATATAATTGCCACATGCAATAAATAAATAACCAAGGGAATGAAAAGACACAAGAGAGAACCACAGTGTAGTCAAACTACTAAAAACAAAACCTTAAAAGCCAGGGAAAAAGACAAATTATATTCAAAGACATAACAAGTTGATTTACAACTCATCTTCCAACAGAAATAATGAGAACCAGTAGATAATGAAGTACTACCTTTGACTTTTAAGATAAATAACTGCCAATATAGAATTCTGTACCAATCAAAAATATCTTTCAAGAATTAAGGTTGATTAGAGAGGGAAGATGGCGGCGAGGGGAGTGCATTGCCCCCGTGTGCCGCGTCACTGTGTGGGAGAATGACGAGTCAGGACTGCTAAAGGCTATCTTGTTAGGAATTTCCAGCAATAGTGGGGTGCTCCGGAACCTGGAGGAAGGATTTCCATCGCATGAGGATCAGCTACGGGGACTCAAACGCGAGAGATTTGTCGCACGGAGGGTAACACTGCTTATTCAGCAAATCGCCCCGTGGCTAGAGTCTGCAGCGCGCGCTAGGAAACGAGGAGATAGCGACGCAGGGATACAGCGCTGCAGTTTCTGCCAGCCGTGCAAGCACCGTACTCAGTGCTGAATTCTGGGTTCGAGACGGGGGAAGGAAGCGGTCCAATTCGGTTCTCCACACCGGTCAGATCACAGAGGAGGCCAGTGGCCACCATCTTGGAGAGCTGACATCACCATCCCTGTTTTCGACTGACCGCAGCTCATTCAGCCATAGAACAGGTAATTTCAGGCTGCCATTCGCCTGCGGCTTGCAGACAGATTACTCAGGCTCAGTGCTAAATAACCCGCGGAAACTGCTTCTTGGAGCCTGCACTTATCAGAGCATACACCGAGCACGGAGTGGCCGAGTTCCGACTCCCGGAACTGATCTGGCCCAGGGCTAAGGAGACCGCGGAAACTGCTTCTCGGTCCGGGTCCTGCTGAGTACTGTGGAGGTAAATACCAACCGAGCCTTCGTGGGAAGTGGCAACAGGACTGAGACGGGGCCTGTGAGGGCCGGTCAGGACTCACCCGTTGCTTTGGTCACCCGGCAAAGGGAACGAAATGCCGCCATTCGCATAGGATACCAACATGGCAGAGATTTGATGTCATCAGAAAGCGGCGGAGGAGAGAACTTCATCAATACCAGCGGCAACAGAAACAGTTGGTCTCCTGGTAGGGAGGGTGAGTCACAGACACCCGAGTCTCTCTTGCTTTGTCTTCGAGCCAGAGGGGAGGAGCCAGGCTGCTGCCCGCGCCCGGAGCAGGCCCAGCGGCTCGCCGGCGTGGTGGTCGCATGACCCCAATTGGAGAGGGGGCGGAGCGGAGCCACCACCCGCGCCCGCAAGGTGGGCAGACCTGCGACCCAGTGGTACGCGGACTTGGTAGGAGGGGCAGGGCAGAGCCACCGCCCGCGCCTACAAGGTAAGCAGACCTGCGACAGACTGGCGGGTCAGGCCCAGCGGCCTGCCAGCGTGGTACACACGTCACCCCAACTGGAGTAGGGGCAGAGCAGAGCCTTCGCCCAAGCCCGGATCAGGCCCTGCCGGTGTGGTGGTCATGTGACCCCAATTGGAGTGGGGGCGGAGCGGAACTGCCACCCGTGCCCGCAGGGTGGGCAGACCTGGGACCAACCTGCAGATCAGGCCCAGCGGTCCACGGGCATGGTAGGAGGGGCAGGGCAGAGCCGCCGCCCGCGCCTGCAAGGTAGGCAGACCTGCGACAGACCGGCAGATCAGGCCCAGCGGCCTGCCGGCGTGGTACACACATCACCCCAATTGGAGTAGGGGCAGAGCAGAGCCGCCGCCTGCGCCAGGAACAGGCCCAGCGACCTGCCGGCGTGGTAGTCAGGACACCCCAATTGGAGTAGGGGCAGAGCAGAGCCGCCACCTGTGCCCGAAAGGTGGGCAGACCTGAGACCGACCAGCGGGACAGGCTCAGTGGCCTGCCTGTGCGACAGACACGTCACCCCATTTGGAGTAGGGGCAGAGCAGAGCCGCCGCCCGTGCCCGCAAGGTAGGCGACCGACCAGTGGAACAGGCCCAGCGGCCAGCCGGGGTGGTAGGCACGTCACCCCAACTGGAGTAGGAGCAGAGCAGAGCCTTCGCCCGCGCCCGGAACAGGCCCAGAGGTCCGCAGGTGTGGTAGACAAGTCACACCAATTGGAGGGGGGGCAGAGCAGAGCCGCCGCCCGCGCCTGCAGGGTAGGCAGACCTGCAACCGACCAGCGGATCAGGCCCGGTGGCCTGCCGGCGTGGTACACTTGTCACCCCAATTGGAGTAGGGGCAGAGCAGAGCCGCCTCCCGCGCCTGGAATAAGCCCAGCGACCCGCCGGCGTGGTAGACACGTCACCCCAATTGGAGTAAGGGCAGAGCAGAGCCGCCGCCCGCGCCTGCAAGGTAGGCAGACCTGTGACAGACCGGCAGAACAGGCCCAGGGGTCCGCGGGCGTGGTAGACACCTCACACCAATTGGAGAAGGGGCAGAGCAGAGCTGCCGCCCGTGCCTTCAAGGTAGGCAGACCACCGCCCGACCCTGCAAGGGAGACTTTTCAACTATACAAGAGCAATATAAATATATAGGGGGGAAAACATTTCAAAAACACAACAGTTTCACCAAGCAGAAAGAAACGCAAGCAGTATGAAAAGACAAGGAAAGAAAGGACCACAAGCAATGCAGGTCAACTCAACTTTAGAAGAGGTAACAGCTGCAGCAGATGGAATGTCAGATAAAGAATTCAGGATATACATGCTTCAGATGATCTGGAGTATCAAGGAAGACATTAGACAGCAAAATCAGACAATGAAAGATCACTTCGACAATGAATTACACAAACAAATCCAGGAAGCAAAGGATCAACTATCCAGGGAGATAGAGGTTATAAAACACAAACAAACAGAAATCCTAGAAATGCAGGAAGCAATAAACCAACTTAAAAACTCAATTGAGAATACTACCAGCAGAGTAGAACACTTAGAAGACAGAACATCAGACAATGAAGACAAAGTATTTCAACTTGAAAAGAACATAGACAGCTCAGCAAGACTGTTAAGAAACCATGAGCAGAACATCCAAGAAATATGGGATAACATTAAGAGACCAAACTTAAGAGTCATTGGGATACAGGAAGGTATAGAACTCCAAACCAAAGGAATGAGCAATCTATTCAATGAAATAATACGAGAAAACTTCCCAGACTTAAAGAATGAGACAGAATCCCAAATCCTAGAAGCCTACAGGATGCCGAACGTGCAAAATCATAAGAGATCCACACCTAGACACATTATAATGAAGATGCCCAACATACAGAATAAGGAGAGAATTTTAAAAGCTACAAGAGAAAGGAAGCAGATTACATTTAGGGGTAAGCCAATCAGGATAACAGCTGATCTTTCAACACAGACTCTGAAAGCTAGAAGATCCTGGAATAACATATTTCAAACACTGAAAGAAAATGGGTTCCAACCAAGAATTGTGTATCCAGCGAAATTAAGCTTCAGGATGGAAGATGAAATTAAAACCTTCCACGATAAACAAAAGTTAAAAGAATTTGCAGCTAGAAAACCATCTCTTCAAAACATCCTCGGCAAAACATTACAGGAAGAGGAAATGCAAAATAACAATGAAAACCAACAGTGGGAGGTAGGACAGTAAAGGGGGGGAAAATAATCAAAGAGGAAAACAAACCATGTTTAGTAACATAAATAAACAAATATGGCTGGAAGAACAATCCATATCTCAATAATAACCCTAAATGTTAATGGCTTAAACTCACCAATCAAGAGACACAGGCTAGTAGAATGGATCACAAAACAAGACCCAACAATATGCTGCCTACAGGAGACGCATTTGATAGGAAAAGACATACATAGGCTGGAGGTGAAAGGTTGGGAAAAATCATATCACTCATATGGACTTCGGAAACAAGCAGGAGTGTCCATACTCATATCAAATAAAATAGATTTCAAGCCAAAGTTAATCAAAAGGGATAAAGAGGGACACTACATACTGCTTAAGGGAACCATACACCAACAAGACATAACAATCATAAATATATATGCCCCAAACAATGGTGCAGCTATGTTCATCAAACAAACTCTTCTCAAGTTCAAGAGTCTAATAGACCACCATACAATAATCATGGGAGACTTCAACACACCTCTATCACCACTGGACAGATCTTCCAAACAAAAGTTGAATAAGGAAACTATAGAACTCAATAACACAATTAATAACCTAGACTTAATTGACATATATAGAATATACCACCCAACATCAAGCAGTTACACTTTTTTCTCAGCAGCACA